>NC_141153.1:7185500-7496000 GCF_053477565.2 Lygodium microphyllum | reverse complement strand
CATGTTGCAATCAAGTACCACAGCCCCACCTATTGAAAGGATTTGATGGTATCTTGGCAATGGAACCATGAAACCAACCTTCCTTACGTGGATGGATGGTAAATCCCTGATTGCAACTTAATTACAGCAGCAAACAATAAATGCAAATTTGAAAATACAATTTATCTATTGATCTTGGACAGTGCACACCCAATTGTCCCCAAAATTGGTGCCCCTTTCGGTATTTCTTTAGCTTTTTTGAAGAAGAAGTTGATTTACAATGGGATTCTTCCGATCCGCTTCGCAATCCAATCCAAAGTGACCAACGAGTCTTCAATCTGGTTTCCCCCTTGACTTGCGCACTTAATTGGCCTTCACCCACTTCATAGATGATGGAAATGCCCCAAATTCAATGGCTGGCTAGTCCTCCAGTTAAATTTAGTTGAAAATTCACTTCTGGCATGCTTCTCGAGGCTGCTACTAAACCCTAATTTCTGCTGTAAATTAGGGTTTACAGCAAAGAAATTTGCAAATTCTTAGCCAGTCCAAATGCTGAGATCTTCGAAGCAAGGCTGTGAAATGGCCGAGAGATGAGAGAGAAAGCTGTAGAGATAGAGAATTTAGAGTTTTGTCGCGAAGAATGACTGAAAATTAGTCACATGCAGCTATTGCCCTACCACAACAGCATTAGATGCTGTCGCCTATAGCTGAGACATCCAAATTAGCTATCACCTTGTACTTGGATGCAATCGCGTAGGTGTGGGGGGTTTGAATCTGCAATCATGTCCTCAAAACTCACTTGTGGCTAGCTGCAAGGGCTGAAAATAGGCTGGCCATGGCTGCTCACAGCTCTCCCACATTTGCTACAACAAGAATGATCTCGTTTTTCCTCTTCTTCAGCCTTTTATGAGCCTGCATGGGCAACTTTGCCAAGTGGCAGCCTTCCCAAATGGTTTTTCCAACATTATTGATCATTAAATATTAATTTTTCAGCGTTTGATTACTGAAAATTAATCCAAGAATTATTTTGGTGCTCAGACATATAATCTGATTGGCGAATTATTAAATTGGCTAGGAATTTTTCACTCCCAAGTCTCTTTGTGCCATCTTTGACCATTAGATTGATGTTAGGTAGTATTAAACGCCACATCTCTAGTGTCACCAAATGTCACTTATGGCCAAATGAATGACCCAGGCTAATAATTGACACTAGATACCACCAAGTACTTATGCAACATAACTTACAGCAAGTTTTGCCTTTGACATCTTGTGATTTTCTTGGGTCTCGGGCTCGTAAATTTACTCTAATCCCAGTTGCACCTCACATGTGCAACATTTACTTAATCATGTGATTAAAAATTAATCCACATATTAAGTGAGGTTTAAAAAATACATGTCCTCATGATAGGTGCCCAATTTGCAACCAGGACCTACAAATGTGGATGGAACCACATCGAATGAACTTTATTTATTTATTTATTTTGGTGAAGATGTTTGTAGCCTATCAAGTAATTGTGGCCCGAGGGGAGAATGAGAGGGATAGTTAGATCCAACACATTACAAAATAGACAAGCGATTCCAACCACTTGTGGGTATTGATGACAAGGGAAAGGAATGAAGTAGGGTGATGTGGTGGTAAAGTATTGCTAGTGGAGAGTAAGTATTTGCCCAAGTGTACTTTATACAATGAGATGCATAGTAATGTGCTACATGATGAGAATGTGCATGCGGACAATCTCCCTCGTTGAGAAGTTGTTCGGTTGCCCAAGCGCCCTAGTATAAAGATGATGAAGATCATACAATGCAAAGGGGAGGTACAACAGGGATAGGAGACCGATGTTGAAGACAAGTGCCAAATCCTATAGAATACGAAGAAAGAGTAGGAACCCCTTCTCAACCTTGGATGTTGAGGCGGAAGGAGAAAGACAAGCCTAATGTTGGTCTTTGTGCGGTGAGAAGAACCATGATAATAGAGGAAAATAAGGATAAAGATGAAGCATTCTAATTAGAAGAGCAAGGAAGAAGGGACTGCCATGATGGCATCATCTATCCCACAATCCGTCTTGAGAAGGGAAGCTCCATGGTGTTAGAAGAGCAAATCTCCTAGGAAGATGAAACAATGAAGGAATAGCACACATCCCATGTCTTGGACCTTGGAGGGACCTACGCAAGGCTGCATGTTAGCCTTGTATTGAAATAGATAACCTTGTAAGAGAGATCAGAATTTGCAAAATAGAGGTTAGCGGTGGGATGCTTCAAAGCAAAACAAAACAAAACAAAAATGTAAAACTAAATGAAAGATGTACAAGGAGTATATGTGTATGAGTAAATGCAACAGAAGACAAAAGAAGAAAAACCGAAGGACAAAGGAACCTAGGGGCCGAAGTCTCGATGCATAAGTCTAAGGAACTAAGAGGTGTAGAGAATGCTCACCTAGAGTATCCTAAGGTACCTAGAGAGATGCTAGGCTAAGGATGTGGCGACCATCGCATTCTTCCATAGTAGTTTTCTACCAATGAAATACATGATGAGGTGGAAAAGCAGTCCTAGAGGGAGGTACAGGGAGAGACCTTGAAATAGATGTAAAGAATCCTATGGGAGAGGCGCTAGCAAACCAATGAACTAATCCTTCAGGAGTAGTGACAAATATGGGTTGCTAAGGCTGTCTATGTACTACATGTCTAGTGGCAATTGTGTCAAAAGGAGCAAATGGGACAGCAGCGGGAGGCGTAGCCCCATTGGACTGTCTAGCAGGAGTGGAGGCAGTCGCAGTGGTCTGCTATGGTTTCTTAGGTGGGAGAGTTTAGTATTGGTATGACACTCCTTATGCATATGGTGGGATCTCTCTGAGTGTGTGTAAAACCTGTTCTTTGTAGGAAATTGTTGCCAAATGGGTTTAGTTTCTTTGGTCTTGTCTAAGGAAGGAGTGTCACCCTTGTTTTGAGGTGTCTTCTCATCTTGTGAGTTCTTGCTACCTCTGGTTTTTCCTTGAAAAGAAGAGGCACTAAGACCCCCAGTTGAATAGGAATGTGGAGAGGACTTTTTGTGGACTTGACCATATGCAGTTTTGTATAATGCAAGAAGTGACTTTTGAACTCAATAGAATATTGGCAATCGGGGCAAAGATGATATGTTGGATGAAGTGGAAATACTTTTAAAGCAGCTTGTTCAAAAAGAATGTAAGCTGTTCTTCATCTGACTTCGATGAGTTAGTAGTGGCAGAGTCAAAAGGTAACCGCTGATATTCGGCCAATGCGACTTTTAGATTACCTCCTTCCCTTAATGGAAAACTCCTAAAGCTCAGAGTTGAGATTGATACATCGAGTGCGATCGAATGCTACACAACGGTCAATGACACGACTCCAACACTAAAATGCGAGGGGAAAATGCTGTAACGAAGAGTGGAACTTAGGAAGCAACCCTTGAATTAGCTCAACATTGGCTATGGCATTGTAGGCTCTCCATTGACAGATGTGATCAGGATGAGCCAATTGAGGATTTGGCATATGCTCTAGACCAATGACTGGGTCCCAAAGAGCCTAAGATTCAAGCACTTGTTGCACGATGTTTTACCAGGTAGTAAAATTCAACCTATTAAAATGAGTCTTATTTTATTAAGACATTCTTGGTTGTAGCAATAGGAGTGGTAGTATTGTAGGATGGGAAAGATGGGTAGGGTGGGAGAGTGGAGTAGACTTGGGAGTTAATCCCAAAGTGCCTACCATGCATGTGTGAAGTGTGCACATTGGATCCATCAATGGGAATGGATTGACTAGGTATGGGCAGGGTAACTGGATGAGTAGTCCATGGAGGAGAGGTAGGGATACATGGAGCAAAGGTTAGAAAGCGTTGCATAGGAGTGACGCATCAAGTGTGGGACGATTTACTAGAAGCAGAGGATGGAAATTCCTACGTTTAAGAGGCCAAGAGGTGAGGAGGTGAGTGTCTAGGGGAAGTGAGGGGGGTACCCATCTTTATCATCCTAGGGTAAAGAGAGGTGTTTATGTGAAGAATGTGGAAGACATAGTGGTAAAGGGTGGCATTCTCCCTAACGATGTACTAGGGTGCGAAAGTGGCATTCACCTGAGGAAAGGTGACATGGGGTGTAGAAAAAGAGAAGAAACTAGGAGCAAAGATGGAAGACCCAACTCGCAGTGTGGTGGATGTTGAAGTGGAGTGCAATCCAAAATAATTGAATGCAAAAGAAAGAGATTCGGGAGATGTGGGTGGGATGGGAGGGAAGTGTGATAGAGAAGTGCCAGCTCCATGCTTAGAAGAAATAAAATCTATAGTTCTAGGTATACTTTTAGATGTATATCTATGTTGAAAGCCTCCTTGATTAAAATTGACATATTGAAAATTATCTGGATCCTGCACACAAAAAGGAGAAATAGGGGAGGGTTTTGATTCATACGACTCAAAAGTTTAATACAAACCTGACACTGGGCCTGGCTGAAATGAAGAAGGTGGGTCGCCAGATATCCCAAATGCTGCATTTCTCCTTGATCAGAGAGGTGGCCAGCCTCACTGACCAGTCTGGATATGGTGGAAAAGCTCATAGAAGGGAGGTAATTTGGATCATACTTGCATGAATTTTTGAAACTTGTGATATGTCATGAAGCTAAAA
This sequence comes from Lygodium microphyllum, assembly GCF_053477565.2. Taxonomy (NCBI): domain Eukaryota; kingdom Viridiplantae; phylum Streptophyta; class Polypodiopsida; order Schizaeales; family Lygodiaceae; genus Lygodium; species Lygodium microphyllum. Next base: position 7,491,394 of record NC_141153.1, on the reverse strand, counting down.
AAAAGAGAAGAAAGTGAAGGTGAAGCGTTGCCTTCCTCGTCAAGTGCATAATACCTCCTCAAGGCCTCCAATGACGAAGAAGCTTGAATCCCAAGAAGGAATCTCAAACATTGTGAATTGGTCATGTGTCATCTGTGTATGTGGCACAAAACCAAGCCTCCATAATACCATAGGATACTCTTTGAAAGAGCATTGATATTGATACCTTGTGAAGATATGCTAGGGTTTGTGTAGAGAAAACACAGGATGTACGGTCACAACTAAAATACAATAACTTAGGTAGTAACACAATAGCTGCAAACCCTAGACACAAAACACAAAACTTCAAACTCGAAACACACACACGCACACACACACACACACACACACCCCCCAAAAGAAAAAAGAGAAACTCTTAAGGGAATGAACCAATGCAGTGAATGAATGTAAGATTGTACAGAATGCTCAAGGGTTGAGCAGTGAATGATGTCCGAGAGTGGCGTCCACTCGAGATGGAACTTGAGTGCTGCAATCCACCAGTCGGTGCCATAGGAGAGTGGTAGTAGCAAATCGCAGCTTGTAGAAGTGTCAGAGCCAATGGAGACCTCCAAAGTAGTAGCACTAGGGCAGCAGCAAAATGCAGCAGTTCTGAACCTGGCCGATCATGTTGGCAGCTGGAAATGGCTGAATAGGGGCTGAAGTCTATGATGGACTCTGTTTGGAGCAGACGGAGTAAAGAACAGCCTGTGAACTGGCAGCTACGGCAACAAAAGCATGGAAGATTGCTGCAATGATGACGTGGACTGCAGATGTGTGATTAAGAAGAGCAAACGCAGGAGTAGGAACCTCTAGAACAGTAGGGCGATGGCTATAAACAGTCTGCCTGGGACAAAATGTAGCAAAGAAAGTTAGGTTTGCCAAAATTGCCAAAATTTTCACAATGAGGCGGTGTTCAAAAGCGAAGGGCACTTTGCCCAAATCTTGAGCCTCTTCTCTTCCTAGGATCTTGAGCCCACAAAGAGGGTAATAATGGACCTCCTTGTTAGGCAAGAGGGGGTCATCCTCTTGCACTTGCAGCTTATCCACCACATTTGCAAGGTGCTTGTAATTATGAGTGGAGATCAATTGGTCAATGGCCTACGAGCACCCTCTCAACCAACCTATTGACACCAGAAAGGTTGTCACACTAGTCTGCCTCTCTAGAGCAGCCAAGAGGGGGTCCTTTTCTTGCATTTGCAGCTTATTCACTGCATATGCAAGGTGCTTGCAATCATCAATGGAGGTTCACTGGTCACATGATGTGTGGACACCCTCTTACAGTCAAACCCCTTGTCGGCATGGGAAGGGTTGGCTCATTGGTTAGCCTTTCCTCTCCTAGACTTTGTCCTTAGGCACATCTTTCTTCCATGAACATATGACATGTGCAATATGCATCTTGGATCTCTACATTTGAGTTGCATTGTACCCCCAATGTGCTATTTATTGATTGTTTGAACGATGAGGTACTATTTGCATTGGATTCAAAGAGAATAGGGAGGTAGTAATAGTTTTGTATGTACATTTGTTTTTTATTTCTTATGAAAGTCATAGTTGGAATATTCGGAGCATTTTTATCTTGAAGCAAGCAAATCGATACATGGATAATGTTGCATGCAAATACTTGGGATGTCCTATGTGCAATTGAGTGGAAAAGTCATAAAGATAGTACATTGTTACGGCTTCCAATTATTTATGCAGGGATTCTTGTTGGTGAACCATTTGGGTGTGTGGACAATTGTACATGAGAAATTGTAGCTGGTCTTGGCCAGATGGGATGTATCTAGTAATGAAAAGTGCGCTTCTGATTGAAAATATATATGCAGGATAGGTTATGTGGTTGGTTGGTTGTGTATGCACCGAATGTTGCTATGCATTATCATGGTTTGTGGCAATAGTTACACCCATGCCTTTGACTTGGTAGGCTTGATGTGTATGAGAATCATTGCCAAACACATGAGTTTTATGAGAGTCTACATGCTTCTTTTGCTAAGGAAAATGTTGTTGGTTCAAAAACTTTTCGGATCTAATTGTTACAAATCCACAGACTGTCATAAATAGGTGTAGAGGTTACTTTTTGGATCTGATGGTTACAAATCCACAGACTGTTATACATATGTGTAGAGGTTACTTTATGGACTTACGTGGACCTTGATTGGAAGCCTCTTACTTTATGGACTTACTTGGTCCCTAGTTGCAAGCCTCTTAAGAAGGTTGTGACTTCTCTGTCCATGTTTTATGACTTGGTTAAAAATCATGTTTCCTCCTACATAATTGCCGTAAGATACTCAACCCCAGCCAAGCCAAGGGAGATGACATTTAGTAGTCACTGGGATGCCTTTGTCGAGAAGCACCATTAGGACCCTTTAGGATTCATATACTTAGCTGGTCAGGTGACTTCCGAGTCTAGCTTGTGACCAAACGTAATAGTCTAGATCCACTAGGATCTACCTAAGGTCCCCATGACTTAAAGTCCCCATTATATATGTGTGTGCATGTGTGTGTGCGCACATGCGTGGCGTATCTCCCTCTGCTGTGGATTGTTTGCATGCACCTTTCATACTTCAAGCAGGAAATCCTAGTCTTAGGTTTCTTTTTTCAACATGACTATAGCTCTTAGTCTATGTCTTATTATGCAACAAGGTCTCCTTTCTCAATAGTCACACCTTATCATCTCTTCTAAGGATCATATCTGTCAAAGTTCCTTTTTGCTTTCTTCTCATAGCAAGTTTCTTGATATTGGGTCCCTTTTCAAATGGGGGTTTTTCATTCTTAGCAAAGGCTCCAAATACTAGAGTAGTTTATTATTATGTATTCATTCTTAGCTACTCTCCCTTAGATGACCCTATGAGATAATTCATTGTCACCTTGATATAAACAAAATAAAAGCATCTTTTACTCATTTATGAAATAACATGGTAGATAGCACCGGGAACCATGACTTCGAGATGGTCTACCATAGTTGTATTAGGAGAGAGTGTGCTCCAATTCTCCAGTGTTGGATTCCCTTTTGCACCAAGTGTTACTCTTGCGTGCCTGAATCTTTTTTCATAGGCCAATATACTATAACTATTTGCTGTAGAGAGTAAAGTGATTGCTGAGACGTCAATATTGATGATGATGATGTAGAGGAAATGGGAGCATATGCTCTTCTCCTTCATTCATTTATTTCTCCATTCCTCTTTCTCTATCTTCTCCTTATCACTAATCCACTCTTTCACCTTCTTATAAACTCTCTAATTCTCTCCCTTTACCTTTCGGTATATTCACTAGCCCCCTTGTCTCTCTTTTTAATCTTCTCTCTCTCCCTCTATTACATCTCTATCTTTTCTCCCTCTCCCTCTTTTCCTTATCTCTCTCACCCTCCTCTATCTTGATCTCTATTCTGCTCTCTTTTCTCTCTCTCTCTCTCTCTCTCTCTCTCTCTCTCTCTCTCTCCCTATCTTCTCTCTCTCCTTTCTCTCTCTTTTTTGTAATGAGTAATGATATTATATCAAATGAGTAAAAGCATACAAAAGTGACATGACTAAAAGAGTACAAAAGTCATGGCAAAGAAGCAATAGAAATTGCCATATGCCAAGGAACCAAGTTCTCCTTGAATGGAAATTTGGTGTTTTGAAAGCAATGAGACAAGGGAAAGCCCACCAACCATCACATGCCAAAGGAAGACTTTACATTTATACGGAGTCTTGTTGAGCCAACCCTCCATGATAGCCATTTTCCACCAAACCTGTGATTTATGCGTCCCAAATAGTATTGGCCCTAGTAGTTAGCCAATGTTGGTGCTTAATTAGAAGGTGATATATTGGTTAACCAAAGCTTTTTTAAGATGGAGTTGCCCTGCACGGTTCCAATCCCACCATGGATGATTAGAATCAAGGGCAGGGAAAGGCTCCCTAGGCTGCAATATCATCAAAAGCTGGTTCCACAAACTCCAATATCCTCAAAGGATCGAGAAAAGCCTCTTAGTAGTGCAGAAAGACATGCTAGCCATGATAGCCATTTTCCACCAAACCTGAGATTTATGCAAGTCCCAAACAATATTGGCCCTAGTAGTCAGCCAATGTTGGTCCTTAATCATAAGGTGATATATTGGTTAACCAAAGCCTTTTTAAGATTGAGTTGCCCTGCAAGGTTCCAACCCCACTGTGGATGATTAGAATCAAGGGCAGGGAAAGGCTCCCTAGGCTGCAAGGTCATCAGAAGCGGGTCCCACAAATCCAATATCCTCAAAGGATCCAAAAAAGCCTCTTAGCAGTGCAGAAAGACATCAACCCACTGCGAGTCACCAGAGTGGCATCAAGAACAGAAGATAAGCCAAAGCGTGCTATATGATTAAATTTAGGACAGTCCTCTTGTTTCCTATCCCATGAGAGTAGCTTTGGCACAACCGACATTTCAATCTGAAAAGAATTAGTGACCAAACGATCCTTTGCAGGATGCCACTACACCTTTTGATTAACCAACTTCCATAAGCATACGAATTGAGTCACCAGGAAGGAGAAATTTGATGAAAAAGGGGCATTACCATTAAGAACATGCCACCAGGAGCCCTGAATACTGGTATTACTATGCACCACAGTCCGGTATTTCAGCAAGAAATGAGGAATAAAGACCTAGGGGTGCTAATCAGTGCACATAGCATGATAGAGAGATGAACGAAGAGCAACCATGTGCAATTGCACATTTAAAAGAGCCCCACCACCCATACTTTAAGGAGTGCATCAAATCATCAGAGGCATGTCAAATATCAGAAGTAGCCGGAACCTTGGAAGAGGGGACCTCAATCTCAGTACAGGGAACCCGTTCTTCCGCTTCTCAGCATCCAAATCAGGCCCCAAAGCCTCCACCACCTGGTCAACAAAAGCAGTGTTTGATTCTGGCATGTCTGCTGCAATTCAGATTGATAGCATTGCATTCCCTTCTCTGTCTCCACCGCAGGCTAAACAAGATGCAAAATGGGCTCCCTGTGAAATACTACTAGTCTGCAGGTCCTCACTCGCACTTCCAATGTCTTTTCCTGGTCTATACAGTCTCCACATGGGATCCCTCTAGTTTGCTGTATTACAGATCTGCACCTCCTCCTCCTCCTCCTCTCTCACTGTGTCTTGATGTGTGCGTGCAGGACTGCTGTCAGTCTGGAATCTGTGCCTGGGTGCATGCAGGTCTGCAGTAGGTTAAAAGGAACAAACTCTGCTTTAGAGCCTTGCCATGGTGTCTGTGCTGTTTTGTAAACCCTGCAGCTGTCCACATAAAGGTGGAAGAATGCCTGAAGCCTGTGCCTGATAGTGTGGAGGCTGAAAGATAGATTGCGCCTGTTTAAAAGCAGCTGTACTGACGACATGTTGTCTGTGTGACCTGTGCCTTTTTGAAGACAGATTGTGACTTTTTGAAGACAGCTGCACTGATGACAGGTTGTCTGTGTGACCTGCACCTGTGTGTCAGACTGAAGACACAGAAAACCCTAACGCCTGATGGTTGAAACCTTAATCAGCAGTGTTGAGACTCTGATTCTGCACAGTTTGCTCTTCTCTCAGCATCATAGTGTCCCAAATATGAGCTTGTCCTCACGATGGACCATTCTGCAAACTTTGGTGCCGTGTCATGTTGAGGAGTGCATGTAGAGTATATTAATTGGGATATACTTTATGCAATTGAACACATGTAATACTCAATGGCTGGTGCCACCACGTATATTAATGATTATAGTGTTTTCTTGAGTGGTCATACTTCTCAGAGATCCGAGGTTATGTTGGCTATTCATTCTTAATTGCAACCATCATTACGTCTTTAGGATGTTCAAGGCAGATTGCTAAAAATGGACATTATAAGGGTGAGGTTCTATGGTGAATGTGAGGTGTATGGGTGTCTACTGTCTCTTTGTGGCCCATCTACAGTTAGTGATGGGTGACGTCTATAGTTTTGAGCATTGAATGTAGGCAACTTCATCTCATGTTGTGATAGATGGTGTAGAGTGCTACGCCTAGGATGCTTTGGCAACAGCTTCATTGAAACAAGATATCTGTTTTGGCTCCACCCTTTGGAGCTTCCATTTACATGCCATTCTCTTTAGCATCTTGATACTTGGGTTCAATTGGATAGGATATATGTTTGCGAGTGTGACTCTTTCCTTTTGGCAATGCTGAATATGTGTGTGGACACTGGAGCCATGACATGTTCTTTTCAATGACTACCCTTTGTGGTTAGAAATGATCTATCAGCTGGTGGATGATTTCAAGGCCTTGTTGGGTCGATTGCCTTTGTTATTCAATCAGTGTTTTTTGTTGGATGATGAGTTCTTTGAGTATACGTTGAGGTGCTCTTTGATGGTGACTTTTTGGGAGAAAGCTTTGCCATCCATTGTCTAGATGGCAAAATATGGGATTCAGCATTATATGCTGTTAGAGCTGAATTGCAGCAGATGCAATGTGTGTTAAAGCATTCTTTGACCCTGCAACAAGCTTTGTCCTCACTGAGACGAGCTTTGGCAGTGTCCTCAACGGAACAAGATATGTGCCTTTGGCTCTATCTTTCTGAGCTCGCATTTACATACCATTCTCTTCAGCATGGACAGGATGGATGTTTGCTACAATGACTCTTGCCTTTTGGCAATGCTCAATAAGTGGTGGACTAATGACACATTCTTTCAGAGCACTAGATGGTGGGTGCTTTGAAGGCCTGGCTGGGCCATTTGCCTTTGTGATTGATTCAGTCTTTTTTGCTACATGATCAGTACTTCGAGTATATGCTGTAGGTGATTGTTTTGTTTAGCAGATATATGTTTTGTGAAGGAATGTATACGTGGTTGGCTTTCTGAACAATGCATATATGTTCTCTAGAGAATATGGGATTAAGAATGTATCTATTGTTAGAGATGAGTTGCACGAATTGCAATCTATATTGAAGTTTTTGCTAATCTTGGAGCACACTAGAAATTGATGAATAGGTCACTTACGCTAGTGGTTGAAATGTAGAGTTCAGGCTCTTGAGGATGCACAATATGCAACATAGAGCTTAATGTAGGCAACTTAGCCCTTTGCTGTTTCCATTGGCAAATCATCTGATCCTATCCCTACTGGATAAGGTGGTTTGGATCTTGATAATGCAGCTAAGATTTTGTTGTAGATGATTAATCACTGTTTTTGAGAGATCTATCTGGATAGAGCAATTATTGAGTGGTTTTGCCTTAGGCCTCAAAATGAATGCACAAGAGCCCATTTGTATCAATTGTATAGAGACAGATTTGCATGCTTTGGGTTTCCAGGGCAGGATCATTTCTCATAGAGATAGATCCCTAGACAGTGGGGATATCCCATTTTGGGTGAACATGACCCATTTGGCATTGCTCAATTGGATGCCCTCAAGCATTTACAACAAGTCTATGTATTGAAAATCTTTGAGTGGCCCACAACATGTGCCTTGAAAGGTGCACAAATAGTGATGTTAAGTATGATATCCTATTTCTTGCAATTTCTTCCTTGGAACAACATTGCAAGAATTGGTGTAGCCCATCCTTTTTATGCTATCAGAAGGCAAGGAACTCATTTGGATCATGTATGGGTCTCTTGGCAATGTGCCACCGTGCCAAACTATCTATGTGGTGCTGCCTTGTTTGATGGCAAGGTTCATACGACAGGTTCATACGACATCTTTGTAGATGGGTTTGTTACACTCCTTGTTTGAGTAGCAAACCCTCTAGGTAGACATTGCTATGGCTTCAATTGAGGAAGTTGGTATTGTGCACAAACTACGAGGGTTTGCACCGAGGAAACATAGTGTATGACCATGATAGAAACACAAAGAAATGAACAATAACCCTTCATGCAAAATGCAAAACTTAGAACTCAAAACACAAAAGCACAGATACACTGTTCCTTTCATGGTTTCATCTTCCTAGCAGATTTACTCTTTTACTAGCATGGAGACTTCCCCTTCCGAGGCAGGTCGTGCAACATCTCTCTTGGTGTCTTCTAGCTTACTCTTCCAATTGCAGTGCTTCATCCTCATCTGCATCTTCATCATCATGGTTCTCGGCCCCACATGAAGACTAACATTACGCTCCTCTTCCTCCTCAGATATCAATATCCATGGTTGAGAGAGGGGATTCCAACCTTTCGTGCCAACCGAGGAAGGACCGGTGCAAACTTGCATGTTAACTCCACACTGAAATAGCAATTGGGGCAAGGACGTAATGTACTGAATGAATGGAAATATTTTTGAGGCAACTTAGTAAAAAAGAACATAAGCTAATTGTCATGCTGAAGGTACGTCACATGGTCTCTGTAGAATTTGGGCCTCCTAGTGGCATGGCCGGAATTCATCTCAAGAAATGATATATCCAAGGGATAATTGCTTTGGTGATGTTTGTTGAGCCATCTCTGAGAGTGCTTTCGTGCATTGTTGAATGCCAAACTTTCTTGATCAGGCTTACTTGCCAGTCCAGAGTACTTAGTTTTAATACATATTAAGAAAAGGTAGTATATACATAGAGAAGCACAAATAATACAATACACAAATACCATAGGCTGAATGCTCAAATGCAGATTTGGTTATGTAGTGATGAAGATGATAGAAGGGATCCTTGAACTTGTGTGTCTGAAGGACCGAGGTAGAGTGTAGGTGTGAGTGGGGTCGATGATGTTGAGAACAACTCAGAGAGTATGTTGTACTTGAGATAGATCCTAGAATGCAGCAGCAGCAATCCACTGAGAACAATGGTGATTTGGGCAGCTGTTGAGGGAATGGAACATTGTTCACTGGGCAGCAAGATATCGATGAAGACTCTGGGCAGAAAACACAGTCCAGCTTGTTGAAAATACAGCTCCATCCATGACCAGCAGAAAGGGAAGATATTGGTGGTATCAGGTCGATGCCTCCAAGAGCAGAAAATGCAGACTGGAACATGTGAAATGGAGGATGCAGATGATGTAGACAGGCTGGGCAATGATTCCTCTAGGGCTGGCAATGTTCTCCATGGGCAGGACAGCAGCAACCAGGAGCACGGAGGCAGACTGGCAGCAGGGTGGGACCATCAGGTAGGAGGGCAGCACCCCCTCATACTGGGCCGCAGTTCCTCCTAGGGGTCTGGACTCTGGGTGGCTGAGTGATGATAATGGTCAGGGATGGATAGGATGCCCAGAACAAGTCCTTTTAGAGGGAATTTGTGGGCATTTGTCCTACTGATTTGAATAAAAGCATATTTCATGAATAGTTCTTCTCGAGGATGTTTCTGTGGAGTAAAAGAAGCGTTTCATGAATACTTCTGATATCATCCTTAGGTATGCAATACAAATGTGTAGATTGTGAAACAAAGTTGACATTCCTATCGATGATGTAAGGCATGATGCTTTATGCTCAAACTTGTACATTATAGGTTTTTATTTTAAAAGAGAAAGAACTTATGATAATAGCTTGGAAGGAATTCTGTAGGTAAAATATGAAATAAGCCTCTATTGATTGCAATTGATAGTTTAAGGCCTCCTTTCTCATTAAAGTTGCTTCTTGTGCAGGGAATTGAACAATTGTTACGAGCAGGCTCCAAACCACCTAGTGAAATAGTTGCTGTGGTGAGGCCACATAACTATGTAAAAGCTTCCAAGGAGGGAAGGCAGGTTAACCCCACTGAACAAAAGTACATTGTCAAGAAGATGATGCAGATGAAATTGGAGGTCAGGTGTATGGGCCACCACGGTACTCATGAGGCAACTGGTGATGAACGGGCTGAGAGCCTGATCATGCTAACAACACCCAAGACAATACACAATTTATCTGGGCTGTATTGTTTCACCACTGCAGGGACAAAGCTTGAGGATTTATATAAGAAGGCTGGAAAGCATACTTTCATCTTTGAATTGGTACTGCATGCTTGTGAATTATTAATAGCTTAGTATTGTTTCTAAAATTGCAGTGGGTGGTTTACCAGCTTGCCACACTGTCTCTTTTTGTAGGAATGAACTTGTACTTCCCATTATCAATTATGCTGACTTTTCCTTGTTCAGAAAGTTTGGTAGAACTGCTGCTTTCTCCTGGACATTTCACTTGTCTATGCTGATCTTTGATAACTGAAATTTTTGTTTAGAACTAACTGACTCAATAAAGGGGCCAAAAGAGTGACATCTTATGGTTCCCCAATCTATATAGATAACATTATATCTATATTTTCGCAAGTGAGTTATATAATTTTTTATAAACGAAGGGTCCACAAAGAGTGGCAATGAGCGAGTAATACTGTGACACTTAACAATGCACTGTTCCAGGGTTTTACAAAATCCAAAACAGAAGAAAGATTTACATCCCAGTCACAGAAAAGAAGACAAAAAATGTCTGAAGTTTGATGCCTCCGAGTGACCTCGAAAAACGACAGCAAATTAATGTGAGAAATCCCCCAGATTGTTGTATCTCTGCCATTATTGATGTGAAGTGGTGCAAGGGCAAAATATGCATGTGGACAGCAGAACGTCTCACAATGATGAGTGTGAGGAGAACAGTGAAGAGGAGAAGAGAGGAGAGGAGAAGAGAAGAGAAGAGCAGAGGAGCAGAGCAGACTAGAACAAATGAGATGCTGCCCTGTGCACACTTCTGTCTGGCACCCCCCATTTGATGTACTGCCTCTGAGGTCCTATGGCCTGTCTTTAGAATAACCTGTGGGCTGCACAATAATCTGTGTGCTGGCCTGTTCACAGAGAGAGAGAGAGAGAGAGAGAGAGAGAGAGAGGATTTTCCATACCCTTTTTCTTTCCATCTCCACAAGATTGACACAGCTTGTTGACACTTTTCAAAAGAGATCATACCAGCAGGCCAAACTTGCTGCAGAATCAGAGGGTCTGCAGGATAATAATTAGTAGTTGCATAAGTTTTATCGTGGCCTTCATGCCTCCTTTGCTAAAGAGAATGTGGTCCACCTGAGCACCTCCAACAGTGAAATGATCAGAGATCCGCGAGGAATTGGGCAAATGTGCAGACTCTATTTTATGGACTTGCGGGGATCACAGCCCTCTGTTTTTCATGCAATTGTTGCGGTCAGTTCATTATTCTGTGATCTGGTTAAAGATCGAGTTACATCAGAGGTTGCCAACAGTTTGGATATTGACATTACACAACATGAGGTCATGGATATCCTCTTGCATTTGCCTAAAGACAAGAGGTCAGAGTGGGGTGGTATCACCAATGAGTTTTTTGAGACCTGTGCCACTCACTTGGCTGCACCTTTGACAGACTTATACCAGAAGATTTGGGCAACTTGACACGTGCTGCCCTCTTGGAAGGGGGGTCTGATTAAATGGATTCCTAAAGTGCTGTCCCCCTCATGCTTAAAGCATTGGCGACCAATCTCCTTGATGGGCTCTGTGTATGAGATCTTTACCAAAGTCCTTGCTAACAGATTGCATGAATATCTCTCGGACATTATTCACCAAACCTCGTATGGATTTATCAAAGGGCAGAATATCTTGGACAACATCTTTAATGTCCAAATGGGAATAGATTATGCTCGATACATAGAGCAGGAAACGGTGTTCATTTAGTTGGACATGGAAAAAGCCTTTGATCATTTGGAATGGTCTTTCCTAGGTCGGTTCATACTGGCATGGGTTTTGATCCGAGAATGTATGCACTTATCAATACTATCAGCACGGATTCTTCGTCAAGAGTACTGGTCAATGGTGGTGTCATGACGCCCTTCTCTCTTCGTCAATCACGTAGGTAGGGCTGCACATTGAGTCCTTTGTTCTTTGCCTTGGCCACTCACCCCATTTTGACGATGCTGTCTTGTCTAGCGACGAATTGTGAGATGGTTGGACTCTCTCCCTTCGCAGGAACAGTTGGTGGGTTAGGCCTTGGTGGATGACACCTTTGTGTTTCTTAAGGCTGATTTGGATAACATAAAAACAACAATGGTCACAAGGTACTTATTCGCCCTTGCCTTGGGACTATAGATGAATGCATCTATGTTGGCCCTTATCAGTTGCACTGAGAGTAATCTCTAGGGCTTGGGCTAGCAAGGGGTGTGGTGCTTAAAGGCTCTGTTTTCAGGCACTTGGGCTATCCGTTGGGAGTGTAGGTTTTACCCAAAGTGCTAATAGATTGGATCTCCTTCGGCATTATGGATATATTTGTGTATTGGAAATTACAAGCTTGGCCTTTCCGTAGAAGATTAGAAATAGTGCAAAGAATCATGATACTGACTTTTTCGTATTACCTTCCCTTGTTGCCTTGGCTGAAGTCTCATTTACAGCAAATCCCTCAACCCATCCGGTTTTTTCTTTGGAAAGAAGTTTCTACTCGGATGGGTATCTCATGGATCTCCTAGCATCATGTTTTTACTCCCAAAAGAATGGGTGGTGGGGCTGTGCTAGATTTGGGGCTGTGCTGATTGCTCTTGGTTGGTTACTATTCGAGACCTTGTGTGAGGGTAGGCAACCTTGGTCCTTGATTGTTAGATTTTCCCTTGAAACTGAGTGTATCAAGCATGGGAACACAAGGATTTCTGCCTCATGCTGGCATGTGCCTAATGCCGAACAACCTATCCATATGAAGTCTTCTATGTTGTTGAATCATTTGGTCCACTCCTAGAGATTGGTCCTTGCTAAATCTGCTTGGCACCCACTTCTAGATTGGAAGGTGGCTGACTCCTTGATAGTGGAGGTGCTGGTGGTTTTGAAGTTGCTCTCTTGGCAATGCAAAGAGGAACAAAGGCCAATGCTGAATGTGTTAGTGGGGCTGTTATGTCCTTCAGATTGGCTAGACGCTATTTCATGTCCCTTGAGGCTACTGCAATTGTGAAATGCCATCTCTACCTCTTTATGGGCCATGTAGCCTCTCCCCTCTTTGGGCCCAGAGGCCCTTTTGGGTCATGCTTCTGCAAATCAAATATATTATTTACTTTTTTGTGATAAGGACGTGCTTGTCCAGAAATGTAATACCACGTTGGGTTAGAAAGGCCAAGCGTTGTGGAAATTTGTTGTGATGGCAAGCTGGCTTAACAAAACGTCTTTCCAATCCAAGGTTTTCATGTGGCGAATGTTGATTGGTGTGCGTCCCCCTCCCTTGGCCTTCTCCAAGCAAAGCATTTCCAATGGTTTGTTGTTTTTTGTTAGAGGTTGGTTGAAACCCCCCTGCCAGTGGTTCCTCACTTGCCCTGTCGCATGGAAGGTTCCGTCATGATTATCGGCCATTTGGTTATGAGTGGTTGGTCTACTGATGCTTCTGAAAGACTTGGCCTTTGGACATCCCCATTTTGTGCACCCCGTGCAAGTGGATATGAAAGTGCTCTTTTCTTTTTTGCGCTTCTGAGTTGTTGTGGCATACATGGATCATGAGGAATGCATTTATCTTTGATGCTTCATCGGGCATGTAGAGTCATATAGCTTGCTCTTCTTCATTCGTAGCTAGAGTGGATTGAGTCAACAAATATTCTCCCTAGAGAAATGCTTGCTTGGCATACTACAGTTTCTTCCGCCCCTTTTGTCACTTTGCTTCCTTTGTACCTTCGCTTTGATGTCTCTGGTAATCTTGTAGTCTTTTTCATAATTAGTAGAATTACTTTTTACGAGAGAGAGAGAGAGAGAGAGAGAGAGAGAGAGAGAGAGAGAGAGAGAGAGAGAGTGGCCTTGTGTAGTTGTACAGAGAGCGACTTGAATAACATGGGGTGGTAGGGGGGTGTGGTTCTTTGATGTGCAATTACTCGCCACTTGGGTTATCCCATATGGGTGGATGGGGATCCTTGGGCCTTGCTCGACTAGATGTCTTCCCGCATACATGATAAGTTTATGTATTGCAAATCTCAAGGTTGGCCCTTGCATGTGCAATTGAAAGTAGTCCAAACGATCATGATCAGTATGATTTCATATTTTTTGCCATTAGTTCCCTCGATGCACAAGCCATTGCATGAGCTGGTGCAACCTATTTGCTTCATGCTTTGGAAAACACAAGGAAATGGTATGGGCCAAGTGTGGGTATCATGGCAACATGTGACTACGCCAAAACAGTTGGACGGTGCTGCCTTGTTGGATGTGGGAATCCACATTACAACTTTGAGGTCTGCTCTTTCATAGGCTGTGTGGCTTCAGCATCAGCCTTGGACTGATATTCATAGGTATTTTATGGAGGATCTGGGCATTTCCCATGGGTGTAGTACTTTTGAGGCCTCGTGTTGGAATATCTTGAATTCCACCCAACCATTTAAAACGTTAAGTCTCACCAACTTGATTGCATCATGGATTCATGGCAGCACTCTCTTCGCCTTCTTGTATGGCGCCGTGAAGACAGGAAGCGAATTCCTTGCAAATAGAGGTGTTTGCTACTTCTAGGCTATTTGAGTGGCGTCACAATCAATTGCAGAGTGTTAAATTTAACAGGATGGCGAGATTGGGCTTGAAGATGATCTGGGATGCTATTATTTGAGGTCTGGCGAGGGTTTATGCTTTCCACTGCATTCGCTAATGCTTTCAAATTCTGAGAGGTTACAGGGTACTCTATTATTTGAGGTCTGGCGAGGGTTTATGCTTTCCACTGCATTTGCTAATGCTTTCAAATTCTGAGAGGTTACAGGGTACTCTAGGTGACCTTGGAGGACCACCTTCAGAGGCACTTTTGCTTGCCTGCTCTTTTACCCTTATCGCCATGGTTGGATTGGGCTTTTGTGTTACCCCAGGATTTTCTGAAGCAATCAGCTAGTCAATAATACCACAAAATGGCAAAGGATAAGAGATGGATTATTGGAAAAGCTAACAAAGTTTGGTCGGTTCACGACAGTGTGGCTAAGTGGAGGGATCGCCTGTTCGGTTATGGAAGTCAAAGTTTCCGTATCAAGGGAAAGTTTTTCTTTCGAGACTTCTCATTGGGGTCTTCCCACAAGCAATGTGCTATGGGCCCGAAAGATATCCCGTGGCAGATGAAGCTTTTGTACTACTTGGGATGAGACACCAGTGCATCTTTTTATTTCTTGTCTGGTTGCCAGACAGGCTTGGGACCTCATTTCTAGAGTGTGGAGCTCATGATAGGTTCAGAGAATGATGGTTTGAAATTGGGCCCTTGGCAAAATGCCTTCCTTGACCAGGTTGCGGTCTCATCATCCTTGCCTCTTTCACTTTATGTGATTTACTGCTCTTTGGCACATCTGGTGGACTAGAAATGCCTTTATATTTGGTTTGGCTTCAACTATCCATGGCCATGTGAGACAAGTGCGAGGCTTCCTACTATGGCAGATTTCTTCTATGATTTCAGTTGGCCTCATTCTTGAAAAGGTGGCTGCTCCATGCATGGACATCGTTCGCTCCGCCCTTGTTGAGCCATCTTGATGATCCTGCTCCTTCATTTCTGTGGATTTTTACTTGATAGTTTTTTAGAGAGTTTTTGCTCATGCCTTGTGCTCTTTTGTTAGCCTTTTCGCTTCGTGACAGCTCTTGTCGTTTGTCTCGGTGGCCTGAAGGCCTGATGTATTTTGAAAAGCGTATGATTGTGCTGGGTTGGTCAGAAGGCCTGATGTAAATATTTCTATACATTAATTTGAACTTCTTCGCGAAAGAAATAGAGGTATTATGGTGATGCTTGTGCGGTTGTCCCTGATGCTGCTGAGTTGGTCTGCACCCTGCATGTGCACACCTTTGCTCGAGTATTCTTGCCTGCTGCCAATTGTCTTGCATGATTCCCTGCTTCCCTGCGCTTGCTTTGTGCAGAAGTAGGCAGTGTTTGACACAAACTACAAATGAGAGGCAATGCCATTGCTACAACTCAGACCTGCAGCTCTGCATCCTCACCTGCAGGTCCCTGCAGTGCACTCCTGCCTGTTGCGTATCTTGAAATGGATGCAGCACACAGGAACTGGGGTCAGGCAGCCTCAGAAGAAGTGAAAGAGAGGCAGAGAGAAACGAATCCTGCTTGTTCACAGGCCTGTGCAGTTCTTCGTGCCCATGTGAACAGCCTTGACACTGCCAGTCAGGTGCAGACCTGTTGTGCGAACAGTGCACACTTCAGCACAGACCCTTTGCACCCTTCTGGAGGCAGTCAGACACTTCTTTTGTATAGCACATAGGTCCTGCTTCAGTGCTTCAGTTCACGACACGCCTGTGCAAGTTCCTACAGCATATAAACAGAGACAGTTACAGGTCCCAGACCAGACCAACCTGCCACAGTCAGTACATATTTAGATCAATAGGTGCTCAACATAGATTGGTTTTACGCATTCAAAAGAGGGAAAGGGAACTTCAGTCCAGATTTGCAGTCCAGACAGGAGCGAATTGCCACAGACTGAGAATGTGTGAGCTCAACATGGCATTTATAGATGAGGTAGTTGATGCTTTGGGGTCAAATTCAGAGGGCAAGGATGAGATGTTACCATGCACAGCGGAGATGGCTGAGGAAGTGGCTTCAAGCTCTGATGCACAACCTGCAGTGAAACACAGTAAGCTTAATGAGGACGATCCTATGATGACTGTTGATAGCTTGGCACCTTTGGAATCCGCACTGAATTCGTATGTGCAGGCTGCCAATGCTTCCGATGATTCCCCACAAGTAGATTGGGAACATCTTCTAGAGTTTGCTGACTCTTTGCTCAGAGAATATGTTCAACACAATCATAGTAATCTTCAAAATTGGGATGAGCAGGACATTGTGGATGCAGATGTTGATATGGCAAAAGTGCTCTGATCTTTCTCTGCATTTTATGAGTGTGGCATCATACTTTTCTTGGCAGGTTTGATCCTGGTGATTGCTTGGATCTTGCGGTGGTTGGCTTCCATTCTCAGGTGTGATTGTGTTGATGAGGTTTTTGTGGGTCCTAGGGGTTTTCTATGAGGTCATGCTCACATCAGTGACAAACAGAGATGATCTTCTGGGTAGGCTGCTCCTCTTTTTTGATAGACAGTTGCTGCATGTGGTACCATGGAGACTGATGGCAGATCTTGAAAATCTGCTCAAATAGGAATGTCTAGTGTGGGTTGAAGTAGTAAGGTGCCGTGTGGTTTATTGGCCGCTGTTAAGGGATGCAATGGCGGTGATTGGTACTATCTTGGTGTCTCCTAGTATGAGGGCAGGCAATAGGAATCGTTTATGCATGCTATGGGACACCTCACAGAAACGGCCCATCTTGGTGTCTCCTAGTATGAGGGCAGGCAATAGGAATCGTTTATGCAGGCTATGGGACACCTCACAGAAACGACCCAATCAGCTGTGTCTTAATTGCACTGGCATGCATCCACTATGGCTTAAGCTTCACTGGGGCACCTTTGCAAGTCACTGTTTCACATGTGGGAAGCTTGGTCATTTCATGGCTGATTGTCTAGACAAAAAGGATGCTACTATGTCCGCAGTGGGGATATCGAAATGGAGGAGGCACCATCACTGGGGAATGGCTTCTATAGACGGATGTAATCTAGCACAAGTAATGTGTGCTTTCATCAGACCCGCATGATCCGGGATGGGTTGATGTCCAGCATAGAAAAGGTAAGAAGGTTGAAATTCAGCATCGAGGGGTTCATTGTCAAGCATTCAAGATGCCCTTTGTAAATATGTGCCTAGAAAGGATAAATTTTTTGAGTTGGGGCGTTAAATTGTCATGAACCCCTCTAGGTCAAGGCAGGCCGCACAACAGAGGCTGCATGTTGTGTGCCCTGAAGAGCACTCCAGGGATCCTTTGGCACGCCTCACAAAATTTTGATGGAAGAGGCAAGGTGAGCACCCTGTGGGATCGTAAATATCCTCATTTTTTTGGGACAAATAAAAGCAATCCTTCCGCTATGAGACCTCTTGGCATGGGATAGAATGCTTTAGCGGTTTTGGGAAATTTTTTAGATAAGGCATTTTGGAAACTTTAGCTAAGAAGGTGCAAGCGAGGCATGTGCAGCCTTGCCTATGAATTCCTTGATTTTTCAAATGTGGATTGCCACTTCGAATGTCCATGGGATGTGTTCCCGCAGTAAGCAACATGACATGTGGTGTGTTTTGCATGAGAATTGTTGGGATGCTTTGTGTGCTGTTGAGCAAAAAAGCCATGATGATGCTGGGCTTGTCATGGATTCCGTCTTTTTTATGTTGATTGCAAGGCTAACACTAGTTGGTTGTCCTTATGGTTGTACATGAGAAATTCTAACCAGTACTTGTTAAGAATGATGTCTAGGGACCCTTCCTAGTGATGGATATTGTGTTTGAAGTGTAGGTCTTGGTTGGCCTTTATGCTGCCAATGACTCTTTGCATCATTAGGCTCTGTAGAGTTGTCTTGGTGATTCTCTGAACTTGGGAAGACTGGGTTTGCTTATGGGTGATTTTAAGTTGTGTGTTGACTCATCCAGTCCACTTTAGAACACTCTTTGATGGATAACCCATAAAGTAAGGCATGGTAGGCTTTTGCCATGGATGGTTTGAAACAAGATCTTTGGTCTTGGCTTTCTCCATTGACTTCAATGTCTACCTTTCACTCGCCTCAATAGATGGCCACATGATCTCAAGATTAGACTGGCTTTATGCCATGCATGAAGACTCCTTTTTCTCGGAAATTTTGGAGATGTGAGTCTTGCAACACTATGTATTATTTGACCATTTTCCTTTATAGCTTGACATGATTAGACAGCTGGTGGATGCTTTTGCGGGTCTATTGGGTAGGTGCCCCTTAGATTCAATTCTTCCTTTTTAAGCCATGTGGTTTTCAAGGGCTGCATGACGTAGGTGATCGAAACGTTTTCATGTGACTTTCCACTACAAGGATTGAGCTCCTTCTACGTGCTGATTTGGAATATCCAGAAGGTGACAAGATAATGTGGCATCTATCATGGTTTGCTTATTAAGCATCATTTGCATGGTATGGGAGACATGTTGGCCTTGGTCCGTCTGCTTTTGCTTGACTTGCCGCATGATTTTGTGATCTCATTGGCAGCTCGATAGGGCAGACTTATTCAAGCCATCTCTGGTCTTACCAACAAGCTAAGCTAAGGAATTTGACTGACAGTCTTTTTTTTGTAAGTAAAATGTGGCCGATCATAGTACTTAAAGAAAACTGATTACAACGGGGTAGTGATGCTCAACATACTAGCTGGAACTGATGCAAAGTCACAACTTCATCATGTATATAAGCCTCTCAAGGTGGTCTGGGGGGGATGGGGGCAAGAAGCCATTTGGGGGGGGGGGGGGGGGGGGGTTGTATCCCCAACTGGGGTTGCCTGCTTGCATCACGAAGAACAGGTCTTGGCTGCCCCAAGTGCGCATGAAATGACAACAGAGCTCTTGACGAGCCCTGGACTCGTCCTGCACCTGGTCCCATCTGTTGCTGACAGAGTGGATGATGGAGGTCCAGAGCTCCGCTAAGGTCGCATGTATTGAAAGTCTCTTTTCGTCGAAAGCGTCCTAAGACCGCGCCTTCCAGATATGCCATCTAGTAAGACTCCCTATGATCTCCCATACCTCCGAGTAGTTTGTTGTGGGCTCCAGTACATGGGAGATAGGTAGAGCCTCCAAACCGACCGCTGCGCATGACCGTGCGGCGATAATGAATATTGTGTCTTGCATCCTAGCCTCATATAGAAGGTGACGGTCTTGGTTGACTGCCTGCCAACAGAAAGCTCCCCATGAGATACATCCAAGGCTGGGTGCTATACGACGAAGGATGCGGCATGCTCCTCTCGACATGAGCTGTGCCTCCCCACATGACCGAAGGTAGTGCTTTGGAATTTCCAGAGGTTGCTGTGTGCAGCGCTTACAACCTTCCTCTTGCATTTGGGCAAGCCAACTTCCCACCGCCAAGCCTCCATGTGCCACCAACCATAAGAAATACGACAGCCTCCTCGGCCTCTTGCTATCCCATAGGCGGTGCCAGAAGGCCGGTCAGAATGGCTCCGAGATGCTGTGCTCCGCCTAGTGCTTGCTACATGACGATGCCCAATTCATATTCTCCTGCATCAGTACGTGTCTGCCAATCCTGGCAGTGTACTCCAGGAAGTTGGATGGCTTCTTGGCGACCGCAATGTCAGGCCATAGCCACTCTCTTGGATCCAGTCCAGCTTATCAAGTGGTCTGCCCTCCCAGATCCAAAGGTGCCACTCCCTGAGCTCCTTTCATAAAACATAGGGGTCCAATCGCCATGTCTTCCCCTGAAGTCCCACGACCCGAATCCTCCTCCACGAAAGGGCGGCTATCCCCTCGTCCTGCTTCCCTTTGTCAAGGGCTAGACGCCCCCCCTCTCCTGAACAGTGCTTGCTACATGTGACGATGCCCAATCCATATTCTCCTGCATCAGTATGTGCCTGCCAATCTTGGTAGTGTACTCCAGGAACTTGGATGGCTTCTTGGCGACCGCAATGGCAGGCCATAGCCACTCTCTTGGATTCCACTCCAGCTCATCAAGTGGTATGCCCTCCCAGATCCAAGGCGGCACTCTTTGAGCTCCTTCCATAAAACATAGGGGTCCATTCGCCATGTCTTCGCCTAAAGGCCCACCACCCGAATCCTCCTCCACGAAAGGGCGGCTATCCCCTCATCCTGCTGCCCTCTGTGAAGGGCTAGACGCCCCCCCTCCTAAACGGTGAAGAAAGTCCCTTGCGCGGCGCCGCCCACTCTACCTGCCACCTATAGGGGTATGCCTGCTAGGGAAAACCTAGTTGCTTATACCTGCGTAGAATCTATGGGTGTTCATATTGGGGGAGCAAGCCCCTAGAGGTATTGTTGCATCTATCTCCCTTCTCCTCAATTCCACTCCTCTCTGACAGCCTGATACTCGTTGGAGCTCCTCCTCGTCTGCCATACTGTACACATGCCGCCAAGTCCTGATGGTACGAGCCGGGCTTGCCTCACAACCAGCCCACTGGATGTGGGGGCACTTGCCAATGTGTTCCCCTACCCAATGTTTGACTTGGGGGTTGTAGATCACCGTTTGACGGTCTATGTCCTCCTGGCAGGTTGGGGGGACTCCGGATTAGGGTCTTACAGAGGCCTTGCCACACGCGGAGTAAGCTGCGTAGGAAAGGTGATCTGGATGGGGGGGAGGGGGGGGATAAATCTAGGCTTACGTGAAGATCCATTTCAGGGACGGCCTTTACTCACCACCAAGCCTCGATCTACAGTCCTGGAGGCCCTCTTGCAATCCAGGTCTACCTGCCTGGTGTGAGACCGCAGACAACTAGCTTTCCTGGGAGGGCCATACTCTGATACTCTAGGTCTATGATCCCAAGCCCTGCCTCTGACCGATGCCGTATGATGGTCGCCCATGCCACCTTGGCCTTGTAATCCTTCGGGCCAAGTGCCCCTTGATTCTGACATGAATTGGGCTCTGAAATAACCTCTGAACAGTCTAGAATCAGAACTGATTTAATGCTGTTTCAGACACTTGCTTGGTGAGGTTACCACCCTCATCTGTTCCTGCTTGTGGGCAGCAAACAACTGCTCCTGTTCCTGGAGAAAAGAGGCTCTTGCCTGATGCAAAAACAGCATATTCCATACAGCTGTACGTGAATCAGAAGAAACGCCCTTGATTCTGCGGCATAACCATACTGTCAGGGAGAGAAAGAGAGAGAGTAGGAAGCAAACTCAAGCCTTTGTGCATCATAGACAAGGTAGACCAGCTCTCAAGAGCTCTCCATCTGCAGCAATCCATCATAAATGAGCCCCTTTCCGCCAAAAAACTGCACGCCAGCCCTCTTTAAAGAGGTAAGTGCACACATTTGTGCCAAGTGGCACCACTGTAAGATATTTCCCGTTCTAGCCTTCCGGTCTAAAATTCTCCATGCTCGGTGTAGAATTTGACCTCGGCACAGACCAGAGGATTGATCCTTGTGCAAAAACGAAGATAATGACGCGAACAGATTCTGGGATCTAAAAATAGTAACTACCTAAATTTTAGGAGTTGCTTCCATTGCATCCCCACTAGTCTTCTGACCATCTTTGCTGACTATAGCTACATCCAAATTTGCAATGTAGCTCAACTGAAAGTGAATTTCTACTGATGATCCCACATGGACTAATCTCTTGCAGATTTGTCCATCTTCACTTTGAACTAGTCTCTTCCAGGCTAGTTCTTTAACACACTTGTCCATATACACTTTCACAAGTCTCTTCCAAGCTTGTCCATCTACAGTGCCATCAGTCTCTTCTAGACTTGTACTAGACCTTAACTGTCCAGTCTTGACTCACTAGACATTCCTGTCGGTTTCACATACTGGCCATGCAACTCAGGCATTTAGATTTCAAGAGGGATCCTTCCAAAAAGAAAAACCAAATAAAATATGTAATAAAGAAATCAACAAAAAGGTAATAGTTGTCACAGTCTTGTGACATTAACCACCAGGGCTCAACCGGCTAGTGAGAGGCGAGCCGTGCTCAAGTAGGTTAGTTTCCTCCAAATAGAATCAAGGACATGAAGAAACTCTTGGGGCAGGAGTGATGTCGAGTCCCACTTGGAACCCTAGGCACCGGACAGTCTGTCCTCCTCTCACCCATCTAAATCCTAGGTGGATGCTCCACTCCGTGCTAGAGTCCAGGTCTATGAGGAAACCAATTGACTTTCGCTAGTTGATTTTCGCTTCGGCTGTAGAACAGAACATGTCAAGAGCTAGCCTTACTCTCTCCAGCATCAACTCATCGTCCTCTATATAGAGTGTTGTATCATCTGCATACTAAGTCTAACAACTCAGTCTCCTCTCTTACTAGAAGTCGGAGGTCGCATAGTCCGCTCACACGACTTGAGGAAGTGGGACATCGCCTCTACAAAGAGTAGGAACATGTATGGGGCTAGGGGGCAGCCTTGTTGAACCGATCTCTCCAACCGAAACTCCTCCCCTTGCCTTCTGCCTATGAGAACTCTGCTAGTGGCTGATCTGTAAAGAGTGGAGACCCCGTGAATCCAAACCCTGGGGGAATCCCAACCTCAGCATGGTGCCCTCTAGGAAATCCCAGTCCACCCTGTCATAAGCTTTCTCGAAATCCAAGAGTAGTACGGCCAGTGTTTGCCCACTGTGCTGAGCCTACTCTGTCGCCTTAAAGAAGGTGAATACATTGTCTAGGATGCTCCTTTCCTGGACAAAGCCTGTCTGTGTGTCATGGATGATGTCTGGAAGCACGGGGTGTAGTCGACTACCAATCATCTTTGTGAGTGTCTTATAGGCCACTAACAATAAGGTGATTGTCTCGACTGGGAAAGCTCCTACCCGTCTCCCCCTTTGGGGAGAAGACTGATAATGCCTGCCAAAATACTCCCTGGCATCTGTCCTGAAGTGAAAATCTCCTGGAAGGCCATTAGTAGGGGGTGCTTCACCACTCCCCAGTAGGTAGTGAAGAAGGCCTTAGAGAGGCCATCCTCTCCTGGGCATTTTCGCCCATCCTGTGTATGGAAAGCCTCCTCTAGTTGCTTCTTTGTGAAGAGGGCTAGGGGGGAGCATCCCATCTCCTCTGTGTGACGAGGGATAGGATGTGATCCCAAACCTGTTGTCTACATCTCTGTCCTCTAGCTGAAGCTGTGTCCTATTGGAAAAGGCACATATAATAGTCGTTGGCAATCTCCATCACCTCGTGTGGGCTAGAAGGAGTCTTCCCATACTGATCCCGAAGGCTGCGTATTTGCTCTCTTGCGTTGCGAGGCTTGTGCATCTTGAAGAACTCCCTGCACATCGTGTCCCCCTTACGCGCCCAGAAGGTTGCTGAGGTTCAGAGAGAGAACTCCGAGCACCTGTCCTCTTGGCGAGCAATGGGTGCTGGCGCGCGCATCTTTGTGCGTGGAGGGTGGGATCCCTTGGTGCCTCTTGTAATAGTCTCTGCGTGGCTAGGGAAGATCCTCGGGGATCAAGTGTTAGGAGAACTAGGCAGGACAACGTGGTGTGTGCCAACTGCTTGATCTGGCGTGCATGAGAGCCTCCCCTCGCTCCCACATAAAACCTGTCCAACTGCTCTAGCAGGACTCCATCTAGCTGCATGTATCCCCAAGAGAAGTCCAAGGATCTCTCCCTCCTGTGGAAGGCAGGGTCTCTCCAGGCATCATGTGCTCCTACTGCTAGCAAAAAGACCTCCCATGCCGCCTGCTCATCCCCAGCCATGCCCTGGTTGCTTTGACTTGTGCTTTGACAAGATTTTCTTGGCTGTCCAGAAGGCTTGACATGTTATCACATCTTGTATCTGTCCTTTCTGTTTGGTTTTCCTGAAGGTTGGATATAAATATTCGAACATTAATGTACACTTATTCATGAAAGGAAAAGAGAGAGAGAGAGAGATCGACCTATGAGAGTGAAATGTTACATTTGAAATGTGAGGGAATTTCCCCAAGTCCCAAAATAGGTCTCATCTAATGCTATGACTAAGTAAAGAGACGCTTGGTAGTTTTTTGCCGTGTGGGGAGGCTTGGAATTAGATATTCATCTTGGAAGTTGGGAGGGAGACAATTAGAGAGCCTTGAAATTATGATGAGTCCAAGGATACATAAGATACCGTAGGGTACGAACCGTGTGGAATGAACCTCTGTGTGTGTAGTCTGAATACAATGAGAGCTTGTTGTTACTATTCAATCAATATTTTTTGATCCAAGATCTGTTCTTAGGGTAAATGCAACAATTGAGTAGCTTGTTTGGTAGAGAGGTCCATGTAGGATATGGATGCATGGCGAGTTTGCTAGGAAAATGCACATACTTTCTCTCAAGAATATGGGACTCAGCATGCATCTCCTTTTAGGGCTCAATTGCAGCAATTGCAATTTTTGCTGGAGCATTTTGTGACCTTGCAATAGGGTGGGCTCATGTTCGATGTATTGTCCAGTTGATGTGGTTGAATTGTAGAGGTCATGATCTTCAGGATGAGCAATATGCAAAATATAAATTATTGGCTTGTTTGGATGGTTTATATTATAATAATTGCCAAATTCATGAGTTTTTTTCTTGCCTTTGTCAAAAATATGCATGTGAGAATATAGTGTGCTTCTTGCGTGCGTAACTAGGTTAAGCTTGAATGGGCAGATTTTATGGAGGTAGGTATTATGGAGGCAAAGGTTGAGGAGGTGCTATCCCATTTGCTGCACAGGAATCTGTGATCGTAAAACAATGGCGGCTTTCCCAAATGTATTTCGTGATGATGAGGGGATCTCCCTATGGTCATTGAGTAGGGTACTATCAATCCTTGTTGGGTCCATAAGAAATTCTCACTGATGCAGTTTATGCTACATATCATTATATTTCACTTCTGAAAAGTTAGGCCATTTTACAATAGAAAGCCCGAGAGAAAGGGAGGAGGCTTATCACTTGAATGAAGCATTTGCTCTGCAACACGATAATCTTTTGTTGCATATGCGCATAGGTACCCAGCCATTGATGGGTGATATGGATGAAGGGAAACGACTCATTTTCTCTCTGTTTCATGATGCTCATGGTTGGCAAGTGGTGCATTCCAAGAAGGGTAAAAAGATGGCTGATATCTTGTAGAGTGGATGTTGTCTAATGCACAAAATTCTTTGCGTACTTATGTCGGTCGCAACACCAAAGGAAGTTTCAGCCTCAAACTTGATTTGCTCATGGTTCTTTATGAAGTTGGCGACATGGAATTCAGGTTTCTTTTTGCAACACTTTTTTTTTTTGGTGCAAATAAAGTGTGGCTAATTACATTACTTCAGAAAAAACGGGAATACAAGGAAGGGCTCATGCTCCACAGACTAGCTGGAGCTGATGCAGAGTCACAGATATATCATATGTACAAGCCTCTGAGGGCGGTCTAGGGGGGGTGGGGGACAAAAAGCTATGGAGGGGGAGTGTATCGCCATCTGGGGCTGCTTGTCTACATCGCAAAAAACAGGTCCTGGCCGCCCCAAGTACGCATGAGATGACAACAGAGCTCTTGATGAGCCTTGGACTCGCCTTGCACCTAGTCCCATCGGCTGCGGAGGGAGTGGATGATGGAGGTCCAAGCTTTGCTAAGGTTGCCTATACTGAAAGTCTCTCTCCACCAAAAGCCTCCTGACATCGCGCCTTCCAAATATGCCATCTAGTAAGACTCCCTATGATCTCCCATACCTCAGAGTGGTCTGCTGTGAGCTCTAGTAGCTGGTGGATGGGTAGAGCCTCCAAATGACCACTACGGACGACCCTGCCTCAATAATCAATATCGTGTCCTGTATCCTAGCCTCATACAGAAGGTGACGGCCCTGGCTGATTGCCTGCCAGTAGAAAGCTCCCCATGAGATACATCCAAGGTTGGGTGCTATATGGGGGAGAATGCGGCATGCTCCTCTCCACACGAGCTGCATAGTGTCACACGACCAAAGGCAGTGCTTTGGAGTTTCGAGAGGTTGCTGTGTGTAGCGTTTACCACCTCCCTCCTGCATTTGGGCTAGCAAACATCCCACCGCTAGGCCTCCATGTGCCAGGAACCATAAGAAATATGATACGCTCCTCGGCCTCCAGCTATCCCATAGACGACACCACAAGGTCAGTCGGGAAGCCTCCGTGATGCTGTGCTCTGCCCAGTGCCTGCTAGGTAACGACGTCCAATCCATGTCCTCCTGCATCAGTACGTGTTTGCCAATGTTTTATGTGTACTGTAGGAACCTCGGTGGCTTCTTTGCAACTGCAGTGGCCAGCCATAGCCACTCTCCTGGATCCCACTCTAGCTCATCAAGTTGCGTGTCCTTCCTGATCCAGAGGCATCCCCCCCTCCTGCATGGTGAAGGTCTCATGTGAGCGCTGCCCACTCTACCTGCCACCTCTAGGGGGATACCTGTTGGCGAGAACTTAGTGGCCCATACCACCTCGGGCTCTACCGGCTCTCGTATATCGGGGGAGTAAGCCACTCCTGAAGTATTGCTGCGTCTATCTTTCTTTTCCTCAACTCAACTCCTCTATGGCAGCCAGATACTCGATGTAGCACCTCCTCGTCCACCATCCTTTACACCTCCTGCCATGTCCTGATGGTACAAGCCAGGCCGGCCTCCCAGCCCATTGGATGTGGGGGTGCCCGCCAATCTGTGTCCCATCCTGATCTTTAATCTGGGGGTTTCAGATCACCGGCTGACGGTCTATCATCTCCTGGCAGCCCGGGGGGCTCTAGATTAGGGCCTTACGGAAGCCATGCCACACGGAGCAGGCTGCGTAGGAAGGTGGATCTGGGAGGGGGTGATTTGGGCTCTCGTGAAGATCCATCTCAGGGAGGGTCTCTACTCACCGCCAAGCCTCGGTCTACAATCTTGGAGATCCTCCTGCAATAGGACCTTCCAGGTCCGCTCTCCTGGTGTGAGGCCATGGACTACTAGCTTGCCCAAAAGGGCGATACTCTGATACTTTGGGTCTATGATCCCAAGCCCTCCCTTTGACCGATGCTGGATGATGGTTTTCCACACTAGCTTGGCCCGGGAATCCCTGGAACTGTCTGACTTGGACCAAACGAAGTTCCGCACTAGGCGGCGAAGCTGAACTACGCAAGATGAGGAGAAGTACGAGTAGGAGGTGATGTACGAAGCCGTCTCTGGGGGAACCTTGTTAACCACCAGGGCTCGGCCTGCTAGGGAGAGGCGAGCAGTACTCCAGTAGGTCAGCTTTCTCCGAAGTATCTAAGGGAAATTGGGATTCAAAGGCAAAGGGCTCCCATGCTCGACTCTTAGATCTTTGGTGTGTCCCTTCGCGCAAGTCCTTTGACTAGCATATGGAGTGCTCTCTAGTAGCAGAGCTAACGCTTGTATTGTCCTTAGTCACATCTAGCAGTAGTACTAACATTGTATTGTATTCATCGATTGTCTTGAGCTCATGAAGGTTCTCTAATCCCTTTCTAGTTTTTCCCAAGTACAATGTCGTTATCACTTTCTAGCAGTAGTACTAATATTGTATTGTATTCATCGATTGTCTTGAGCTCATGAAGGTTTTATAATCCCTTTCTA
Source organism: Lygodium microphyllum (assembly GCF_053477565.2). Classification (NCBI taxonomy): domain Eukaryota; kingdom Viridiplantae; phylum Streptophyta; class Polypodiopsida; order Schizaeales; family Lygodiaceae; genus Lygodium; species Lygodium microphyllum. Next base: position 7,463,561 of record NC_141153.1, on the reverse strand, counting down.
GTTTTTCCCAAGTACTATGTCGTTATCACTTTCTATATCTGTTGAGACAATTGTATTGTTTTTCATATAGCAATATACATTTGGATTTGTTCTATTGTGTATAGTTTTGGTATTTGATTCAATTGCTGTGACTATGTCGAGCTTTGTACACTGGATGTTGACTATAGAGTAGGATGTCAGTGTCCACCTGTGTTAGTTCTAAGTATGCCTACACTCCATTCTATGTAAGTAGTGCTCAAACCCAATTACATAGTCATTTATAGGAAATATTATTAAACCCATTTTTGGAAATCTAACTAGATTTATTTCATAAAGTTTTAGCTTGAATTGGACTAGAGCAAAATAAACTTAATTTCGCTCCCACTGCAATACAGAACACCTCAAGAGCGAGTCTCACTCTTTCTAGCATCAACTCATCGTCCTCTATGTAGAATGCTGTATCGTCTGTATACTCTGAGTCTAGCAACTCCATCTCCTCTCTCAGTGGAAGTCGAAGGCTACGTAACTCGCTCACATGTGAGTTGAGGAAGTGAGACATCACTTGTGCAAAGAGTAAGAATAGGTATGGGGCTAGGGGGCAGCCCTGCGGGACAGATCTCTCCAGCTAAAACTCCTCCCCTCACCTACCACCACCTATGGGAACACTGCTAGTAGCTGATCTGTAAAGTGCGGAGACCTTGTGGATCTTTGCGTGGGGGAAGCCCAACCTCACCATGGTGCCCTCTAAGAAACTGCAGTCCACCCTCTTATCGGCCTTCTCGAAGTCCAGGAGTAGTACGGCCTGTCCCTGCCCACTTTGCTGAGCCCACTCTGTCGCCTCAAGGAAGGTAAATACATTGTCTAGGATGCTCCTATCCTGTACAGAGCCTGTTTGTGTGTCGTGAATGATATCTGGAAGCACCAGGCAGAGTTGCCTACCAATCATCTTTTCGAGTGCCTTATAGGCCAATGACAATAAGGTGATCAGTTTCCACAGGGAAAGCTCCAAATGGTCTTCCCCTTTGGTGAGAAAATTGATGAGGCCTGCCAAAAGATTCCTCGCATCTGTCTTGAAATGAAAATCTGTTGGAAGGCCATCAGTAAGGGGCCGTTCGCCACATGCCAGTAGGTAGTGAAAAAGGCCTTAGAGAGGCCATCCTCTCTCGGGCATTTTTGCCTGTCCTGTGTATGGAAAGCCTCCTCTAGTTACTTGTCTGTGAAGGGGGCTAGGAGGGAGCGTCCCATCTCCTCTGTGACGAGGGACGGGATGTGATCCCAGACCTCCTGTCTACATCACTGTCCTCTAGTTGAGGCTGTCTCTTGTTGGAAAAGGCGTCTGTGGTAGTCGGTGGCGATCTCCATGACCTTGTCTGGGCTAGAATGAATCCTCGCATACTAATCTCAAAGGCTGCCTATCTACTAGCTTGAGGTGCGGGGCTAGTGCACCTGGAAAAGCTCCCTGCACATTGTGTCCCCCTTCCGCTTCCAGAAGGCTGCTGACATGCGGAATGAGAACTCCAGGCACCTGTGCTCTGGGTTGGCGATGGTTGCTTGTGCGCGCACCTCCTGTGCGTGAAGGGTGGGATCCCATGGTGCCTCTTGTAATAGTCACTACGTGGTTGTAAGGTCCCACCCTGGAGTGTTCTCTCCTCCTCCCAGCTCTACTACCTGGCTTGTAGGGCTGTCTACTGGCAGAGAGTGCTTGACTTAGGTAGGACCTCTGCAACCTCCTTTGCGATCCGGTCCCTTTTGCCCCACTCCTTGGTCCAAATTTGCTCAATCTGTCTCTCCGCCTCCTCCCTTGTATAGATTGAGTGAGGGATGCGAAAGGATTGTGTGTCTAGGGTAGATGCTGGGGGATGAAGTGTTAGGAGAACCGGGCAATGATCAGACAGTGTGGTGCCCGCCAACTACCCTAGCTAGCCTCCACGAGAGCATCCCCACTCTGCTTCATAGAACCTGTCCAACCCCTCCAGCAGGACTTCACCTAGTCGCATATATCCCCATGAGAGGTCCATCGACCTCTCCCTCCTATGGAAGGGAGGGTGTCTGCAAGCATCCGGTGCTTCTATTGCGAGTAGAAAGACCTCCCATGCCTCCTGTTTTTTCCCAGCTATGCCTTGGTAGTTTCTTCTTGTGTCGTGCTGGTCCTCTAAAGCCTTTAGGTTGTTGAAGTCTCCTCCAATAATCCAGGAGTCCACATCTGGGAGTCGTGCTGTGATCTCCACCGAGAACGCACTGCGTGCCCTAACCTGAGTAGGGGCATAGACATTGGGGATTCCAAGACACGAGTCTCCAATATCCAATTTGATCCATAGAACCCTCCCTACCACTATCGTCGCGTAGTCTCGTTCACAAGCGGTGAGACTCGAGCCAATAGAGGTGCATACGCCTCCACTCTTGCCGTGGGCACCGATGGTTGGCTCCTAATAAGTGTATGAATTGCTCGAGAGTACCTTCCGTACCTACTAGGCCTGGGCGGGAGTGAGCTCGTGCTCCTGTAAAAGTAAGGTGTCGATCCGTTCGGCAAGGGCAGGCTTTAGCTCTTGCCGAACAATCAACTTACTGGAACCACGTGGCCCACTATAGTGGAGGCTATTCATATTCCAGGATGCAAGGTGTAAACTCATAGGGAGATCTATGAGTGATCGAACAACAAGCATCTGTTCGGTGTGGAAGTTGCTGATGAGGAAGAGGAGCTATGAGGCATCCGTATACGCTTCGCTACCGGCCTGGACGGTGAACTCCATTTCCCCCATGGTACCATAGGGGTGATGGATGCGCCTGGTGGTACTAGGGCATCTATCAACGAGGCTGAGAGGCGAGATTCCGTACACTGGTAGAAACGGGCCGCATTGCCACGGGCCACTTGATCACATCCATGGTGTTCTCCACTCCGACAGGGCTCGAAACATAATGCTCAGATGAGGGACGTCGGCCCCTACCCACTAATTAATGTCCATCATGTAACCTGGCCACTGTTGGGAGAAAAGTGCCAGTCCACCTTCTCCCATTCACTGGGAGATGTGGTCTGTCACTTGGCTCTTCATCTTCTCATCTATTTGAGTGGTCGTCCAATCTCTTGTGTGAGAGGCCTGAATGAAGAAGGCGTAGTTTGGTCGATCCAGTGGTTCTAGTAGATGGACCTTGCCGGTCCTAGACTTACGTACCACGAAGATTCCCACCTCCAAGGGTAGTGGGAACTCTCTGCGCTCTGCAACTCTTAAGTAAGACCACAACGCAGTGTGAAAAAACTCCTGTGGTAGTAGTTGCGCCGAACTTGAGAAAGTGTGACGGGTAGCACAAATGGATGAACTGGTGGTTGTTTTGGGAGGGGAGGGGGGGACTAGATTGCGGGTGTGTGGAGGATGCCGCCGTATGGGGCCCCGCACCTCCTGTGGGAGGGGGGATGGGTAGAGGGGGGGTCACCTATGTTGGGTGGGGATCAGGGGGGTGATGGTCGGGAGGAGGAGGATTGAGAGATGGTGGGGTGGTTGGAGGCACACGGTGGGTGTGGGGGTGGGCCGGTAGCTCTAGAGGAGGGGGGCTGTGGACTAGGGTCAGAGGCGGGGGGGGGGGGGGGGGGAGGGAGTGGGGGATGTGGGCCTTCGGGTGAGGCGGCCTGTGATGCCTCTATGGGTGGTGGATGTGTAGGCCTATGGTCCTGTTGGGTAGGGCGAGGAAGGGGGGCCCGCATGGTGCTTTGCTGGGGGGGCGAAAATATCTGAAGCATGTCTACTCTGCTGCGTGGTGCTCAAAGTCATGACAACGCAAGCATTGCCCTGGGTTCCCAATCACAATGACCTGCTGCTTGAAGGAATGTTTGCATGCCTCGATCTCTCTAGAGACTATGGTATATTCTTTCTCTCTTTCACTGCCACCCATACCTTTGGGACTCGTGCGGTTATTGTTGCGTTTGTGAAAGAGGTGGGAAGGATAGTACCGAAGAGCCGTCCAAAGTCTTCCACCAGTTGGTGATACTCCATTGCCAGTCCGAGAAAGAGAAGGGGGACTGGGTGTCTAAGGAACTTGTTGTTGAGCGTGAAGCCATTGTACCAAGGGACCATGTAAATGACCCTGGTGGAAGCATAGGGTGAATTGGCTAGTAGCTCACGTACCTTGTTTGCCAAGGTGAGCCATACCGTGAAGATCCCTTGTTGAAGGGGATGCAATGGCAATGGAGAAGGAGAAGTGGAAGACGTGGGAGAGAAGAGCACACACAATGTAGGTGCTGTCCAACTGAACTGACAACATTATTGCACTATCATATTATATATGAATAAAGAATGGGTGGTCACAGTATACACGGGTATGCCCAGCGGCCTTTTACCCCAACAACCTCCCACTAAAAGGCCAATGTGGTTGGGGAGTGAAAATAAAGAAAAGAGAAAAAAAAGACAAGGTGAGGAATCATAACATCTCACCCAACTCCCAATTGGAAAGTGAGCTGTGCAAGAAGTGTCGGGAACCTCTGCAGAAGAAGAGTGAAGGATCCCCGAATCCATGACATCCAGGAGATAAGCAATCCTGCAGCTCCATACAATGGAGTAATCCAAGAATGCTTCTCATGAAGCAAGCACAACTCATCAGTGCACGGCTGTAAAGCATCAGAGTCGCGCATAGCATCAGCGTGGTGCATATAAGATAGCGGAGAGCAATCAAACTCTCTAGAGTCAATCACTGAAAGAGGGCCAACATCCCGAACACTCATCCAATGGGGTCTCAAGGCTACATGTGGTCTTAGCGAAGTGGAAGACTGACATATGGCTGGCTGTCTAGCCTGCAAAACTACAAGAAAATGGCTCTCTTGAGCCTGCAAGGGGTTTAGCAACTGACCACCAACATCCTCACCCTGACTGCTATGCATAGCTACGTCATCTGGGCCAATAAGTGCCTCATTTTCAGCATAAACAACTTGCTGTAATGGCACTGTAGCTGCTGTAAAATCAGCCATAAAGCATACTGAACGCTCATCAAGAGGGCTAAGAGGTGTCTGCGTCTCATAGGAGACAACATGACGGCTGCGTATGAGCTGCTGGGCATCCAAATCCCATAATCTATAGGCCTTAAAGTCACCGTCTCCATAAGCAAGGAGGATACATCTACGTGACATAGGCTCATTTGGCATACGTGCAGATGCTTGGCAGCCAAACATCCTCAAGTAATCATAGGAGGGTTGCATGCCACTCCATGCCTCATGGGGGGTAATACCATCCAAGGTCAAGCACGGCGTCCTGTTAACCAAATAGACTGCTGTCATAAGGGCCTCAGCCCAAAAGCCATAAGACAACCCAGCTGTGGTAAGCATAGAAGTAACCTTTGCCTGTAAGGTCAGACACATGCCATGAGCAATCCCATAATACTGTGGGCACAAGAAATCAATGCCATACTGCTGACAAGAGGTTCGAAAGCTGGGAGAGAGAGCATGACTCTCATAATCGATCTGCAAGCACCTAGGCCTGCTACCAGCAGAATCCATAAACCTGTCAAGCATAACTGCAACATCCTCAATCTGCACCAAGGGAAAAGCCCAAACACGATGGGTAGCATGATCAACAAAGGTCATAAAGTACGACGCTCCACCAAGTGACTGGGAAGGCATAGGTCCATATACTGCACAATCGACAAGATCTAGAGGAGCATGCCTCATACGATCGCCAAAAGCCAAGGGGGCTCTGCAAGGACCAAGAGTACAATCAGGGCAAGCATCAAGATGTGTAAGTGACATAGGAGGCAACAATGAGTCTGAACGAGACAAGATCTCCATCTCTTTGTGGTGCGTATGGCCTAGGCAATAATGCCATAACAATGCATGTGGTATCCGTGGATAATTGCAACCATAGAATCTCCCATATGAGAGACATGCATTAGGTAATGAGAACCAACTCGAGAACCTCTGGCCAAAACCAAGCAACCATGATAGATCTTCCATGACCTATCCTGAAGAGAAACAGAGTAACCTGCATTATGCAACTGACTGACAGAAATCAGGCTCTTACTGAGCATGGGAACATGTAGAACATCCCTGAGCATAAGAGAAGTCCCATTAGGCAAAGCTAGGTGTATGTTCCCTGTACCAACAATAGCATAAGTCAGCTCAAGGCTCAGATCTATACATCCATCAACCTCCGTGTAAGAAGAGAACCATGCTCTATGAGGGGTAACATGACGAGATGCCAAACAATCCAAAAGCCAAGCATAGGCATAGGCTTGATCACTAAGCAAGTAAGATGTAGGGAAACTAGATGACAGGAGTACATACTCAATTGCATCATCATGGGGAACATGTACCTCACTACTAGTAGCAGTGGTATCACTTGTTGCATCTGTTGTATTTCTGACTCTTTGCTCATGTCGAGTCCGTCTCTGTCTCTGCTTCTCTCTAATCCATCTGAAACATTTCCTTTTAACATGCCCAAGCTTCCCACAATGGAAGCATACATCTGTAGAAGAAGAAGAAGATGAAGCAATTGAAGACTCATCAGTAGGACTATTCGAAGCATCTGAAGAGCTCAAGGAGTATAGGGCTGCCCCAACAGAGGGAAACTGCTCATCAAGACAACCGTCTGCAAGTGCATCAGTGGTAGAAGCATGCTGCTGCAAGGACTCATCCATCCGTAACAGAAAAGGGAACATAGAGGCATGAAGCAAAGATGTAGAAGCTCCCACATGAACAAGCCTTGTAGGTAACTGCATGACATAGCCAACCACAACAGTGTAAAAGCCAAGACATCTGTCATAAGAGCATATCGATTTCAGCTAGGAAATCAGCCCATAACCATATGTGTAAGCATGACTCTACAGTAGATCAAACCACATAGTAGTATCCAAGTCAATGCAAGACTGATAAGTGGCATAAGATCAGGCAATGATCAAGCTCCAAGAGAAGCCCAAGTACCTATACAACAACATCCATATAAGCGGCTCTGTAAGGTATATGACAGTAGACCATGTGCATAGACAGGCAAGCATACATAGCATCTGCTCCTTGATCTGCATGCGCAAAAGCAACCTAGCTAGCATAGAGGCTAGGCAACAGAGAAGCATAAAAGCCATAATGACTGCGAAGCCCAAGCACTGTCAATAAGTCCACTAGTCAACCAAAGAACCTGCAAAAAATCCAAACACCAGGGAGCAATCAAAGCTCCAGTATCCAACTGCGAAAGAGTAGACCAATCACTGCTCATACATAAGTCAGCATCACCCAAACATCAGGATCCATACATCGAAGCACCAAGGCCTGATAGCATCAAAACTGCATACGGAATAAGCCAACCAAATGTCAAACTGCTCAATGGAATACTCGATGAAAGTCAAGACGAAGCCGGAACATCTGCCGTCCTGCAGCCAAACCCAAAAGCATCCCACTACAGACATCATTCCATAACGGGTCGTACAAGCATCACTCAAGTGATAGGTACTAGTGAACTGTCTCAAGTTACTGCGGTCTGCAAATAAAAAATGACAGTGAAACCATATATCGAGCTCTAAATCTCAGCTCAAAGTGATTCCGGAGCATAAATCATCAATGTGGCATCATCCAAATACATGAATACATCATCCCAAGTAGCCGAGAGCACCCATAGACCAATAGGCATAGCCAAGTATAGCATTAAATAGCTTCAGCCCTGCTCATAACAGCAGCAAAATGACTGCTAAACAGAGGTAATCTAGGGCCAAACTCAGCACCAAAACCAAGTCATAACATGGGCACAACATTCCCAAGCATGGGGGGTACCAACCGGGCATACATAGGCATCCAATGACCATCAACCATAAGCAACTGTGCTTCAGCCCTGTTCATAACAGCAGCATATAACCTGTGAAAACTGAGCAAAACAGTGTTCAATCGAAGCTCAAAGCCAAGTCAAACCATAGGCACATCATCTCCGAGTGTCCGGGCACCAAACGGGACCATTCAGGCATCAAATGCCAATCCCACTAAGCCCAAGCAACAAATGCCAATGTTACACTGCTGTGTAATGTCTGTGAGCTACTGTAAACAGTCCTGGGACTGTGCAAATCGGACCAAAAACATCACCCAAGTCAAATGCAAGTGTCAATGCTCAATGCCAATTGCCCGAGGGCTCCAAATGAGCCAAAATCAAGTGCCAAAGGAGGGGGAGAGCTGCTGTTGTGACTGTCAATGCTGAAGACACATATGGGAGGGCTACATGATTGCGCCAATTGTAAATGCTGGTCCTGGGGTTGCAAAAAATGGTGGCCGAGCTTCGAAGGGGTCCGGTTAAAGCCAAGGAAGGCCTCAAATAAGTCAAAGGTAGGGGGGGAGCAGCCAAGCTTCAAAGGTGAAGCTCCAATGGCGGCCACACTTAAAGAAACCTTGCTGTACCTGTGAATGTCTGAGAATACTTGTGAAGGAAGATCTCGAAGCTTGCGTGCACGGTCGAGAAGCGCTCCAGAGATCCCGCTCTGATACCAGTTGAAGGCGATGCAATGGTAGTGGAGAAGGAGAAGTGGAAGACGTGGGAGAGAAGAGCACACACAATGTAGGTGCTGTCCAATTGAACTGACAACCTTATTGCACTATCATATTATATATGAATAAAGAATGGGTGGTCACAGTATACACAGGGAGGCCCATAGGCCTTCTACCCCAAGACTTGGCCCATTAGAACCGCCTCCACGATCTATGCTGTGCCAATGCGTATCGTGGAGTGAAGCGAGTCTCGAAGCTGGGCCTTGGATGGGGAATGTCCTACTACTTGACCAAGGCTCGCTGTTTCTTTTAGATCCAGCTCTGTGGCACGGACTGCTAAGAGCTGTTTCTTAGAGAGGACAATGTGCAAGGTGTTTGACTAGGGGGACACTTGCAGAATGCACCAGCGTACAAACATAGATTTCCATTGCGTGTCCTTGTTGAGAACCTACCAATCACGTTGTAGTGTTGGCAGTGGGGTGGGATGTTGTTGCAAAAGGAGGGAGCAACAGGGGGGGTTGATGGCGAGGAATTGGGGGGGAAGGGGTTCGGTTTTCTTGTGGTGGGTAAAGTGCTGGTGTCCACTCGTGGCCTGATCCCGTAGGTGGAGGCTTGACGGGTTTGAGCGAGGGGGGGGGGGGGGAGTTCCAGGCGTGGGCCACACAGGGAGTTTCTTGGCTTCCAGTAGGGCGGTAGGGGGGTGTGGAACGTGTGAGGAAGAAGCTGACGAGAAGGGGGGGGGTGCAGCTTGTCACGATAGTGGAGGCGTGCGTTGCAAGGGGAGGCAGTAAGGCGGATTGGTGGGAGCAGGGTGGCGCAGTGGAGGGAGGGGTGCGTGAAGGTGGCTCGACGCTAGGAGGGAGGCGTAGTGGCGGCCAAGGAGGGGGGCGCGATGAGGGCCAGAGGAGGGGGAGGCCCTATGGCGGCGGGCGGGATGGGGGAAGCGCGATAGCGGGCACACAACGTGTTGGTAGGGTTCTTCACAAGTTTTGTTTGCAACAATTGTGAGCGGTCTAATCATGTTTCCTGGGTTTCTGAGATTCTTAAGCACCTTGTTCATTGCTTTAGACATTTTTGGAGCTGTTGGGTATTTGACTCACGCCTCACTTACGCCTACTTTCATATGGGAGTGTCGGTGATCACTAGGACACTGGGGCACTTTTTACTCTCGGTAGAAGAGGTTTTTCCCCCTAGACTTATAGTCTTATTGTCGTATGTGCTTATGTGCTTATGTTACACACTTATGGGCACTTAATGTGTGTCGGGTGTGAACACCCCCTACAACCCTAAGGTTTAAGGGTTGTACTTTGTACTTTCTGGTTACACTCTTTCACTCTATTCTCCTGGGTGTCGTGCTTCACTCTGTCTCTCTCACTCTCACACTGTCTACTGAACTCTCAGCTGCACCTCGATCCTCCCATCTCACATTTGGTATCAGAGCAGTCTGCAGACTGAAGTTCCCATTGTCTGCAGCCCCCCGCCAGTTCTCAGTTCTGCTCCAGGCCTTCAGCTCCAGCCGACAGCGCACAGCTCCACCTGCCTGTTCCAGCGCGCCACCAGCAGGCGCCGTCAATGCCTGTACCTGCGCAGCCTCCCTGCGCTGAGTAGTTAGCGCGCAGCTCCACGTCGTCAGCCCCAGCCGCCTACACAGCTCCACTTCGTCAGCCCCTCCGCGTGACTGCTCGCTCGACTGTCAGTTTGTGCCGCCAGTTGCAGACGTCACCAAACACGCCCTGTCAACGTAAACGTTGCTGGACTGTCCCGTCCGCCTGCAATCTGACCAACGACCAGTGACCTGACATTTGGTCGTCTGCCTGCAATCCACGTCAGCAACGAGTCGTTTGACAGGCGTCCCACGTGAGGTATATTTTTTTAAAACAAAAATTTATCCCTTTATTCCAGAATCAATTTCTGGCAGAGGAGGTTCATACGCAGCAGGCACCGCATACAGGATACAAGTGTGGGCTAAATTTGATGCAAATTTCTGAACGACTTCATCAGAAATTTTGGGGCTTTTATGTATTTTGAGGACATTGCATATGAACTGCTGTTACAGTCACAGAAAGACTGTTTTGACAGAGATTTTGGCAGAAATTTTGGGGATTTTGATATTACAGTGTTGCTGAGCACTGTTTGCACCTTGGGAAGCGTGCATTAAAAGACGGTTTTTGACAGAGTACGCCCTTGCACATTAATTGCAGAAGTGTGCTTGTTGCAATTTCTGGAAATTTGCAGATTTCCAGTCCTTACTGCTTGACATTGCTCAATTGTCTTTGGAAATTTGTCATCATGGCAAATCAGGGAGGTGATGTATTTACGTATGTATCCAAGGAAGACAGATTGGACGGAAACAATTACTTGCTATGGTCATTCACGATGAAGAATGTATTAGTGGCCAAGAATTTATGGGATTATGTCAGTGGAGAGGAAACTCGACCGGGAGTTGTAGCTCCCGTTACTCCTCCTCCTCAAGGAGCACGTGGACAACGGGGACCTCAGCCCGCTCCACCTCAGCCACTTCCTCCAAAAACTGCAGCTCAAAAAGCTTGGGATACACGTGATGCACAGGCCTTGTCTCGCTGATTGCTCTGGCAGTTCAGCGGTCCATCATCCCTCACATTCGTTCAGCATCTTCTTCACGAGATGCATGGTTGACTTTGGAGCATATGTTTGTACGAAAGAATGAGACTCGGATCTCTTTCTTGAAGAAAGAGTTAGAGACTTTGAAGATGAATGAGGGTGATTCTATGCAGGATCACTTAAATAAAATTCAGGACTTGAGGGAGTAGCTCATGAATGTAGATGAGTACTTTTCGGATGCACAGTTAATATCCACCACCTTGAATTCCTTATCTCCTTCGTACTTGTCCTTTCATACTGCATTGAATCTCACCATGAGGATTGCCGAGCACCCACTCAATTTTATTCAGCTAGTTAGTTATCTTCTAGAGGAGGAGCAAACAAGGAAAAATAGTGGTGTGGATGCTATAGCCTCTGAGCAGGCTTTTGTGGCAAGACAGAAAGGGAAAAACAGCAAGGTGAAAAATGCTCCACAGAGTTCTGGCACTTCGGGCACATCACAAAATCAGACAGAAGGGGGGACGCAAGCTAAAAAGGGAAAATGTCATTATTGTAAGAAGCCAGGCCACTATATCACTGAGTGCAGGAAGCGCATTGCCAAAGAGAAGAAGAAGGAGTCAGGAATGTCTATTTCTACTACTCCTTCCACTGCTAGTGAGTCCGCGTCCTTTGTTGTGGACAGGGACTATTGTTTTTACACTTGCAGTTATGACATATCTTGGGCCGATAGAGCACTTAGCTCTACACAGGATGCTGACACTTGGTTCTTTGACAGTGGTGCTTCTACACATATTACATCCCGCAGAGATTTGTTTGCTTCAGTTTAGTGCACCTCCCGTTGGGAAATGTGTACAGTGTGCCAATAATGCATCATACCATGTTCGTGGTATTGGGGAGATTCAGCTCACAGCCATTGATGGCTCTATTCTCCGCCTGCAGGATGCTTTGTTTGTGCCTGGAATCAAGAAGAATTTGCTTTCTATTTCTTCTTTGGCACGTTGTGGTTTGCAGGTTACGTTTGATGATGACCGTTGTATGGTTAGAGATAAAGAACGCATGACTTTGGTCTTGACAGGATCTTTGTGTCATGGTTTATATGAGTTGGATGCTCTTTCAGTAGATCAGACGGCATACTTGACATCCACTCTTACTCCTGCTATGATACAGGGGGAGTTATGGCATGCTCGTTTGGGGCATGTAAACTTTGGCAGCTTGATGCTTTTGCAGCGTACTCAGATGCTGGATGGCTTATCTCTCTTTGAGAGACCTCCTGAGCACTTATGCGAGGGATGCATTTTGGGAAAAATGCATCGTTTGTCATTTCCCCGTGATGTTGCTTTCAGAGCAACAACCAGATTGCAGTTGGTGCATTCAGATGTTTGTGGACCTATGCAAACCATGTCATTGGGCGGTGGTTATTATTTTGTGACATTCATTGATGACTTTACACATTTTTGCTGGGTCTACTGTTTGAAAAAGAAGTCAGAAGTGTATGATGCATTTTTGGCTTTCAGTGTACTTGTTGAAAATCAATCTGGATGCAAAATTAAGACTCTCCGTTCGGACTGAGGGGGGGAATACATGTCCTCTATGCTGAGTTCTTTTTTGAAGCAGAAAGGCATAGTCCATCAGTACACTACTGCCTATACTCCACAGCAGAATGGGGTAGCTGAGAGGAAGAATGGGTCACTCATGGAGATGGCCAGATGTATGCTGAAGGCAAAGAGCTTGCCTCATAGTTTTTGGATGGAAGCAGTCATGTGTGCTTGCCATATTTTGAACAGATGCCCTACCAAAGCCTTGAAGACCATCACACCTTTTGAGGCTTGGAACAGCCGTAAACCTTCTGTTGGTCACTTTCGTACCTTTGGGTGTCTTGCCTATGCCCATATTCCACAGGTACTTAGATAAAAGTTGGACAACAAGGCTGTTAAGTGCATTTTTATGGGATATAGCAATGAGAGCAAATGCTACAAACTCTATGATCCCGTTTCAAAGAAGGTTTTTGTCCGCAGGGATGTTGTTTTTGATGAAAATCAGAATTATCGGAAGAAAGCCATTGGAACGAAATGGGTCTACAAACTGAAAAGGAAAGCAGATGGATCCATTGATAAATATAAGGCACGGCTTGTAGCTAAAGGCTATGCACAGAAAAAGGGCATTGACTATGAGGAGACATTTGCTCCTACTTCCCGTATGGGGAACTTCAGGAGGAAGTTTATGTACAGCAGCCCATTGGTTTTGCAGTTGAAGGCTCAGAACATTTGGTATGCAAGCTCAAAAAGGCACTATATGGTTTGAAACAAGCTCCTAGAGCTTGGTATGCAAAAATAGATGCTTTCTTGCTTGGTCAGGGGTTTCTAAACAGCTCATCTGAGTCTACCCTTTACGTATGTAATGAAGGTGGATCTATGCTGATTATATGTCTTTATGTTGATGACCTTTTGCTCACTGGAACACATGCTGATCAGATTTCAGCATTCAAACAAAATTTGCAGCAAAGTTTTGACATGTTTGAGTTGGGAGTTTTGCATTACTACTTGGGCATCCAGTTCATACATGATGCTCGATGTATTGGGCTATCACAGTCAAGGTATATTGGGCAGCTTTTTGAGAAGTTTAGCTTACAGGATTGCAAGCCAGTTTGTACTCCCATGGAACCTGGACTGAAACTGTCATTACATGATGACAGTGATTTGTTTGATATACATATATATGCTCCTGCAGTTGGATGTCTTATCTATCTATGCAACACTAGGCCGGACATACAGTTTGCAGTTTCAGCTTTGAGCAGGTATATGCATCAGCCACGCATGTCACATTGGCAAGTTGTCAAGCGTGTTTTTCGCTACTTGCAGGGTACTCGATCTCTTGGGTTGCTTTATGCCAAGGGGAGACCACTGCAGTTACATGCTTACAGTGATTCTGATTGGGCTGGTGATTATGATACACGTCACTCCACTAGTGGCAATTGTTTCTTTCTTGGCTCTTCTTGCATTTCTTGGCTTAGCAAGAAACAATCCACTGTTGCCACATCGTCATGTGAAGCTGAATACAAGGCAGCTTTCACTACCACAGTTGAATGCGTATGGTTTAGACGCTTGCTAGCTTATTTGGATTTATCTGTTACGGAGCCTAGTCCTTTGTTCATTGACAGTCAGAGTGCCATTGCAGTGGGACGGAACCCAGTGTTTCATGCTCGAACGAAACACATTGAGGTCCATTATCACTTTGTCAGAGAGAGGCTACATGCAGGTGATATCAGCCTTGTCTATTGTCCTACCACCAGTAATGTGGTAGACATCTTCACCAAAGCTCTTCCTTGTGACAAATTTGAAGCATTTCGCGATGCTTTAAATTTGATATCCTTTGGTGGCGGATGATCCTTGTACTCTTGATCACTCTTCACTCTAAGTGGGTTTATTGGGTATTTGACTCACGCCTCACTTACGCCTACGCTCATATGGGAGTGCCGGTGATCAGTAGGACACTGGGGAATTTTTTACTCTCGGTAGGAGAGGTTTTTTTCCCCAGACTTATAGTCTTATTGTCGTATGTGCTTATGTGCTTATGTTACACACTTATGGGCACTTAGTATGTGTCGGGTGTGAACACCCCCTACAACCCTAAGGTTTAAGGGTTGTACTTTGTACTTTCTGGTTACACTCTTTCAGTCTATTCTCTTGGGTGTCATGCTTCACTCTGTCTCTCTCACTCTCACACTGTCTACTGAACTCTCAGCTGCACCTCGATCCTCCCATCTCACAGGAGCAAGTTTTCATTGTGTTGAAATTCTTCTTTCCTTAGGCATCAGGCATTTAATGGCTATATGTAATGGCGATTGCATTAGTTCACTGTGGATGTGTCTAAAGGGGCTGTCTCCTTTGATCTAATGGTCTTTAATGCGAAAATGGTGACTAGCCAATATGGTATTATATCATGCTACTCTTTGGAGACAAAGACTGCAGATTATGGAGCAGCCCCTAGAAACCAAATATTAGAAACATGTTTCGAAAGTTTCTTTCAATAGGAGAAAAAATAAGAAAAATAAGTGTTCTTTTTAAAGGGACTTGTATAGTCTTAAACTAGGGAAAGAGGTGTTAAACCTCTATGGAACTTTCTTTTAAACAAGAAAAGGCCAAAATACATGATAGTCAACTGAGTATAACGTGTTATATGCCCATTATTTATGTCTAGTTTAGTCTTTAGAGTAGCTATACTATGATTCAGACTTGAGACATCATCATTCATGCATACCACCAAAATAAAATTCAAATAAACATGTTACAATACCCGCGTAATGATGGCTTTGATGTATCCATAAATTAATTGGCTAGACCATTTGCAACTTGGAGTGGTTCCTAACCACTATTGACTTGTAGAGTGGCATCAATAAATTAACTAATGGCTAATCGCTAATGTCACCACTAACACTTATTGGTGAAACAATTGTCCTAGGGTCAAAAATGATAGAAACTGAGAACCAAAACCTAGTTGTCATAATTTGTGACAACTTCACCCATTGCATCCCTGGGGTCGTTGGCTTGTCATCATGAAATAATTGCCATATGCAACAAAGGTGCTTGAAAACCTAGCACATTTGATCATTAACTTAATCAAATGTTACTAGGAAGATTAGAGGATCCCCTAAAAATTTCATGTCCCCATGACAATCTATGGTAGCGTCTTATGGTTGCTATAAGATGGCACCCTATCGGACAGAAGAGGTCTCCATGGTCATTATGTGTGGAACCCTCCTATTGGCTCAAATGTTTTTGTATTAGTTGGAAATATATCTGTGTGTGAGTCTCAAGTAGGTAGAGCCCAAGTTGGAATTGGTTTGTCACTGTTATCAATGGTGAGAAGGAAGGCTCTATCACCTCTTGGCAAAGTTGGCATATGGTGTTAGGTTGAGCACAGTTTCTCCAAATGTATGTAGTTGTCCCAACATGGAGCTGGTATGGGAATGTGTGTGAATGCGGATCACACATCGAATCCCGTATGACAAGTGCACATCCATGTATCTTGGTATCTAGCTGTCCCAACTTATGGCAACTGCACACCAATGTATCTTAGTCATACCAAACAGTTGCGAGGTAAGAGAGGAAGTTGATTGTCCGGTTGGAGGTCCATTTTCTATCCAAGGGTGGTGCTGGCTTTTGCCTAGTCCTGATCACGTCTAATCTGACTGTGCCCTGGCTCTCTCCTCTGCCTATGGAGCAAGCTCAGCTAGGATCCCATATGAGAGCATTGCAAATTAGCATGGTGGTCACTTCTGTGTCAAATAGCTGTAACTTGATCCTTTGATTGTGGAACTGTATATGTGTGCATCTTTAGACTCCCAAGGATTCTGAAGACTGCATATACTCACGTCAGCCAGGGCTGTCCTCACCATACAAAATTGTGGGCTAGAGATAATAGCCCCTGGTTGGTCATAGGGGATATCACTCTCATTTGCCACCCTCATATACCAGAAATGTATTCCTAGTCTGGTGATTCAAGCTGAGCATAAATTGAAGACTATTAGCTTGGTCTTCCCTAGGTTCGTTGTGAGGTCCTGGTCTGCAGAGATTTCCTGCAATGCATTGAGGGGAGATGGTAGGTGCTTAGGTGAATATGGTATGAGCACAATATCATTTGCATATGGGAGGACCGACATCAAGGTGCCATGGAGATGTGCAGGACTTTCTCCCCTGTGGCTAATTTACTCTTTCACCTCATCTATCTAATGTAGAGTGTAGGTGAAAGTGAACATCCCTGCTTCATCACAATAATACTAGTAATTTCCTTTAAATGCAGTGTGCAGCCCAGACTCTACCACATGCTCATAGACTGATATCATGCTCCAAAGCATCTTTTAGGGATCAGTCCAAGGACCTGCAGCCTCCTCATAAGTTTGGCTGTCATTATAGTGGCAAAAGCTTTGCAGAAATTTACAAAGCAATAATAGATCCTGCTCCCATATGCCCTGCCCTCCTCCATGAGGCACAAAAGGGTTAAGATATGATTAAGGGTGGAGAAGCCTCGCAGAAACCTACCTGGCCCTTCACTTTCACTCCCTGTCTCTTTGCCCATATGCTGAGTCCATGCACCAGAACAGAACCATAAAGCTTGGCACAAACTGCAAGCATACGCTGAGCCTCCCATTCTGTCTTTTTATTTTTGCATATCATCTTTTTAGGGCCAAATAGTGTAGGTGATAGAGGGAAACGGCCCAATGGTGAGTGCATTCACCTATCACAGATCATATGGTGCGGATATCCCCCACTACACCTCATTTGGTACCCCTAGGTTGTGCAACCTCTTCATCAGCTCGGCAGCTATTATGGTTGCACATGATTTCTTAAAGTCCAAAAAACAGTAGTAGATTGTTGTCTTATGTGCCCCATCCTCATTTGATGGTTCTAATTGTAAGCATATGATCGAAGGTAGTGTAGGAAATTGTGCTTCTTTTCCTAATGACTCTGCTCCTGGTCAAGGACAAATCTGTAGGTCTTGTCTGGGTAGTGTCCATTCAGTTTAGTTCTGATTCCAGTTGCTTGGGAAATGCTTGCAAATGACTCTGTTAAGCATGTATACTAAGAATGAAGATGCTGTATCCAAGAGCAACTTGGTGAAGAATATGGAGAGGAAACAATATGATTACATTTACCTTAGAGTGCCCCTCTAATGGGTATCAGGTGTTGAGCTAAAACACACTTCTCAGCTGATTAGCATTCTCAGACAGCCCCAAAACACACTTAATTAATGAAAAACCCTAAGAAGGGGAGCGGTTCGAGAGAGTTTCAGTGGTCCCCGGAAAACCCTAATCCTTTGGGGCACTCTTCAACATCTATATATAGACAAGGTGCCCCCATTCAGTCTCATTCTTGCTTGTGTAGGTTTCACACCCTTGAGTGCAGATTTTAGCCATCAGTCTACTCTATGTGGCTGTCTAGCATTCGAGACTGCTACCACCTCTCTGTCAGCCCTTGCAGTGTGCAGTGCCCTGGCGCCTTCCTCTTGGCTGTCGCCCACTGTTTGTTGACTTCCTCCAGGCTGCGTTTGGCATCTTCCAGCATCTTCATCACCTTCTGTAGCTTGCATTTGGTTCCAGACCAGCCTAGCGATAGTTCCTACAAACTCCAGCTGCTTGCATTTGGTGTCTCTTCGTCTAGGGGATAGGTGCTGGTGCTCCTCATCCAGGCGACATCCACAGTTTGCATTTACAGTCATGTGGGGGCCGCCTTCCATCTCCACAAACTACACACTGGGATTGGTGGTCACAGACTTGGGATCCGTCTCTGGTGGATGTCACTCTTTGACATAGTGCTCTGCCTTTGAGTATTTGTACACTCTTACATTCAGTTGCAGTATTCATTCACTTCAGAGTTGTGTTCTTCTTTCCCTTTTTCTGTTTGTGTGTTTGAGTTTTGAGTTTTGCGTATAGGGTTTCAGTTTTGAGTTTTGCGTTTAGGGTTTGAGTTTTGCTTTCTGTGTGTGTGTTTGTCTCTTTGTGTTTGTGTCGTGGTCGTACACTCTGTGTTTCCTCAGTGCAAACCTCAGCAATTTTCTTCACACCAGGGTGATGCTGGATATAACCAACCTGCTGGCTGTTATTACCTGATGATAGAGGTACATGACTTTGAAAGAGACCGGTCATGAAAAGGCCAGTTGATCGTCTCATGCAGTTATACCTACTGTCTATATAATCCCCATGATTGTGTAGTGTTGGAAATGGATGACTTCTGAGAAAATCTGCTCAATTATATGGAGGAGCGTTGCTCTGAATGATATAGCCTGTCTGGTGGCTCATGGTATTATCTCACCATATAGGAAGGCCCGTCTTGTTTTTCGAGGTGGGGTGCGGGGGGGCGTCGTGGGGGGGTGCGCTGTGTCGTGGGGGGTGACGCGGGGTGGGGGTGGTCGAGCGGGGTTTTTGGAGGAGAGGTGGGGTACTGTGGGGGGAGCGCGGTTTTTCGAGGTGGGGTGCGGGGGGGCGTCGTGGGGGGGTGCGGTGGGGTGGGGGGGTGCGCCGTGTCGTGGGGGGGAGACGTGGGGTGGGATGGGTCGAGCGGGGTTTTCGGAGGCGTGGTGGTGTGGCGTGGAGGGAGCGGGGTTTTTCGAGGTGGGGTGGGGGGGGTGCGGTGGGGTGGGGGGGTGCGCCGTGTCGTGGGGGGGTGGGTCGAGCGGGGTTTTTCGAGGTGGGGTGCGGGGGGGGGGGGGATATGCGCCGCGTCGTGGGGGGGTGCGGTGGGGTGGGGGGGTTTTTGCCGTGTCGTGGGGGGGCTGACGCGAGGTGGGGTGGGTCGAGCGGGGTTTTCGGAGGCGTGTTGGGGTGGTGTGCCCTCTTGCCTCCTCTTTTTGCTGCCGTGGGAGAGAGAGAGAGTCCCCTTCCTACCACAGAGAGAGAGAGAGAGAGAGAGAGAGAGAGAGAGAGAGAGAGAGAGAGAGAGAGGGAGGGAGGGAGGGAGGGAGGGAGGGAGAAGAAAGAGAGGTGAGAAGAAGAAGAAGAAGAAGAAGAAGAAGAAGAGAGAGAGAGAGAGAGAGAGAGAGAGAGAGAGGGAGAGAGACACTCTGTGAAGGATCTCCTTCTTTTTCCCTCCGTAGAGGGTGTCCACACGCATTGATGAAATCTGGCATTATCGAGTATGATTGTAGGCTTGGTTCAAATGAAGATACTGAAAATTTGGCCAAGAACCTGGATGATGATATATGCGGACACAATCGGTAAAAGAGTACTAGGAAGATAGACTAAGATACATTAAACCTCCCTGTGTATGAATTAGGTTTTCTTTATTATTGCTCTTGGAGCTGTACTACGTAAGTCTGAGTGTATTTTGTATTGTAAGAATGGTCTTTCTTTTTTGTTCTTGGGGGGGGGGGGGGGGCGGGGGGTCTTCTAGAGAAGAGAAAAAGAAATCTATTCATATGACTCCTAGGTATAAAATATCAAAGATCTGAAATTAAAGTCATCCATCTTTGAGTTGAGAGAACCTTAATCAGTTGCGGTAAAAAGGAAAAGGATGAAGTTTCATTTTGAAATGTTTGGGCACACAGACCTGCTATCCGGCATGTTCTAACAGGAAATGACTCTTATAAAATTGCAGGTGGATGATGAATGCGCTGATAAGGCTCTGAATGAGACAGTATCAGTGCAAATTTTGCCATCTGATAAAATTGGTCATTGGGATCTTGATGTCATGGATGATTGTGAAGCTGGAAAGGGAAAGTTGATGACAACAACCAGGTGGGCTCTTGAAGGAATGAAGTAATGATCAGAGAGTAGGATACTTATAAAAATGTTATAATCTGTTTATTATGGTTTTGTTGACTGGGAGAAGAAACATTGGCATATTAACCAGTTGATAGAGGAAGAAAGAACTTCAACGTTGTTTAAGTGAAAATTTTCCAAGGATAATCAAGCTTTCGTTAAGTGGCGCTGTTTTGTCCTTGCATGTTCTGTAGAATAATTTCTCACATATATTGATTTACAAAGAACAAGGATCTCTGACCATTTCCCTGAAGTAGGCTAATAAAAATCACAGTTCACTTTAACGGAGGCTTTCCGCATGCTTGCTGATCATTCTGTTGACTACCTTTTCATCTGAGTACCTTCTTCATGATATGCTACAGTAGTTATGTCTATCCTTGAGGTGCCTCAAACATGTACACATTTTATACATGGAATGATGTTTCCACAAAAGAATGTAAGAGTTAGCTCTGACTTCCAGGCTTAAGGTTCTAGTATTTATGGTGGAAAACAACCTTCATAAGTGGTTGCATAGAGTTTGTCAATTTTGGCTTTCCAAAGCCCAGTTCCTTGGATGTATGGAGGTCCCAAGCAGATGGCACCCAATAGCAGACAAGAGAGACCAAGTTCCTGCCCATTGGCAAGAAAGGAATCAATGATGAGAGGGATTTTCACTTGTCCTGCAAAAAAGGCAATGACCATTAGAAATATTATGACTTGAAAATGTAGAAGCAAGGGGAAGACCACCCACCAGCAATCTCCAGCTAAATACACTGAATTTTAAAGGAGTTTTTAGTAAGCCTGCGCACCATCACTGCAGATTTTCACCAAGCTTTGCCGTTGTGAAGAGCCCAGGCGTTATTAACCTTCAGTGTGAACTAATCTTGATATCTCTCTCTCTATTTTTTTCATGAAGGGTAATTTTGTTAAGTAGTAGAAACACACAATTGATAAGCACAACATAATAGGAATTACATTGTGTCTCTCTCTCCCCTGTTTTTTTCTTTGTGATTGTATTAATTACTGGAAACACGAAATTCAGAAGTACAATGAAGCACTTCCCTATGGTCTATGGTCACTTCCATTTAGTCTCTCTCTCTCTCTCTCTCTCTCTCATAATAGGTAATTGTATTAATTATGAAAAATACACAAGTACAAGATTGCAAGATTATAAGGTGCAGGATGGCTCTAGTCCATCGTACATAAAAGATACAAAGTCACAAGAAAGGAATAGAGGAGATTGCCGTATACCAAGGGACTAAATAATCTATAACCAAGATATCACGATGCTGTAAAAGGTCAAGCTGCCACTGGAGAAGACCCTTAAGTTTCGCAACATGATGTTGAATGCACAAGTGAAGATTAAAAATGAACGCATTGTGAGTGACGGAAATATGCCAGCAACCGCAAAATCTGGAAAACTGAAACAGAATCTTCATGTGAGGCTAAGGTAGACCATTGTATTTAGCTTTTCCAAAAACCCAGTCAAGTGAACACATACTTGTGCCTAGCACCGCATGCCACATGTTCGAGAGAAGGGCCCAAATCTTCTGAGCAAAGGGCAGGAAATGAAATCCATGGTGGGGAGACTCTACTGCAATGGTTTCTCTCTGTGCACGTATCTTCGCTTGCCTTCTCTCTCTCTCTCTCTCTCTCTCTCTCTCTCTCTGTACATGTATCTTTGCTTGTACAGAAGTCACTTGTCTAAAAGAGCTCAAAGAAATACAAAAGTCGAGGGCTGGTCATTGAAGAGACCACCCATCTCTAAGATACTAAATTATAGATGGCCTAGAAGGGGGCTGAAGAAACTGCACTGGGCCAAGAAAGCTAATCATGTCTAGGGAGAAATATCTGCCGACTCAATCATGCCAAGCTTCTACATTCTTGATGAGGAATCAAAGATGAATGCATTTCTCATAGTTTTTTGAAAGCATCGATAGCCCAACCACTCGGGACCAAATGGCCGATAGTAGTGATGTTGTGTGCCACCGGGCAAGAAAGAAACCGATCATGGGAGGTTTCTACAAATGTCGGACAAAAGGGACAACGATAATTGGAAATCCACCACCTAGAGAGTGTAGAGGCAAGAGGAAGAGCACCAATCAACATTCACTAAATGAAGACCTTGTATTTGTAAGGTGTTTTGTTAGGCCAGTTTGCCACCATGACAAATTTCCACTATGCTTGACCTCTCTAGCCCTCTTTTTCGTTTTCAGTAAAAGGTAATTGTATTAATTACGAAAAAAGTACAAGATTCCATGGTTACAAGATACAGGATGGCTCTAGGCATCGTGCATGAAATTTGAGATATTCGAGTCAAGGTACAAACGAAGTAGAGTGAGTATAGGGGGGGTAGAAGAAAATGCAGTGTGGCAAGCATGCAAATCCCATCTAGGGAGGATATTTGTTAACCCAATCAAGTCGAGTTCTGCATGTCCGATGAAACATCAAAGATGAATGCATTCTGCATGGTCTATATATTGCAAACCCAGAAGTGTAAGATAGGAAAGAGCACTTTAATATCAGCCTACACGAGGACCACAAACTTGGAATGACCAAAGGCCAAGTCCCTTGGAAGCATTGATAGCCCAACCACTCAGAACTAAATGGCTGATAGTAGTGATTAAACCTTCCATCGCATTGGGCAAAAAAGGAAGCGATGACGGGGGGTTTCAATCGATGACTAACAAAAGAAGTAGCAAGCATTGGAAATCCTTCACTTGGAGAGTGCAAAGGCAAGCGGAAGTGCACTCATCAACATTTGTCAAATGAAGACCTTGGAGCGGAAAGACATTTGTTAAGCAAGCTCATCATTACCACACATTTCCGCCATGCTTGGCCTTTTTGGAGACCCTAGGTGGTATTGCCTTTTTGGACAAGAGTCTACTTAGTCTTGATCACAAATAAGCAAATGATATATCTGATTAGTTGAAGCACGACCCAAAAGCAACTGACCATTAATCACGCAATCCTGCCAAGGGGCCTCCTGGTCCAAAGAGGGAAGAGTTTGGATGGCTTGTAAAGAGGTGGAGATGGCATTCGACAAATTGCAGTAGCCTCGGAAAACATGGAAGTAGCATCGAGCCGATTTGAAGGACATAACAACCCCACTCATAGGTAGAAGAGCATTAGTAATAGGGACTAGTGTTAGGTGCGCCATCCTATTCCAACATTAGCCTTTCTTGCTTTATTGCTCTTTGCCTTGCCAAGAGAGAAGTCTCCAAACTGCCATCACTTCCACTCTTAGGGAGTTTGCCACTTCCTATTTGGGAGGTGGGTGCCAAGAAAATTTGGCAAGGAGTGATCTTGAGGAGTGGACCAAATTATTCAACTGCATAAAAGACTTTAGATGGATAGGCTATTTGGCATTAATAGCATGCCACCATGGGGCAGAAATCCTGGTGTTCCCATGCTTAATACCTTGAGTCGCAAGAAGAAACTTGGCAATGGGGTTGCCTACTCTCACACAAGGGTTGGAATAGTGGCCAACGAAGAGAGACCATATGTGTCTCCAAGTCCAGAACAACCCCACTACCCATTATTTTGGGAGTGCAAACATGGTGCTAGCAGGTCCAGGAGATACCCATCCATGTAATCGCGCTCTCTCTCTCTCTCTCTCTCTCTCTCTCTTTCTCTCTCTCGCTCACTCTCAATCTTCCTTGCCACTAGATAGAAGAAAAACCTATGGTGCGAAGTCTCCATACTTTAAGTACAAAAGAAGTAAGTGCCATTGGAGATATTTCATCTAGAGAGAGCTGAAGGAAGGGGCAAGCAGTCAATCAACATTGTCCAAAGAAAGACATTGCATTTGGAGTTTTATCGATCCATTTCTTCATGATAGTTGATTGCCACCATGTGTTACTTTTAAGAAGGCCCTAGACAAAATTGCCCTTAGCTGCTAACTAGTGAGATGATCCCTAGGAAGCATGCGATAAATCTGATTGATTGAGTTGGAATGCAGCCATCCCTTTCGTCTCTAGTCTACCATGGATTATTTGGAACAAGTTCATGGAAAGGCTACCAATCCCCCAAAGCTAAGGGAGTTGTGTCCCGCAAGTTAGACTATCTTGGAGGGACACCAAAAATACATCGAATTGTGTGAAATGATGTCAATACACACAGTGATAAATAGTAACCTCTTTTTTTTTGGTATCAACTCTTCTCTCTCTCTCTCTCTCTCTCTCCATCTCTTTTTGTAATAGGAAATTGTAGTAATTACTTTTTTGCCAAGGGGCCAAGTCCTCCTTGGAAAGGAGATCAGTGTGTTGAATAAGGTCCAACTGCCAATGTGGGAGATCTTTCAACTCACCAAGGTGTATGTGCACTCTGAACGCGGAAACCATTGCAGGTTGTCCAATTGTGCCAATGGTCGCAAGAATGGAGGAATGGAGATAGAAACTTTGTATGTGGTTGTGCTGGAGTAGGATATTCGGGTCGAGCAAAGATCCAATGAAAGAGGTGGAATGACATGCCGAATAGCAAGAAACAGGACCGGATTTTCTGCAGCAAAGGGTACGAAAGAAAGCAGTGGCAAGAAGATTCTGCATAGGTTGGATAGAAAAAATAGGAGCCATTGGAAATGTGGTGTTTTGCATGTGCCGCGGCAAGAGGCATCACCAACCATGTTGCGCCAAAGAAAGACTTTGCTTTTGTATGGTGTCTTATTGAACCAACCCTTCATGGTAGTCGTTTTCCACCAGTTGCAAGATTTATGCAAACCCTAGTCATTATTGGCCGTGGTGACGAGCCGATGCCCTTAATCATTAGGCAATACATTTGACTAGCCAAAGCCTTTTTCAGATGGAGTTGACTTGCAAGGCCTCAATCTTGCCATGGTGATGGGCAAGAGATCTCCCAAAATTAGTGTAGGTGTCAAAAATATGCCTATATTAGCACTTCTTGCGTTTTTATAGTAAAGCCTAGTACCATCATGGCTAAGGTATTTACATGGTTTATGTTGGTTAAGGTAAGTGACCTAATGTGGCTAAGTTGTTTCATTACAAGTTAACTTGCGCTAATGAGTAACCTCAAGCTGGCGAGTAAACATAGGATGAGTAAGCTCAAGACAAGTAAACTAAGGTTAGTAATCTAAGACAAGTAACCTAAGATGAGTAGACTCAAGAAAAGTAAACCCAGGAAGAGTAAAATCAAGAAGGCTAAGCATAGGATGAGTAAAATCAAGAGAACTAAGCCTAAGATAGTTGTGAAAGGCACCAATTGACCACAAGAAGAACAATGCCCTGCAAAGGTTTCCAACTTCAAACGATAGTGCAATAAAGGAAATAGCGTATCCCATTGGGCCTTTTGCACGAGCTATCCCATAGCATGCACGTGGGGTTGCGGTTTGCAACCCACAAGCTAGGGGGAACCAATACAGTGTCAATCGCTCCCATATTATCCTTAGGAAAAGGCCAATAGATTGTGGCATTCAACATTTGACCCATATTGGGCATTCCTTTTGAAGCAACCATTGGAAGTCCACCAACGGGCTCCAGAACACTACATGCACTAGGCATTTATCAAAGAAAAGTGGAACTTTGGCTAGAAGATCATCCCAATTGCTTGTGGATTTAAGCATCATCTCATAGGAACCTCGTGGGCCAACAAAGATTTCAACTACACATATCTACCTGCAAAATGTTGTTTAACCATTTGTAGATCCAAGAGTGCACTGGAGTCTTGTCGGTGTAAAAAAGGATGACCCCTTCTTCATAGAAAGCTGAAAAATAATGGGGAGTAGAGTCTTGGTATTGACGTAGCATCCAAAGTCTCCCCATTGTTTTGGGCTAGAAAGGATTGTTGGTTGTGTTCGACACATTGAGCCAACAA
This sequence comes from Lygodium microphyllum, assembly GCF_053477565.2. NCBI lineage: Eukaryota > Viridiplantae > Streptophyta > Polypodiopsida > Schizaeales > Lygodiaceae > Lygodium > Lygodium microphyllum. The sequence continues at coordinate 7,437,504 of NC_141153.1, read as the reverse complement.
TGTATTGGGAAATTCCAAGCGATGATCCTAGTCCAAGTCTTGGGACTTCTCAACAACCAAAGTCACCTGTGCATAAGAGCAAGCACAATGCTCAGGATGTGGAGGGACTTTAGAATCTACGGTTACACATGTTTGCTGTGTTCAACAAGGGGTTGCACATTAGAGCTAGGTTGGACCTTGGAATAAGGAACAACCATTTTCGTACAAGGAACCATTTTTTGCTGCTCTTCATCATCAAAATCAAGCACCAAGGCATCTAGCACTTGGTCTAGGAAGACGTTGTTTAGGTTTGGCATCATGTGAATCCTTGCTATGCAGCTCTTGTCCGATAATGAATTTCTCCCACCTTCTGGGATGTGGTAGTTCGCAAACAATAGGAAGTGCACTAGGTAGGGCAGGTCTCTCTATTGTTCTCTCTCTCTCTCTCTCTCTCCCTGTGTCTCTATTTTATTGATTAAAAGGGCATATGGTGTGTGGGTTTGCTCTCTCTCTCTCTCTCTCTCTCTCTCTCTCTCTCTCTCTCTCTCTCTCTCTCTCTCTCTCTCTCTCTCCCCCCCCCCCTCTCCCTGTCTCGTCACTGCTCGTCTGTCTCTCTCTTGCCTGCCGTCTGCCGTCCGTTCGTCCGTCTCTCTCCTGTCGTCCGTTTGTCACTTGCCCCCCGTCCGTTCTTCTGTGTCGTCACTGCCCCGTCCGTACGTCACTCGCCCTCCCTCTGCCGCCTGTCACTGCTCGTTACTGTCCCTCTCTCTCTCTCTCTCTCTCTCTCTCTCTCTCTCTGTCTCTCGTCATTGGCCCGTCCGTCACCTGCCCGGTCCGTTCGTCACTTGCCCCGCCCGTTCTCCCGTCTCCTGCCGCCACTGCCCATTAGTCGATCACGTCACTCCAGGAAAAGGGCGGATATCACATCACTCCAGGAACGGCATTGGAATTATATTCGAAGGCCCTCAATTGTGATCACACTGATGGAGCAATATGTCGTAATCAACTTGTGCCCAACATAACAAGACGGAGTTCGCTCGCAAAATGGAGAAGGTCCAGATAGAGCAGATGATTACCAATGCCATCAACAAAGTCAGGAAGGAGTATGACAACGGACTGAGCATAGTGAACAGGCAGTTGAATGATAAGATTAAAAAGCTGGAATTGAAGATAGAAGCCCAAGATGGGGAGATTCAATCACTTAGGCAGCTACTGACTGACATTCAGCTCAGCCGTGATCGTTTCCACTGTCACTTTAGAGACGGATTTGGACCACTATCCAGAGTCGTGGATTTTACCGATCAGCGATGCCTTGGGATCTTTCTTCTTGAGATACGATGGCTTCTTGACATGCACCTCAGGAGTACAGCTGCTCCAGGACATCGAGACCCTCCACAGAGACAGCTCACAGACTACTTCGCAAAGGAGATTGAGAAGACTTCAATACAGTTACAGCCACAGTCTACAGGAGATCCTCTCTCACCACCACAGTCCACACACAGACAAGGAGTATTGATTGATCGAGCCATTTAGCTTAGCCGATCTAGGCGTCCTAGGCCTTGACACAGACACCGGCAACACCTTCATAGGCGGATACAAGGGATTAGAGCTAGGCCCTTCATACCCACATGAGATTGTACCATTTGGAGCTCATTGTTACTATGTTTACACATAGCCATAGTTAGTTTCCTTTCTTATTTTGCTTTGTGCTACATATTTTGCCCAGACAATTGTACCATTATACAGATGATTGTAACTCATGGTCTCATAGGTAATTTTGGCCTTTTGTAGATGTTAATATATCATTTCATTTCATTTCATTTGTTGTGAAGATAATTGAATTAAGTAGCAATATTTGCATTAGACCATCATGTTAGCTAAGAAAAACAGAACATGCACAAATCAAGCCGAAAGGTTACTAAGACACTAACACTAATATTACACATAAAGGACAGGTAGAGTGGAGTGAACAATATCCAGCCAAGGAGCAACATTGTTAGGAAGAACACGATTAGTTGAAACCATAGCTGAGATCTGCCACAACACTAAACCACAAACACGAGCCCCATGACCATGGATGCTTGAGGTAGAGTAAAAAATAAAGGCATTTTGAGTATGTTGAATATGCCACAGAGCAGTCCATCGGGGGAAATGGAAAAGGCAAAGGCAAGAATAATCGGTTTGCAAGGTGGACATAGAAGGCGTCCTTCCCTTATTCTATGAACGAGCTGATATCCGTTGCTGAGTCGCTGAGGACCACACACAGAAAACAAAACTCCAAATCTGTGGAGCAACAGGGCAAGAGACTAAGAGATGAAGCAATGTCTCATGGCATGTAGTGCAAAATACACAACTACCTTGGGAGATCTTGCGAGCATGCAACACATCCGGAGTTGGGAGTACCCCCAATAAGCAACCTCCACATGAACACTTTACCCTGATAGGGAATGCTAGACTTCGAGAGTTGGAGGAATCTTTCTTGCCACTTCTTTTGGTTGTCCCAAATATGCCATAATTTATTGGCCTTTCCAGTGACCCATCTCTTGGTCTCAACCATTTGATGATAGATCTGATTAGTTGACCTTTTCTCGAAATCATTAGGAAGCACAATTATCCAATTCTACCAAGGAGAGGATGGCTGTAAAGCAAGCAATGGAGAGAACGTGAAAAGCTTCTCCTGTAAGGATGACCAAATGTCATGATAGGCATGAGGGACCTAAAAGTGTTGACAAATGCGCTAGAAAGAATAAAGATGGGGCTGCCCAGGAATGACACCATCATGGATTGTCTGCAACCCCAAGCGAACCATCTGATTGAACTTATCTTGCTGCATGTCTTTATGAGGCTAATCCAACAACCTAGAGGTAGCTAGCACTTCTCCTTGAAGCGAATTCTCCTCCTTATACGAAGGTTAGGAGGGAGCCCAATTGCAGAAGAGAAAATCTCTTGGTAGGATGGAATCAAATGAGAAAGGAGAAGGGATTGGGAGACCTTAATAGGCCTCGTGGAGTTTACGACATTCCACCAAGAAAGTTGAATAACCATGGGACCATGTGAGATACGTCTTTTCAATGAAAACATTTTCAATGTTTGACCAGGGATGACTCTGCACACATAGTGCCTGCAAAAGTGCCAATCTCAAAGCAGCCATATGGAAATTAACATCCAATAAAGCTGCTCCCCTTATCCTTTTAGGGGTAGTCACATGCTGGGAAGAAATTGACACTTGGCCAAACGATTCCCTTCCTTTTTCCACAACATGAAGCGGATAGGCTGAACCATTTCAAAAAGAGACTTCTTAGTCCAAGGAAGTGAGGGCGGAAAAAAGGAGACCATATTGATCATGATGCATTGAGCAACTTTAAGTTTGACATAAAGAGGCCAGCCTTGAGATTTTGAGTATATGAACTGATCATGTGTATGGGATGAATCCAATCAAGCAAGGTGCGAGGAGCTACATCCACACCAATAGGATAACCCAAGTGTCGGGTAATATCTCCTTTAGAAATCTTAGCTCCTTGCTAACTGAAACCTTGCAAATCACTCTCTGTACAAGAAATCAGGGTAGATTTCTGAGCATTTATATGAAGCCCAGACGGTAAAGCAAAAAGATTCCACATAACCATTGCCGGATTAACATGAGTGCAATCAGCCTTAAAAAACATAAAGGAATCATTAGCCAAAAATTGATGCAAAAGTTGGGCACTAGTGGAAATAGAGAAATCAACAATCTCGCCTTGATCAACTAACTTATCCAATAATGAGAGCATTGGGTGAGTAACGAAGGCAAATATCAAAGGATTGAAAGGGCAACCTTGCGGAAGAGAACGGAAAAGACAATTTCGTATGTGATTCCCCCATTAAGTGCAATACGAGCCACAACACCCTGACTAATGGTATGAATAAGAGAGCTTATGCGATGACAAAATCCCATGGTAGACATTAGCTGTCGCAAGAAAGACTAGTTGAGATAATCAAGTGCCTTTTGAAGATCAAGCTGAAGCATAACAACCTACTGGCTTGAAGCTTTGGCAAAATTAATCCCCAGTTGAACATTCAAAATTTTATGCATTATATTTCGTCCCTTAATGAAACCATATTGACGCAGATGAACCAAGTGTGGGAATACTTTCTGCAATTTGGCAATGATTTTAGAAAAGATTTTATAGAAAGAACCCATAACACAAATGGGTCTCCATTGTTTTAAAGGCGTCGGAGAAGGAACCTTCAGCAACAACCCAATCACAACAATCTTCTAGTTTGAAAGCATCCTACCAGAATTCTAGACTTGTTGACATAGGCAAGTTAGTGGGTCCTTAAGCTGCTGAAGAAGGTCTGAAAATAGTTCATTAGGAGGCCCATCTCAGCCAGGCTTTTCCTATGTTGGTAAATGGGACAACACATCCTCCACTTCAGCCTTTGAGATATCAATCTCTATCAGATCAACCCATTCAGGCTTAACGTGATTACTAACCAAGTCACAAATTTATCGGCGAGCAAAGTGAATAGCATCAGAAAGAATCTCCTGTGGACCCAACAAAGATTTGTAGTAGTCAATGCACATTTGAATGATGGAGGCAGGTTTAGTAACCATAACACCTTGTTCATCCAACAAATGGACAATATTTTCCGGAGTGTATTTTTGGCGTAAACAAGCAAGGAAATGATGAGATTGACAATTATTATCATGCAAAGCTTCCCTTAGGCTAGTTATTTGTATTTAGTATATTCCTCCTCCTAAAGAGATTGAACTCTACATTTCAACCATTCAATGTATGTAACCTAGTCATTAGTAGTATCCCTTGATTGATATAGAGACAATGAGTGAGCCAACAAAGTTTGGGATTGCTGCTATTTAGCTCGAAAGGAAGAAGCTTTTACATGCTACAGCTTGTGAGGCATTCCCATGCTAGATGGGCCCTACTGCAATACGCAATTGTATTGTCCCTCAAAATGCTTGGTATGATGATGAGTGCAGACAAACTAGGACCCGCCTATAGAGGGATATTACAGTAGGGACATGCACATATAAGCATGCACGGAATGTCTTTTGTCATCTTGTGTGAAAAAAGAAGAGAGATTATTTAGCCAAACTAGAGTCAGAGATGTATCAGCTCTTTTTGAGGAAAGATAGCAAGAGGGCATGGAGGAAATTTCACGGGAGACAGCCCCCAAATCAGTTGACATCACCTATGGTTTGGCATGAACATGCTAGGGCACTATACGATGTTCCATCACAAGAGCAGATACCTTGTCCATCGAGCTCTAGGTGAACAAATTGCGGTTTCTTTTCGGAAAAGATGGTGAGATATGCCATTTGGAGGTTGAAGAATGTGAGAGCATGATCAAGATGGCCTTGTGGAAGAGCATTTTATACATGCATGTTATGTAGTGGCCCCTATGTTGGCGAATCTATTCAATAGTGCCATATGTGAGGGGTTTCCAATAAGTTGGTGTGACCACACAATAGCGTCGATTTTTAATAGTGGAGATCCATTGGTTGCTAACAACTACCATACTATTACGATAGACCATAAATTCACACTAAGGGCCTTGATTGAGGAGGGAGGATCACGGAGGCAAAAAATCTATTGTTGTTTTGTGGACCTCTGCAAAGCCTTTGATACTGTGTTGTGTGCAAGACTCATGCAAAGGTTGTGAGGCATTGGTGTCCTAGAAGATATGTAGTGGTGTATTTATGCATTGTATGAAATTGTGATAGGGAGAGTACGAGTGCCTGGAGGCACAACAGACTCGGTCTCTAGCACGGTGGGTGTAAAGCAAGGATGTCCCCTCTCTCCTTTGCTGTTTGGACTGTACATTGACGAGATTTCTGATTACATGCAGAGATGGGGTAGTATGGGAGCCACCATGGTTGGGGTATTGATACCAATTTTGTTTTATGCTGATGATATGGTGCTTATCTCAAATGACATCTGGATGCATTGCATGTGTTTAGTGAAGATACTTATTTGTGATGGTCAGCCTGTGGAAATGGTTAGACAATATGTATACCTCGGGGTCACTTTCAAGGGGCCACAGTTTTCATGGAAGGAGACTTCAGAGGCTAGGATTGCATGGGCATATGCATCTTTGGGTACTTTGGAGTGGTAGTGTGCACACCTAGTTTCAAGAGCCTCGTACCAAATTGTGGCTTTTTGACACTTTAGTTCTGCCCACTCTACTCTATGGGGGAAGCCATTTGGGGCCTAAGCAAAAATGAAGGCATTTCGTGTACGCCGAATATGCCACAAGGCTGTCCAAGGAAATGGAAAAGGTAGGAATAATCTGAACTTAAAGAGGTCATCTTCTCCATAGTCCATGAACGAGTTGATATCCGTTGTTGAGCCAACGAGAACCACACACAGCAAACAAAACTCCAAATTTGTCTTGCAAGAGGGCACGAGACAAAAGGACAAAGCGCTGTCTCATCACATGTGGTATAGAATATACATTGCCCAACAGAGAAGAGCCCCAATAAGTAGCCTCCACATATACACTTTTCCTTGAAACGGAACCTTAGATTTCCAGAGCTGGATGAATCTATCTTGCCACTTCTTTTTGCTGTCTCGAATATACCATACTTTATTAGCCTTATCCATGATCCATCTGTTGGCCTCCACCATTTGATGATATATCTGGTTAGCTGGCCTTTTCTCGAAATCATCAGGAATCACAAACATCTAATCTAGCTAGGGAGGCAAAAGTTGTAATGTAGGCAAAGGATAGTAGCTCACAAGTCTGTCCTATATGGTCGTCCAAATATTATGATATCTTCTGGGCGTCGGAAAGTGCTGATGAATATGCTAAAAGGAATAAAGCTCGGCCTGCTCAGGAATGACACCATCTAGGACTGTTTGTAACCTCAAACGAGCCATGCGGCTAAAGCTATCACGCTGGAGATCTTTATCAGGCCAATCCAATAACCTGGAGGAAGCCAGTACTTTACCTACTAGGGAATTCTCCTCTCGAAAATCCAGGGGTTGCCAAACTGCAAAATGTAACATTGCTCGCCAAGAGGTGATCATATGGGAAAGGAGAATAGACTGGGAGACCTTAATAGATCTTGTGGAGGCAAGCACATGCCACCAAGAAGCATGAATGACCGTACTACCATGCGAAATGCCAGTCCTTTCTATAAAAAAATTTGCTATATCTGTCCAGGGATGACTCTCTAGACAAAGTGCGGGCAGAAGAGCTAACCTCAAAGCAGCCATATGAAAATTAACATCCAAAAGAGTTGCTCCCCCCATCCTTTGAGGAGTAGTCACATGCTGCCATGAAATCCACACCTCGCCCATGCAATTTCCTTTATTTTTCCATAGGATGAATCAGATAGGCTGAACCAATTCCAGTAGGGAGTTCTTGGTCCAAGGAAGGAATGGCAAGAAAAACAAAACCATGCTGATCATAATGCATTGAGCAACTTTAAGTTTTACATGGAGAGGCCCGCCTTGAGATTGCTAGTACATAAATAGATCATGAATACGGGATGACATCCAATCCAACAAGGCATGAGGAGCAACCTCCACACGGATAGGATAACCCAAATGTCTTGTTATATTTCCCTTAGAAATCACAATGCCATTCCAGCCCAAAGCCTGCAAATCATTTTCCGTACAATAGAGCAGTGTGGATTTCTGAGCATTAATATGAAGTCCCGATGCCATAGGTGTGTGGGTTTTCTGTGTGTGTGTGTGTTTGGTTGCTTCATGAAAGGTGTGTGGCAGTGCACAGTCGTCCTAGTCTGCTGTAGGGTGTAGGACATTCCCTTAGTGTGGCGCCCTACAGATTGTCTCTGCAAATCTGTGTGCGAAGTTTGCCACATTGAGATAAGCACCAGAGTTCAGTAGTGTCCTAAATCTGTCTGCTGTGTTCTGTCGAGCTGCACCTGTATAGGGACAGCGCCCATGTACAAGGTAACACCCGAGAAGCAGAGCTCTCTTGGTCTGTGGACGGGCCGTGAAGCATTAGTCGCAAGCCCTCTGCAGAGGTAGGGTTGCACTTGATGTAGCGCATCTCTGTCCACCTGACCAGAAGTGGTTATACAGCAGTCGGAAATGCTTACTGTGTGGTGTGCAGCAGTCCAACGAATGCACTGCAGCACATCGTGATGGTATCAGCACCTAGGTCTGAAGGTCAGGTCGGCACGTTTGGAAACGCTTAGTGTGTGGCGTGCAGCAGTACAACAAATGCGCTGCAGCACATTGTGGTGGCATCAGCACCTAGGTCAGAAGGTCAGGTTGGCAGGTTTGGAGCCATCACCATCTCTCTCTTTGTCCCCTTTCTTTTTTTTCTGTAATGGGTAACTTAAATTATGCCAAATCATAGAAGGTGTAGAAAAGTCAGATGACATGAAAGATACAAAATCAGGGCAAAGAAGGAAAAGATATTGCCGCATGCCAAGGAGCTAAATCCTCCCTAGTGACAAGAGCAGCATGGTGTACAGGATTTAAGTGCCTGTGTACAAGGCTCGAGTTAGGCTATGTGTCCTTGGATGCGTGAGGCAAAGTCAAAGACAAGCATTCTTGGTGATCCAATTATGCGAAGATTCCCAAAATTTGAAAAAATGGAACAATACCTTCATATGTGGCTCCAGTAGGGTGGGATGTTTGGCACTAACAATGATTTGCCAAATATCTGATAGGAGAGCCCAAATTTTCTTAGCCAAAGGGCAGGAAACAAATCTATGATGCGAAGATTTCTTTGCATAAAGGGAATGTGTTCTTAACAATTGGAATACTAATCGTAAGTGCTCCAAATGTTCTTCTCTTGGTTTACTAAAGATCAAGATATCATCCAAGAAGACTACTACAAAGTGTCCTAGATAGGGACGTAACACACTATTCATCAGCTTCATAAAAGTAGCTAGTGCATTAGCGAGGCCAAAAGGCATCACCAAAAAATCATAATGCCCATATCTAGTACGAAATGCTGTCTTAGGAACATCCTGTGCCTTAATTCTTACTTGGTGATAGCCTGTTATTAAGTCAAATCATTGTGAAGAAGTTTGCCCCTTGTAATTGATCAAAAAGATCTTCCATTCTGGACATAGGAAATTTATTCTTCAATGTTATTTTATTAAGTGCTCTATAATCAACACAAAGTCGCATAGAACCATCTATTTTCTTTACCAATAAAATTGGCGAAGCCCAAGGTGATTTGCTGGGTTGTATAAATCCTTTATCAAGGTAATCCTTAATTTGTCTTTCGACTTCTTGGTGATGTGTTTCACTTAGCTTATAAGGTGGTTTAGAAATAGGGTGTGTATCCCTATCTATGTCAATTGGGTGATTTACATTACCCCTATTTGGTGGAAGGCCGCTTGGTAAATCAGAAGGAAACACATCTTTAAATTCATCTAACAAACCACTTAATTCATTACTTACATTCAACTCACAAACATAAGAAAATTATTAAGCTTCCTTCTTTATTAGCTTCTGAACTTCAATGGAATACATGAAAGGGTTGTCAGATACTTCATGTTCACCTTGAATCACAAAAGTCTTACCATCCCTTTCAAATTCCAGTGTATTATGATGATAACTACGCTTTAAGGATGGTTCCAATCTCCATAGCTACTTCCTCCCTAAAGCAATATCGGCTCTTTCCATATTCATAATTTGGAAATCAAGTTTATCTTTATATCCTTGGATCTCAATTTCCAAATTGGATACCATTGCATCCCATATTTTATTATCCCGACCTTGCATCATACGAACAACATATTGATGCCCAATCTTTTGTTGGGGAAGTTTCAATTTTTTGACAAGTGCATAATTTATGAAGTTGTGGGTGGCAGAGTCATCAATCATGACTCTAACCCTCTTTCCAACTATCAATCCATGCACTCTAACTAAATCATATGGCCTGAAAGTAGATTGCCACATAGAAGTTGACATACAACACCTGTGTTGTACGTCCTTGTGCAAGACCTTTAAAGATTTATAATTTTCATGCCCCTTTAATTCCAGGGTTTGCACTACATGGATTTGTTTCTCTTTTCCCTTGCCCGTCGCTATCATTTCCTTTATCTTTTCCCTTTTTCCTTTGAGGGCAATTCCAGGCAGCATGGTTAGGAGATAGGCCATTGAAACATAGCCTTTCTTTTTTAGCCTTATCAAAGTCATCTTGACTTAACTTTGGCCTTACATATTGTTTCTTTTCAAAGGGTTGTTTGTTACCCTTAAGGAATGGCATTTTACTTTTAAATTTGCATACAAATTTTGAGGCTTCAAATTCCTTAGTCTTGGGCTCCGTATCAGTGAGACTAGTGAGTGCACTTGGACGTGTATTATCTTCATTGATTAATGCAAATTTAATTGCCTCTTCAAGCGTCTTAGGTGAACTCCTTTTCACTTCCTTTTTACAAGCTTTATCTAGTCCCCTTATGAATCCTCTTGTCTTTTGAAATTCATCTATTCCCTCCAATTTTAGGATTATCTCACGATACTCCTCGAGATATGTCAGCAAAGGTCTTCCCTTTTGTCTTACAAAATCCCAATCTTCCCAATTTCTTTCCATTCCATTTTTAGGAAGGAATTCTTTCTAAAAGACCGATTCGAAATTGAGCCCAAGTTTCAAGTATTTTATTTGCCTCCTTTAAAGTTCTTCACCATTTATATGCCTTTGGCCCCAAGGTTAAACTAGCCTCCAACGCCTGAAGATGTGGTGGAGTATTCTTTAATTTGTGCAAATTTTTCCATTTTTGGAGGAAATCAAAGATAGTAACTTTATTTCTATCATTTTCCTCCCCATGAAACTGAGGGGGTTTCATATCTTTTAACATTGGTTTATTCCTCAGCTTTTGGTGGGGTTCCCTAAAGTCTCGCATAGTCACATCTAGATCTTTTGATGAAGATGGAATGTCTGAGGTTTCTACCTTACCTTTATCCATCAGTGCTTGAGTTAGCAACTCCATTTGAACCCCCTGTGCTTGCACACGAGCAGTTAGATCATCAAATTGTTCTTGTGTAGCAAAAAATTCTTCCCATTGTTCTTCTTGAATTTTAGTTTCATGGGGATCCACCATAGGATGGTCCCCGGAATCCATCATCAAAGAGAGAGAGGGAAAAGAGAGCCTTCGGTTACCCCCTCTCTCTGTTTCCCCTCCATCAATACACTGGAATTAGAAAGAAAATATAAGAAATTTGCGTACAAGATGAGGTATTCTCTGGTTATAGTAATAGGGCAGATGTCGATGGCTTTTACAGTTTAGTGATAGCAAAAGACGTGAGGAACAGTGCGACTTTCCTCCAATTGGAGCAGGTCGCGTGGGAATAAGACCTGTTAGGTAGGAACATAGGATAAGGATGGGATTAAACACCCCCCGACCAGGTCACGTTTAAACAAATTGTGACCATTGTTGTAACTTAAAACGGGATTTCACCCGACCTGCACCGTCCCACTGTGATCGCCGGACAAGGACTGCAGACGAAGCGCGACCATAGTTGTAACTTGAAGTGGGACAAAGACTGCAGACGAAGCGCGATTGAAGCAGTTGAGACGGATCCCAATCACGTTTCAACGGAAAAGAAACTGCTCTGATACCACTATTAGATGCCGGTGAAGTATATGATGCGGGAGACTTCTCATAAGTGCCCCCTTTGTTTTCAATCATAAAGCACGAGAGACTCGTCTCTGTTTCTCGTCCCAGCCACGTCTAGGAAGTGTTGGCTAGACTTCTCACCCGTCGTCTCTCTCCCGCCAGCCATCGCCTTAAGGTGAGTTATTCTATTTTAGAACTCACTCACTTCCTAGGCTCCCCTTGACCCCATTCGGGTGCCCAAGGCCCCGAGATGGTCTTCTCTCGCACTTGTTCCCCAAAGTATTACACCATAAATGTAATACCCAAATTTTCCCCAGTCTGAGGTTCATGTTTTGTGTTCACAATGTGATGGGCCTTTATAGTTCATGCTGGCCATTGCTAATCATCTTCTGTCAGATTATGTCCATTGTAATGAGGATAAAGCTAATGCATTACCGGATGGGGATCAAGTAGTTGCAATCATGGGAACTGACTTGGTCTTACAATAGATAGCTGGTTTTAATGAGAGGGGAGCCAGATTTTATTTTATTGGAAGGACTCCTTTGATCACTAGAATTCGTGGTTGGCTTCAATCCATGCTTGTCAATTTTGAATAGTGCTCAGATGATGCTTTAGAGCGTATGCAGGTTCCTGTGGTTGAAGAGATTTATGTTGGCCCGAACTGGTTCTTTGAGGTTCTTTTTTGTTCTGCGGAAGTACGGGCTCTTATTACGCAACACATTCCTTTGTTTATGGATGGGCAGCTAGTTCATGTGGTCCCTTGGAGGCCCATGGCTGAGTTTCAGGAGGTGCATCTCTGGAGACTCTTCCCTCTTGTTTCGAGAACCCTTGGGGAGGTGTTGGTGGAACCTCTGTTGGCTTCTCGCAATCGTAATAGGGTATGTATGCTTTGAGATACAGGGAAACCTCACTCTACAGAGATTCATTTTTGAGGTTCGAGGGTTACAAATGTTGGTATATGAGTTGAAATGGGGTACTTTTGCAGGACACTGTTTCAGATGTGGCCAGTTGGGCCATTTCATTTTGGAATGTGATAAAATATGGAGGTAGGGCAGTGCCCTATGGATCTAGACATGGAAATACGAGACCACCTCCCTTAGCAGATGATTTAGAAGCTGGTAGCAGATCCAGAGCAGCTTTCCCAACATGGTCATAATGAAGGTAAGAAGGATGTTTCCCACGGTGGTGAGGAGTGTGCTTCGCTTGCGGGTGGGCGGTATTTGTCTCTTCAGGAGGATTCTTGGGTCATTGTGGTTCGTCGTAATGCAAGATATGATTCTCACTCCACTGCTGCACATCCTCCGCCGCCCACAATCACTCAAACCTTTCAACACAGAGGTAGGGGGTTTTATATGAAACCTCAATCTTCATGTGCTCTGGTAGTAGCAGATAAAAGGTCTTTCTGATTCTACTATGTGATTCAGTTTGCATGGGAGGGTTGTGCCTCGTCGAGATGTTTTCCGATCGCAGCAATAACAATTTCCTTCCCGTGCTTCGATTGTGGGTTTGTAGAGGGCAGATCTTGTTGATGTTATCCAAGGTGAAGTGGAGAGATTCTAGGCTATGAAGGCTATCAATGCAAAAGGGAAATAGAAAGCGGTGGTTCAGTAGTTTTTCTCATTTGTGATCGATTATGAAAATTGCTCTGTGGAATGTGAAATTTATTTCTTTGTGCAGTAAGTAGTATCGGTTGTGGAAAGTTGTGCTTGCTGGAAAATGGAATGTTTTCTGTGCTGTGGAGCATAAGCAACATGCTTTGGCTGGATCTTCTTATGTATATAAGGATTATGCGGTTTTTTTTAGTGGTCGACCTCCGCATAGATTGGGAGTTATGTTGGCTATCAAATCCTTCCTACAACCATCGTTGGTCTCTTAGGATCCTCGTGGCTGATTTTTGATTCTCGAAATAATTTATGAGGGAGAGTTTTTGTGGATTGTAGGCGTGTATGCTCCTTCTAAAGCAAGGGAATGTCGTCAGCTTTGGGATGACTTGCAATGCCTTGCCATTGCTCGTCAAGGCTTTGTTATCGGTGATTTTAATGCCTAAAATATTGTGCGCTTAAAGGATGGACAAGGTGGTATGGTAACTGATCCTGCGTCCATTATTTGGATTACTCTTGACTTTTTAGGTCCTTGTTGGGTCCGTAAGAGATTCTTTCCGATGCTGTTCTCTCTACTGGAACATATATTTGCGACCTAGTTAGTAATCAGGTCAAACCAAAATGGGTGAATTTAATGGAGGCTTATATTTCAGAAGATGAAGTGGAAGTAGTATTGTCTCAGTTGCCTTGAAGGAAAAGTCCAGGCTGGGATGGGCTTCCTAATGAGCTGTTTTCATCCCATGTGCAACTGCTTAAGGATCCATTAACTGGCCTGTGTCTGCAGCAGGTGTGGAACTCTGGTTTGATGCCTTTAGATTGGAAGATTGCTGTCATCCGGTTGTTGCCCGAGGTTCCCTCTCCAACCTCTTTGAAACAATGGAGACCCATTTTGAGTTATGGGGTCATTATATAAAATCTTCTTCAAAATTATTGCCAACAGATTGCAGAAAGTATTTCTGCACCCCATTCATCCATGTCAATATGGTTTCATTAAAGATCGGAATATAATGCTCAACATTTTGAATGTCTGAATGGCAATTGACTATGCCAAAGCTTCTAGCCATCAGGTTGTTATGCTACAGCTGGATATTGAGAAGGCATTTGATCATGTTAGATGGTCATTTTTGTGGCAATTAATGTCTACAATGGGTTTTGGGCCATGTATGATTTCTCTAGTAGATACCATCAGTCAGGGTGTTGTGGCTTGTATTGCTCTTAATGAAGGGATTACTGAGGAAATTGTCTTATCTTGGTCTCTTCGGCAAGGTTGTCCTCTCAGCCGGTTGCTGTTTACTTTGGCAACTCACCTGATGCTCTCATTATTGGATAAGTTGGCAGATCAAGGTGAGATAGTTGACTTAACTCTTCCCTATGGTGACCAGCTTGTGGGTCAATCTTTGACAGATGATTCCTTTATGTTCCTTAAGGCGGATCTTACTAATGTTAATCGGGCAATGATGGCATGGAATTTTTTTGCTTTGGCATCGGGTCTTCACATTAGTACTCAGAAATCAGCCCTTCTCTCTTGTACGGAGAATGATCTGTAGGCCTTGGGCTGGAATGGAATTGTGATCCCAAGGGGCAATATAACCAGACACTTGGGATATCCTATTGGTGTGGAGGTTGTTCCGTGTGACTTAGGAGTGGATGGCCTCCCGAATTCATGATAGGTTCATGTAATGGAAATCTCAGAGTTGGCCTCTACATGTTAGACTTAAAGTAGCTCAATGCATTATGATCCGTATGATTTCGTTCTTTGTATCATTGCTCCCTTGGACTAAGAAGTCCCTTTTGGATTTGGTCCAGCTATCAGATTTATGCTGTGGAAAAAGAAAGGCAATCATTTGGGTCAGGTATGGATCTCCTAGTAGCATGTGACTACTCCGAAAAGGATGGGGGGTGCAGCTTTGTTGGATGTTAATTTGCATATGGCAGATTTGAGGCTATCCCTTTTGCAGAGTCTATGTATTCAGTGTCATCCTTGGTCAAATATTTTGCTAAATTCTTCATCGAAAAGAATGACATCTCTCATGGTAGCACGGTTATTGATGCTTCTTGGTGGCAAGCACTTAATTCTACGAGGCCTATAAAGGTCTCCCAGTCTTTTCTCCTTTCTCATTTGATTGCTTGTTTTGTAGTTTGGCGTCCTCCGGATATTCATAAGGAGGGAAATTCGCTACAAGGAGAAGTATTGGCTTCCTCAAGTTTGTTGGATTGGCCAGAATAAGATTTGCAGCGAGACAAGTTTAATCGGATGGCTAGGTTGGGGCTGAAGGCAGTCTATGATGGTGTTATGCCTAGGCAGCCTCGTCTTTATTCTTTCAGGCGTATTTGTCAGTACTTTAGGGTGCCTTGTGGATACAGGACAATCTTCAGAGGTTCTCTCCTTTGCGTGCGTTACAGCCTCTGGATTCATGGTGTGATTGGATGTTTGTGCTTCCTGATGATTTTGGGGGTCTTCCAACGCGAGAAATGCTCCGTGCACGAAAGATCTCTGCAGGTCGTTATGCTTTCTGCACTACATGTGATGAGACATTGCTCCACCTCTTTGTCTCTTGCCTTGTTGCGCGACAGATCTGGAATTTCATTTCCCAAGTGTGGTCCTCGGTAACTCAGCACCACATACCAGTTTGTTTGTGGATTATGGGAAATATGTCCTCTATGCCTTCTTTGCATTCAGATTGTTCTTGCCCATTTCATTTTCTTAGATGGACAGCCCTATTGCATATGTGGCGTACTTGTAATGCCTTTATTTTTGATTCAACATCAGGCATCCATGGGCAAGTGGTCCGTGTACGTGGATTATGTTATGGAAAGTCTCTTCTATGATGTCAGCTGGCCTGGTTCTTCCGGATATTGCTACTCCTTGGCTAGCGATTGTTCGCTCTACTCCAGTTGTTCCTTCTGTGTGATTTATTAGTATTGTTTGTGTAATAGGTTGTTCTAAGAGCCTGCAAGCCTCATGTAAATATTTCCGGTGGGAGAGAGTTTATGTCTTCTAGCTTGATGCTGATGTGATGGTCTATAGTGAATATTTACTTCTTAATACAATTATCTTTACGAGAGAGAGAGAGAGAGAGAGAGAGAGAGAGAGAGAGAGAGAGAGAGAGAGAGAGAGAGAGAGAGAGAGGGAGGGAGGGAGGGAGGGAGGGAGGGAGGGAGGGAGGGAGGGAGGGGGGGGGGAGGGAGGGAGGGCGAGAGAGGATCCTTGTCGTCGTCGCCCAGTGTCCCGTCGTCATTGCCTGACCCTCGTCGCCTGTAGCCGCCTTCTGGTCGTCGCCCGCAGGCCCGTCGCCTGCCCCTGAAGCTCCGTCGACTGCCGCTGAGTCCCCCGCCCTGCTGTCGGACGGCCCACCGGCTGCGTCCCTCACCCGCCTGAACTGCGACCTCTGCGCCTGCTTCTCACCCCTTTACCCTGTCCGTTAGGGTTTCAGCTGACGCTGGACCCTTGCCCTGCGCCCCAGACTGTCCCTGTCTGCCGTCGACTGCCAGGCCTTTGTTTCGCCCTCCTGCCCCTGCATTGTCAGGGTTGTGCCTTGCCACAAGTGTACTTGGGACAAGCCACGACTGAGGTTGACAGGTAAAGCTCTGGTTTCATCGGCTGTGCTTGCACAATACACCCCTGGACAGCGCCTCTGTACAGAAAAGAGGGAGAGAGAGAGAGAGGGAGAGAGCGAGAGAGAGGCCTGCGTGTATCTGCCTCCTGCGAGTTCTTCACTCGGCCTCTGACCGACATACGTACTGTTACAGTATGGCTGGCCTGGATCTGGCTTTCATAGACCAAACGGTGGGAGCTCTTGGTCCGGATTCTGACACCGAGGAACCATAGGATATGGTTCCGTGCACAGAGGAGATGCCCCCTTCTCCTGACCTGCAGCTAGCGGGCAAACGCACGAAGCATACTTCGGCAGGGACAATGGATCACGAGGATCGTTTCTATGCTCAGGTTGCTTCTGATTCTGTGGACTCTGAGAATGTTGACTAGGAGCACTTATTGGAGTTTGCCAACACTCTGCTGGGCGATTATGTTCAACATAATCAGGAAGTCTTTTCGGACTCTGCAACGGAAGATGTTCTGGAAGCCACTGTGGATCCGAAACGTGTCTTGCGCTCCTTTTCAGTGTTTTATGAACGTGCTGTGATAATTTTCTTCACTGGTAGGATCCCACTGCTTTCTCATATTCGCCAGTGGCTGCACTGTCTGCTACAAGGGGAATGTGTTGAAGAGATTTTTGTTGGGCCCCGGGATTTTTTTGAGGTGCTATTGAAATCAGAGACACACCATGCTGCTCTCTATCTAAACTGCCATTGTTCGTTGATCGCCGTCCGGTCCATGTGGTGCCATGGCGCCCAATGGCAGATTTTCAGCGTCTGCTGCAACGTGAATGCCCTGTGTGGGTTGAAGTGGAAAACTGTTCGGCTGTTTATTGGCCATTGTTAAAGGATGCCATGGCCGCTGTGGGCACTGTTCTGGTCCCCCCAAGCCTAAGGGCCATGAATCGCAACCGTCTGTGTATGTTATGGGACATTGCTCGGAAAAGGCCTGCTTGGTTACGTATTAACTGCTCTGGCATGCATCCTTTACATTTTCGTTTGAAATGGGGAAACTTTGTAGGACATTGCTTTTCGTGTGGAAAATTGGGGCATTTTATGGCTGAATGCCCAGAGAAGCACCACACTTCAGATGCCGAGCATGTTGCGCAGCCCATGGAAGATATGGTGTGTGATGCGCCGTTGCAGGATGCCACCCAGCCACCTAAAGGTTTGAATAAAGGTAAACAATAGGTCTCGGGTTAGGATTCTAGTGGCAACGACCGGGTAGATGTCCGTGCGAAAAAAGGCAACAGGCTTGTTGTTGGCATGGTGGATACTGTGCCTACCGCCTCACCAAATTCCATGCATACGTATATGCGCAGGAAAGAAATGTTGTCTTCAGAGCACTCTGCTCCTGCTATGGTTTCCTCTGCTCCGCGTTAATAGCCAGCCAGGAGAGTGTATTCAAAAGGTCCAAAGGGTCCACTTGCTAAGCTGGCTTTTGATACTAGAGGTATCGTCATTACCCCATGGGATCGTTGTTATCCCCGTTCCATTCCCAAGACAGTGGATATGCCATCTACCTCCAAATCTGGTCGTCAGAACTCTTTTGCCGTGTTAGCTGATTTCTTGGATGAGGGAGTCCTAGACATTCTCGCAGAAAAGGTCACATCAAGGCAAGCTGTGCCTCATACCTGATTTTCTTTTGAATCCACATGAAGATAGCCATGTGGAATGTGAGAGGAATTTGTTCTCGCCACAAGCAACATGCCATGTGGACAATATTGCATGCGAATCAGTGGGATGTCTTGTGTGCTATTGAGCACAAGAGTCATTGTGAAGCAAGTGAAGTTGTGGATTGCCATGGCTTTCGTTTGTTCTATGCAGGGACACATGCCAAGCAGTATTCTGGTGTGCTTATGATTGTACATGAAAAATATCAGCCGGTTCTTATCAAGAATGATGTACATGGCCGCTTTGTGGTGATTGAAATTTTATTCGAAGGAGAGATCTTATGGTTACTTGGCCTCTATGCTCTGAATGATCCTTTATCTCGCCGGGAGCTTTGGCATACCTTGCAGACTTCCTTGTCCGGTTTTTTGATGGGGGATTTTAATATGTGTGTTGATTCTTCACAGTCCACATCAGAGCATTCGGTAATGGATGCGCTGGAAAGTCGTATGTGGCAGGAGTTGGCTCTTGTCGTTCTTAAGCAAGATCTTTGGTCGTGGCTGCATCCTTCTTCCACAGGGTTTACCTTCCATTCTGCCCAGTATGCAACAACATGGTTGCGGTTAGACCGCATATATATCATGCAGGACGATGATTTCCTTTCTGAGATGCTCGAAATGAAAGTATTGCAACAATATGCCTTGTCGGATCATTTCCCTCTACAGCTTGAGCTCCTTGCACAACCCATTGCACCAATCAATTTCTGGATTGACTCCCTTTGCGTTTCAACTCGTCTTATTTGAAGCATGCAATCTTTCAGGGCTATATGCAGCAATTGATTGATCGATTCTTATTGGATTTCTCATCTCAGGGCATTGCTTCGTTTGAATGATTACTCTCTAATGTGCAGTGGGTTGCTCGGTAGTATGGGATCCATCATGCCTCTCTTTGTCGGCGGCGCCGACAGGCAGCGGAGGACTTGCTGGCTTTGGTTCGTTCTTTGCTGGTGGACACTCCAGATGATGTATTTCTGCTGTCACTGGCAATGCGTCTGGCTGATCTTATTAAAGAGTTTCAGTTGAGATCTTATCTGCAGGTCAAATTGCAATATCTGACGGAGACTTTGCAAGATAGTGCTTGTCAGACCCATAAGTTCTTTCGACCTCTCCAGGCCTCTCCTGCTCTAGAAAATATGACTAGACTCCACGATGCAGAAGGTCAAATGGTCCTTGATCCGCAGAGTATTGTGAATATGTGTAGGAATTATTTCCTCGACCTTCTTGGTTCTACTTCTCCTCCTTCAGGCCAAATTGCTCATGCTACTTCAGTTTTTTATGATCTGGTCCGCAATCAGGTTCCTCAGGACATGCAATCTACTCTGGAGGCAGATATTTGTGAGACGGAGGTTATGGATGTTCTATTACACTTGCCCAAGGATAAAAGTCCTTGCTGGGATGGTCTCACCAATGAGTTCTTTGAGTTTTTTGCCACCCAGCTCGCGAAACCATTGAGGGCTCTGTTTCAGTGGGTATGGGAAACGGGGATCATGCCTTCCTCATGGAAAGGTCTTATTAAACTGCTTCCAAAACTTCCTTCGCCATCCATGTTGAAATAGTGGCGCCCAATTTCTTTGATGGGTTCTATGTATAAAATCTTTTCCAAAGTAATGGCGAATCGCCTCCATAAGCATCTTCCTGCCATTGTGCATCCTCTCCAATATGGTTTTATTAAGGGCTGAAACATTTGGCACAATGTATTAAATGCGCAACAGGCGATTGATTATGCAAGGCATTCAAATCAGGAGGTCGTACTGGTTCAATTGGATTTGGAAAAGGCTTTTGATTATTTGGACTGGTCTTTCATTGCAGATCTTATGTCTGCTATGGGCTTTGGTGCTCGGATGTCTCGTCTGATCTACACTATTAGTGTTGCAGCGTCTTCGGGAGTCATGTTGAATGGAGGTGTTACCAAGCCAATTGTCCTTGCCCGCTCTGTCAGACAGGGGTGCCCTTTGAGTCCTCTCTTCTTTGCCCTTGCGACTCATCCAGTTCTTTCGATGTTATCTCAGATGGCAGCTTCTACTCAGTTGGCTGGATTGTCGCTTCCCTCTGGACAGCACTTCATTAGTCAATCCTTGGCTGATACACGGGTCCAGTGACGGCAGAGAGGGAGAAGGTAGGGGGGTCACAATCAGCCCCTTAGACATAACCATGGCAACAGGGAGGAGGAGGGCGAGTGTCGCCCCCTTGGTAGAGCACCATGCGGCCCCTCCTCACCTCACCCGGCAAGAGCACAGGCCTACACATCCACCCCCCACGGAGGCATCACATGCTACCTCTCTAGAGGTCCAACTCTCCTCCCCCTGTCCGCGCGTTTTGCTTGCGTAACAATATGGTCTCGAACCGATCCTCCAATCTTTTGGCCTGTCTTTGTTTCAATTTATCGCTATTCTCATTGTTTCCAGGATTTTCTGGCATCGTTTCCTTCCTTCGGATTAGTTCTGTAGGTTGAGATTTAGCCAACCCCCCAACAGCCACCAGCTCATTCGTCCATGCCGCACGTCACACTTTCCCGAGATAGGCATAGCTGCCAACATGAGTTTTTTTGCGGTGGGCCGTGGTCTTACTTGAGAGTTATGGAGCGCGGAGAGTTCCCACTACCCTTGGAGGTGGGAATCTTCGTTGTACGCAGTCCACGAGCGGCAAGGTCCATCTACTAGCACCACCAGATGGACCAAACTACGCCTTCTTCCTTAGAACCTCCGACACAGGAGACTGGACGATGACACAGATAGAGGAGGTGAAGAGCCAGGTGGTAGACCACATCTCCTAGTGGATGGGAGAAGGTGGACTGGGACTTCTTTCCCAGCAGTGGCTAGGATGCTCAAAAAAATTGATCACAATGGAGTGCTCATGTTCAACAGACTAGTTGGAGCTGATGGAGATCTAGAGCTCTGCTAAGGTCCCTTGTACTGAAAGTCTCTCCATGGAAAGTCTCCTGACACGGCGCCTTCTAGATATGCCAACCAGTAAGACTCCCTATGATCTCCCATACCTCAGAGTGGTCTGCTGTGGGCTCCAATACCTGCTGGCGGATGGGTAGAGCCTCTAAATGGACCACTGTGCAGAACCTTGCCTTGATAATGAATATTGTGTCCTGCACCCTAGCCTCATAGAGAAGGTGATGGCCCTGGCTGACCGCCTGCCAGCAAAAAGCTCCACATGAGATACATCCAAGGTTGGGAGCCATACGGAGAAGGATGCGGCATGCTCCTCTTCATACGAGTTGTGCCACCTCACATGGCCAAAGACAGTGCTTTGGGTTTTCCAGAGATTACTGTGTGCAGCGCTTACAACCTCCCTCCTTCTGCGTATATGCAAGCCAGCATTCGACTGCCAAGCTTCCATGCGCCACCAACCATAAAAAATACGATACCCTCCTCGGTCTCTAGCTAACCCATAGGTTGTGCCAGAAGGTTTGTCAGAAAGGCTTCGTGATGTTGTGCTGCGCGTAGTGCCTGCTACATGACGGCACCCAATCCTTATCCTTGTGCATCTGTACACGTTTGCCAATTCTAGCTGTGTACTTGAGGAACCTCGGTGGCTTCTTGGCGACCGCAATGGCTAGCCATAGCCACTCTACCGGATCCCACTCCAGCTCATCAAGTGGTTTGCTCTGCTAGATCTAGAGGGGCTACTCCCAGAGCTCCTGCCAAAAGACAAAAGGGTCCAGCCATGTCTTCTCTTAAAAGCGAATCACCTGCATCCTCTTTCATCAAAGGACATCTATTTGCTGATTTTGCTTCACTTTGTCAAGAGCCAGACGTTCCCCCCCCCCCCCCCCCCCCTCCCTTATAGTGAAGAAGGTCCAAGCTGGAGCGTCGCCCACTCTATCTGCGACCTATAAGGGGATGCCTGCTGGTCAAATCCTAGCGGTCCATATTCCCCGAGGATTTATTGGCTCTCGTATTGGGGGAGCAAGCCACTCCTAAGGTATTCCTGCATCTATCTCCCTTCTCCTCAACTCCACTACTCTTTGGAAGTCTAATACTCTCTGCAGCACCTCCTCGTCCACCATCCTCGATACCTGCCGCCTTGTCCAGATGGTATGAGCTGGGAGGGCCTCCCAACGAGCCCATTGGATGTGGGGGCACTCGCCTATCCTTGGCCCTTCCCGATCCCTGACTTGCGGGTTCTTGATCACCGACTGACGGTCTATCTTCTTTTGGCAGCATGGGGGACTCTGGATTAGGGCCTTATGGAGGCCTTGCCACACGCAGAGCAAGATGTCGATCCGTCCTGTAGAAGTAAGATGTCGATCCGTCCTGCCAGGGCAGGTTGCAGCTCCCGTCGAATAATCAATTTCCTGGAACCATGTGCCCCATTGTAGTGGAGGCTATTCACATTCCCGGATGCAAGGTGTAAGCTCATAGGGAAACCTGTGACTGCCCAAACAGGCATCTGTTTGATGTGGAGGCTGCTGATGACGAGGAGAATCTATGAGGCATGCAGGTGTGTTTTGCCCCTGGTTTGGACGACGAACTCCATGCCCCCATGGTGGCCCTCGGCCGGACTTGAGGGGTGATGGACAATTCGGGTGCTACTACCAATGCATCTATTAGCCATGCGGAGAGGCGAGACTCTGTGCACCCGTAGAAACGGGCCGCCTGTGCCAGGGGCCACTTGATCACATCCCTCGTAGCCCTCCACTGTGGAGGGGCTCGGAAGATAATGCTCAGGTGAGGGACCTCGGCACCAGTTCACTAGTTAATGTCTATCATGCAACTAGGCCACTGCTGTGCAAACAATGCTGGTCCTTCTTCTCCCATCCACTGGGAGGTGTGGTGCGCCACCTGACTCTTCAACTCTTTCTCTATCTGTGTCATCGTTGACTCCCCTGAGTGAGAGGGCTGAAGAAAGAGAGCATACTTTGGTCCATCCGGTGGTCCTAGAAGATGGGCTTTGCCCCTCGTTCACTTACGAACCACGATGATCCCCACCCCTAGAGATAGTGGGAACTCTCCGCACTCCGCAAATCTCAAGTAGGACCGTGGGCCACTACGGAAGAACTCTTGTGGCAATAGGTGAGCCTATCTCAGGAAAGTGTGACGGGCAGTAGGGGTGGATGAGCTGGTTGCTGTATGGGGGGGGGGGGGGGGGGGACTCGCCTGAACCAGGTGCGGATCAGGAGGGGTGCTCGGTACAGGAGGTGGTGGGGGGGGGATGTTCGAGGGATGGTGGGACGGATGAAAGTACATGGCGGGTGTGGGGGGAGGTTGGTGGTCCTAGAAGTGCGACGTTGTGGGCCATGGTCAGTGGGGGGGGGCATGCGATGTGGAGGGAGGTGGGTGTAGGGGCTGTGGGGACTCATGAGAGGTTGTCTGTGGCGCGGGTGGTGGATGTGGGGGACTGCGGTCCTGCCGGGTGGGGCGGATTGTGGGGGGGCTGTGGAGTGCTCTGCCGAGGGGGCGTTACATGCCATCCTACTCCCTACTGAGGCTGCGTTTGAGACGCTGGCTGTGTCCCCCCTGCCGTCTCCCTCTCTATCGTCTCTGGACCCGTGTAAAGCCATCAATGTCCAGTTGCGGGCTTGTCGGCGGAGCCACCTTGGCTCCGAAACGCGTGCAACCTGCTGCTTGATGCCCAAAGTCGTGGCAGTGCAAGCATTGCCCTGGGTTTCCCGTCACAATGACCTGCTGCCTAAAGGATTACCCGCCTGCCTCAATCTCTAGGAACTGTGGGATATTCTTGACCTCTTTCACTGCCACCCGTACTTTTGGGACTCCTGCTGGCTGTCAGTTGATCCGCGAAAGATGCGGGAAGGATAGTGCTGAAGAGCCGACCAAAGTCTTCCACCAACTGGCGATACTCTATTGCCAGGCCGGGGAAAAGAAGGGTGACTGGGTGCCGAAGAAACCTGTTGTGGAGTGCAAATGCCTCCACAGTAAAGCCACTGTACCAGGGGACCATGTATATGACCCTGTTCGTGGACGCATACTGTTAACTTGCAAGTAACTCACGAGCTGCGTCTGTCAAAGTTAGCCGGGACCATGAAGATCCCTTGCCCCTATAGGACCACCTCTACGATCTGTGTTTGTCGAAGTTAGCCGAACCATGAAGATCCCTTGGCCCAGTAGGACCGCCTCCACGATCTGCACTGTGCCGATGCGCAATGTGGAGTGAAGTTAGTCCCGAAGCTGGGCCCTTGCTGGAGAATGTCCTCTTACCTGATCATAAATTGCTGTTTCCTTTACCTCCAGCTCCTTAGTTTGGACGGCTAAGAGCTGCTCCTCAGAGAGAACGATGCACAAGGTGTTTGACTGGGGGCACTCGTTGAGTGCACCGGCGTCTGACCATAGGTTTCCGTTACACGTCCCTTCTGCGAGAACCACTCACGTCGCGGTGCTACTTGGTTTTTGGGGGGGGGGGGGGGGGTAGCTGCTGCAGATACAGGGAACAACTAGGGGATGGGGGAGATTAATTGCAGGGGGGGGGGGGGACTATGTTGGTTTCCGTGGAAAGGAGGTGTGGCAAGGGAGGCATGGGGGGCGGGGCAGCGAATATGCCAGGGCGTGCGGAAACGGCCAAGCAGGGGGGGAAACAGCCTGACGGCGGGGGTTTGGGGGGGGGGGGGGGCGAAACGGCAGATTGGCGGCCGTTGCAAAACGTCGGGGCAAGGGGCGCGGACAGTTGGGGGGGGGGGGGGGGGGCGAAGAGTTGGACGGCCATGATCAGTCGGGGCGGCGAGGCGATCGGTTGGGATGGGGCGATCAGTCAGATGGGGGGGGGGGGGAACGGTAGATTGGCGGCCGTTGCAAAACGTCGGGGCAAGGGGCGCGAACAGTGGGGGGGGGGGGCGAAGAGTTGGACGGCCATGATCAGTCGGGGCGGCGAGGCGATCAGTTGGGACGGGGCGATCAATCGGATTGCGCGGGCAGATGGACGGGTGTGCGTAGTCGGGGTGAGGGGATAGTAGCGCGATGTGACGGGCATGAGTGCGATTTTTTTTCCTCTATGGAGAATGTCTCATGAAATTGATAAAAAATGCTTCAAATTATTATTGAACAAAGAAGACATATATTCCCCCCCTCGGTTCGAATAGAGAGTCTTAATTCGATAGCCAGGTTAATTTCCCACAAGTGCAATGAAAGCCAAAAATACATCGTACAATTTGTACCTTTGCTTTCATTGCTGTACCCGATAAATATGCACTTGACGGCCTTATTGCCCAACTTATTTCTCAATACTTTGGGAATATGAGCATATTGAAGACACCCAAAAGTATGAAAGTGACCAACTGAGGGTTTACGGCTATTCCAAACATGAAAAGGCGTGACATTTTTCAATGCCTTGTTAGGGTACTTGTTCAAAACATGACAAGCACTCATAACTGCTTCCATCCAAAATCCATGTGGCAAATTTTTAGCTTTGAGCATGAGTGACGGATTCTTCGTTTATATAGCCTCATTTTGCTATGGAGTATATAAAGTACTATACTAATGTGCAATGCCTTTTTGCTTCAAAAATTTATTTAGCAAAGAAGACATATATTCCCCACTTCAGTCCAAATGAAGAGTCTTTATCCGACAGCCAGATTAATTTTCCACAAGTGCAATAAAAGCCAAAAATGCATCTTACAATCCGTATACACCCTCTGCTTTCACTACTGTGCCCCACAAATATGCACTCAATAGCCTTATTGTCCAACTTCTTTCTCAATACCTTGGGAATATGAACATATGGAAGACACCCAAAAGTACGAAATTGAGTAACTGAAGGTTTACGGCCATTCCAAGCCTCGAATGGTGTGACATTTTTCAATGCCTTGGCAGGGTACCTGTTCAAAATATGACAAGCACACATAACTGCTTCCATCCAAAGACTATGTGACAAAATTTTAGCTTTCAGCATACATCTGGCCATGAGACACAATTTATGCATGATAGACACCATGTCTATCATGCTGAAGTCTCCTCTCTCAGATGTGCTAACTGTTTGGACAATGAGTTTTGCATTGTGTCTATATGATTAGAGCTTCACATGCAGCACTTTAGAGAGAGGAGAGACACTATTGAAAGTTGTCAATAAATAGGTCTTATTGTGGCTTTACAATAGATTAGAGCATTAGGAGACATATCATAAGGATTGTCTAAGGGATCGATTACTCTGATTCCCAAGGGCAGCAGCTATGGGTTGGAAATTACTTATTGGAGATAATTAGTTTCCTATTCTCCCTTGTGATGCTGGATATCATCCACCCTAGTTAGACATATTGTATTTGGGAGCATAGCAACTGAGATGTTTTCATCTATCAGGATTTTATATCTCTTGCTCTCTCTAGGAATGAGTACCTGATTGATTGTGCTACTTCTGGATTTTAAGAAGGCTTATGATAAATAAGATTGGGAGTTCCTTTTTTTGGGGGGGGCGGGGGGGGGGGACATGATGTTGAGGATTGAGATTTGGAGACTAGCAATGTAGAGGATTTGCATTTTTGTATTCCTCTCCACAAAGCCAAGCTCTAGTTAGTGGAGCTAGAGGGGAGAGATTTAGTATTTAGAGATAAACGAGATAGGGATGCCTTCTTGTTGGGGATGAATTAAGCTTTAGAACTATCTTTTCGAGAGGTTGAGGTCTTTATTTCATCGCCTCAAGTCTTCTAGATTTCAACTGTGAAACACTTAATAGGCTAAGTGGAGTCCACATGAGGATTTTTATTGGATTTCCAAGAGGGTGTGGCCCAAATTAGGACTTAGATTTTCAATGGGGTCTCGTGTGATGTATTTCTGGTGTGATATGGAGATTGACATCACTTCAAAATAGCATCTTGCACCATGGATTATGAGCATTTGACATCATAGCTAGACTTTCACAGCTAACAAATTATAGCTAGCTGCTGTGGTACACTACTTTTGACCCTCTAACAAAACTCTTGGAGCATAGCTAGATTTTTGTAGATAACTAGGTAAGTTTAAGTGGTCAGAACAAGATCGGAGCTAGCAACATTAAAAGGTGCCTAGTGGTATGAGACAGGATGATAGATTCAAACATAGGAATGTCTTTCTTTTCCTATGGCTCATGGAAAATAGGACTTTGGCTATTGTTACATGGCTTAGATATGGTAGCTTTCTAGTTGCATGTGCCATATGCATAGATAGAGGAGGCATAAATACTGCTGGCAGGTTTGTTCCAGAACGAAGCTACAAGAAGAGCTCTCTAGTTGGTCTCTTGTGCATCATTGAGACTATCATAGTGAGAGGGTTGGTAGTGGCTTGGATCATTGGTATATGTCCGACATATAGCTAGGAGCACATGAAGGGGAGTCATATGGTCCTTCTTTGTCCTAGGCAGCAGCTAAGCATAAAGCCCTCACCAAACTACCTGCACATACTTGGCAAGGAGAGCAGTAGAACTTAGAACAACCAGCATGATACCATCCCCTCAAAAACTGATTTGGTGGAAGGGGCAGTTAGCTATCCTAAGGCCCATTAAGAATCCATAATCCATCTGCTATAGCTCACCATGCACAAAACCAAACCCCCCATCTTCTGCCACTGCCTTGTCTTTTCCAGGACCTTAAATGCTCCCAAGGCACCCAAGGTAGGATGATTTCTTGGTTTCTTCAGTAGCATGAACAACCAGGGTATAATAATTTATTCAAAGCTTGTTGGATACAAGGTAACAATGTTTGTATTGGATCATATGATGTACATGATGTGATTACTTTGTTACTTTCAAGTGTTCAAAACCTTATCCAAAGGAAGAACATGACATTTGAAACTTTGTCCCATGGACCAATCTAGCTTTGAAGTGTTTGTCCATGTCCTTTTATACTTTTTTGTTCTTTCTTGCCTCTGTTCTCTCAGCTCCCCAATGCAATTGTCACAAAGAATTATAACTTGTTGATATATTATATGCAGGCTTGGATCTTCATTGGGACCGCTAATTCTTACCTGTTATGATGAGTTTGGCAATTCAAAAGCTATCCGTGATCTAAAAGATGTGAAGTTGCATCTTTGGAGCAACAATAGGATTATGGACGTTAACGTAAGCATTGAAGGAATTCAATATGAACAATCAGATGGTTCAGTTGTCATCAAGGTTGATCTGATCCTTTTTATTGAGAACGTTTGCTTTCTTGTGAGTTCTCATTGCTGTTGCCAGGTTGACTTTAACCTTCTGAAGTGAATATCTAAAGCTCTCTTTTTGAATCAGGCAATACATCTTTCTAATGGTATCTTAGATGGCATTGCTGCTGATTATATGGCTGTTTTGAAGCTGACAATCTTGGATGTATTTGCAGCATCCTTTAATCTATATGGTGATTCTCTCTCTTCTTTTTAATCCTTTCCCACAATCAGTAATTTATTTTATATCAATTGACTCTCTCTCTCTCTCTCTCTCTCTCCTCCCGTACTCTACAAACGGGCCCGCCCCCATATTATATCAAATCGCATGAGGAATACAAAAGTCACAGCAAGAAGTAGAAGAATTTGCCATATGCCAAGGAACCAAGTTGTTCCTAGGGAGAATGTCAACAAGCTGAATGAGATCTAACTGCCCATGCAGAACACCCTTGAGCTGAGATATATGAAAGGATAGAAGTCTCACATCATGCCTTCTGGCCAAGCATGAAAATCTTATCATGCACAAGTCAAAGTCACCAGGTCAGTATAAAATAACACACAAATATCATGCTGGTTGTAGAATTGGAGTAGAGCAAACAATATCTAGCGAAGGAGCTGCCACATCAGTGAGGATCATATCTGTTGAAATCATGGAAGAAATCTGCCATAAGAGTAATCCTCCAACAAGGGCAACATGACGACGAATACCCAAGACCGAATCGAAAATAAAGGCAATACGGGTTACGCCAAATGTACCAGAGAACAGTTCATCTGAAAAATTGGAAAAGGCAGGGATAATCTGAGTGCAAAGAAGATAACGAAGGCATCTTACTCAAGACCCAAGAACGGATGGGCATCCATTGCTGACAAGTTATTGAGATCAATACATAGGAGACAAAGCTCCAAATCCATCTCGCTAGAGGGAAAGAGATGAAGAGGTGAATCGGTATCTTATCACAAGTAGTGCAAAAGATACAATGGCCCCATGAGATCTTGCAGGCACATAGGACATCCCTAGTAGGAAGGCCATCAATGAGCAGCCTCCACACACAAACTTTTCTTTGATAAAGACTCTTGGACCTCCACAATTGAAGAAAGCTATCCCATCACTTCTCTTTGGTATCCTAGGTGTGGCAGACTTGTTACCTTTCTGAGTGACCCATCGCTTGTCCTATACCATCTTGTGGTAGATCTAATTAGCCGACCTTTCTAAAAATCATCCAATTTCACAAACATCCAATCTTGCCGAGGTGAACACGCTGAAATGTAGGCAACAGATTATACTGTTAAAGCTTGTCTTGTAGGGTTGACCAGATTTGGGTATTGCCTCTAGGCACCCAAAAGTGTTGGCATACGCGCATGAAAGAATTAAGACAATGGCACCCAGGAATGAGAGCATCATGTATCGATTGCAGGCCCAATTGAGCCGTGTGATTAAATTTCTGTCATTGCTAAACTTTATCGAGCGAATGAAGCAGCCTGGATATGGCCAACACTTTTGTCTCTATTGAATTAGCCCTCTTTTATAGATCAGGATGCCAAACTGGAAAGCAAAGTATCTCTTTCCAAGAGGCAATCAAATAGGTAGGAAGAAGTAACTTCAATAATTTAAGAGGCCTTGTAGAATTCAGCACATGCCACCAAGATGCCTAGATAACCATGCGACCTTGGGAGATCCCAGTCTCCTCAGTAAACAATTCTTCAACATCAATCCAAGAATTAACATGCAATAAAGCAACTCCTCTGAAGCGTTTGGGAGTAGTAATATGCTGTCAAGATATCCATAGGTGACCCAAATGATTGCCTTTCTCTTTCCATAACATAAAACAGATAGGTTGCATCAATTCCAAGAGAGACTTCTTGGTCCAAGGAAGTAAGGGTAGGAAATAAGAGACGATACCAATCATGATAGATTGTGCCACTTTGCATTGCACATGAAGAGGCCAGCCTTGAGATTTCCAATACATAAACCTTTCTTGAATTCTAGAGGACATCCAATCAAGCATTGCTTGTGGAGAGACTTCCACATGAATGGGATATTTGAAGTGCTGTTTAATGTCTCCTTCAGAAACAACAGTTCCGTGCTAGCCTAATTCTTGCAAATCTTTCTCCATAGAAGAGATTAATGTGGATTAGTGAGCATTAGTATGAAGGCGTGAGGCCAAATCAAACATAAAGGAATGATTTGCCAAAGATTGCCCGATTGACATGAGTTCAATCAGCATCGAGAAACATAAACGTATCATTTGCCAAAGATTGACCCAAAAGTTGAGAAGCACTCAGAAGAGAGAAACCAAAAATCTCCCTATTCTCGGCCAATGGATTCAACAAAGAAAGCATGGGGTGAGTGACCAATGCAAACAATAAAGGATTGAGAGGGCATTCTTGACGAAGAGAACAAGATAAAGCAATTTCTTCTGTGATTCCCCATTAAGTGCACCATGTGCCATTGCATCTTGACTGATAAGGTGAATAAGAGAACTCATGTGGGGACCAAAGCCCATGGTAGACATCAATGGGCGCATGAAGGACGAACTGACATTATGCATGATGTCTTCCCATATTGACGGGGATGAATCAACTATGGAAACACTTTCTAAAATTGTTGGCAATGACTTTGGAAAATATTTCATACAGTAAACCCATAACCAAAACGGACCTCCACTACTTCAAACTGGATGGGAAACGAACCTTAGATAGTAAGATAATAATTGTAATTTTCCAATTCGGAGAAATTGATCCGGATCCATAGATGTGTTGGCATCCCAACCTCAGCTTTTCCTATGTGGCAAATGACATAACACTTCTTCCACTTCTTTCTTAGTGATCTTTGCCTCCATCAATTCCCTCCATTCAAGCTTAAATTGATTTGGAATCTAGTGAAAAATGTATATTTGAGCAAAAAGAATATAATCAGAAAGAGCTTCTTGCCAACCCAACGAGGATCTGTAGTATTCAAGGCATATTTGAATGATAAATGTGGGGTCAATGAACGTTTCCGATTGCTTGTTTGTCAATTGCACAATATTGACCCGGGTATAATTTTGACACAAAAGAGCAAAGAAGTGAAGAGTTTGAGAATTATTATAATGCAAAGCATCCAAACGAGCTAGCGTTTTGAACTTTGCATGTTATTCCTCTTGTAGGCCTTGAACTTTGCATTTCAGCCAATTAGAACATGTGGCCAATTTATCAGAGTTATCCCCAGCCAGTTGCATATTGAGCAAATGTCCCCGAGTGCAAATAATGCAACAGGCCATGCATCAATGTCCCTAGTCAGAACTTGCGTGCTAAATTGACCAATCACCTGCTAGATGTACCTAAAAAACTGATGGTTCAATAGAAAGGACTGATTGAATTGCAAAGGAAAGTGGGCAAGAAGAGCCTTAAAGGCATGCAATGGCCGATGAGTCATTTCCAATACCAAAGGGTGGTGATCGGAAAGGATGTGATGCCTTTCCATCGACATGTCAATCTTTGCTGGAAGGAAGGAATCCCTCTGACAAATTTACATTGTATCTAGTTGGGCCTTGGTTTCCGAATGTTGAAGACATTGCTATGTAAAATCGGACTGATAAGAATGTAACCATGACCACATGTCTTCTAAGTTGTTTCAAAGCCAAGACAGCCATAGCATCCCATGCGTGACGTTTAGGGCCTTCCATAACAGAGTGAGGCAAAGTAACCTGTTCCATAGACACAGACATTAAAATCACCCATAACAAGCCCCTAGCAAGCCATGGGAAGGGACTGCAAATCCTCCCAATGGTAATGACGGTCTCAGGCTGTATTAGATGCATAGACACCCAACAACCATAGGACCTCCTCTCCAAACATAATCTCCACCACCAGGAATCTTCCATTAAATCTTAGGGGGTGTGCTCATGGCATTCCATCGCCATATCAGAGACATATTTGTTGTGTTTAATAGGGGGCTGTACATCAAAACTAGGTTGAACCACAGAATAGGGGACAACCATCTTCGTACAAGGAACCATTTCTTCTTGCTCTTCATCATCCCAAGCAAGCCAAAGTTCGTGTCCAACTCTGGCATGTAGCGAAACTGAAGAGTGAGCTGTTGTCCATCATAGAACCTTTCTGGCCTGCTAGAATGCAGTAGCTTGTATCGAACAAGAAGTGCACAGGGAAGGAAATGCTTGTTCCATTTAATCGAGGGTTGCACATCAAAACTAGGTTGAATCACAGAACATGGGCCGACCATTTCCGTACAAGGAACCATTTCTTCCCATTCTTCATCATCCAAAGCAGGCCAAAGGCCGTGCTCAACTTTGGCATGCCCAAGTGTCTGGTTATGTTTCCCCTAGAAATCACAATACCATGCTATCCCAGGGCCTGCAAAGCAAACTCCATGCAAGAAAGCAGTGTAGATTTTTGAGTGTTAATATGAAGTCTTGATGCGATAGCGAAAATATTCCGTGCTACCATTGCTTGATTGACATTCGTGCGATCAGCCTCTCTCTCTCTCTTTCACCCCCCCCCCCCCCCCCCCCCCCCCCCCCCGCGTGCGCTCTTCCCATGCCTGAAGAAGATTGTACTGCATTTTGTGCCTTTTGTGCGTGGTTCATCTGATTATTGTTGGCTGTCTTTGAATCTAGTTTTACCAGGAGAGATGGCATCAATACAATTGGTAGAGAGTCAACGAATAGATAATTGCCTCCGGACTGGTGACATAATTCGAGCTCTAACTCTACAGGTAAGTGTTGAGAATCATGAAAAAGCCTGAGAAAGTTCATAATAATTTACTTGTGGAGGTGTTGAATTCAAATAGGCAGCAAGGTTTGGAGCGTGCTCAGTAAGGCTGATCTGCTTTCTTTGCGTTAAAGTCTTCTTGATTAATTTATAAATGCTCACAGAATGGGGGGTCTTCTAATCTTTCTGTTATGCATAAAAAAGGTGATAGATTCTTATGGCAACCCTGTTCACAAAGGCTGCAAGGTTTCACTAAAACTGGTGGGAGTAGAGTTGCAGGACAGTGAAGGGAACAACCGCATGGTATGTTGGAAGGCTTCTAAATTACAAAGCTTTTGTGTTTTCTAAAATGGAAAGACTATCTTTTTTATTTCAACAAAGAATAGAAAGAATTATATAATGAGACCCCTCAAAACAAAATATCCCAAGACAAAATACAAAGTAGAAAGCAGCCCTGTAAGGGACTTCCTTATCAAGGATATGTATACTTCTGCGAGCATTATATGGTAATTATTCATCTGTTTTATCTCCTCTACTCGTTTATTATTAAGAATCATATTGTATTTTAAGCATATTAACATTTTCTTTTCAAGGAATGGAAGCTGGTCAAATGGGTGTTGATGCAGTGAGAATGTTGTTGAGCTGCTGTTACCCTTCATCACTTGCATTTCTGACTTTTCATGCCACCCATTTCTTCCTGCCATTATTTTTTCCTGTCCTCTTTTTCCTTGTCATCTCTTTAGCCTACTTACACCTGCTATTTTACTTTCAATTATTTATCCTCTTTTCTAATACAGTCCCGTTTCTGTCATACACTTGCTTCTCCCCACTACCTGGTTTGTGGAGCTCTGTCTTTGAAGGTAAAACCTTCAGTTCAATCTTTGGGTCTAATGGCAACATCCTAACCTCTGGAACTGATACTAATTTCTTTCTAAGAAAGAATACTCTAGTAATAATAGTCAAGGAAAACATTCCTTGAGGTAAAATGCAACCTACAAAGCCTTACAAAGGACTACAAGTACATCCAAAATACAAGGACTGATGAATAGCCATTCTTTTGTGTGTGTTAAAGGGGGTTTGGGAGGGAGGTGGGGGGGGACAGGATTTTGGCATTGCGAAGTACATCCTAGGTGTAATGTTTTGGTTTGGATTTTATCATCTTTCATTTACAAATCTGAGTGTTTCACGTACTATGTCCACCATTGGACTTTTCCCCATGCATGATGGGATGGTTTACTGGACTCTGTGACATCATGGATTCAAGGCAGCCAATGATTACTTAACAACTACAACTCTATTGTTTTCGGATGTGTGGTTTCCACCACATGGGAGGACTCAGCAGAGGAGATAGGAATATGAAGGATTTGGTTGGACAAGCGTTCACATCAGGAGAAACAGGGACAGGAGTAGGGAGGCCAAGAGGAGAAACAGTAAGAGTCAGAATGAGCAGCCTGGTCAGGAACAATCGAGTCAAGTCAGATGTCTGAGGTTAGCTCCTATCGGTAGGTCATAATGCAGCAGCTTGTTCAGAGCACCTGGACAAGTCCAGGTGCATAAGTAGGTTCAGACATCAGACTATAAGGGCTGCAAGGCCTTTAGGCAGAGAGAGGGCAGTGGACTCCTACTATCACAGCCTCGAGGAGTACAGAGCTTAACTTTGTGCACTAGGATCATAGAGCAGTTATACCATGATGGTAATCTTAGGTTGCCAGTCTCACAGATTCAAAGCTCTATATCCTTCGGGTAAAACACAGTCCCAAGACCCAGGACCTGGATCCGTCCCTTCAGGAGACAGTTCTTTAAACTTTTCTTAGAAGGGAGGCAGAGAGCAGGAGTATGGGCATAGGTACTTGAAGCTCCTGCCCGTTGCGCTGCTGCCCCGCCATCGCGCCAGCTTTCCCCCTCGTTCACCCGCCCTGTTCCACCCGTGGCCCGCTGTCCCGGCCTTGTTCCCCTGTGGTGCGCCCTGCTCCCCCTGTGGCAATCTCCCTGGTCATGCGCGCCCCCCCCGCTAGGCAAGTTTCCTGTCTTGTCCCCCAGCCCTGTTTCCCCCTCCCGTGCTGCCCCTGCCTCCTTTGCCCTGTGGCCCCATCCAGCAGACCCCCCACCCGCTCTGTCCAGGGCCTCCCCCACCACCGTCAGAAAACAGCATCTGCCCACCCTCCTGGCCAGCGCACCACCCCCCCCCCCCCCCCCCCCCCCCTCCTCCTCTTCCCTTCCAGTTGCTCCCTCCATCTGCAGCAACATTCCCCCCTTCGGCAGTACATCAGTGTGATTGGTAGGTTGTCAACAGAGACGCGCAATGGAAACCTTTGGTCACACACCAGTGCATTTTGCGAGTGTCCCCTAGTCAAACACCTTGCGCATCGTCCTCTTTGAGGAACAACTCTTGGCCGTTCGTGCCACAAAGCTGGAGCTGAAAGAAACAACGATCTTTGGTCGTGATCTTTGGTGGGTTGTAGGACACTCCTCATCGAGGGGCCAGCATTACTCCACATTGCGCATTGGCACAGTGCAGATTGCGGACGTGGTTCTCATGGGTGAAGGGATCCTCATGGTTCAACTCACCTCTATGAACGCAGCTCGTGAGCTAGTGGATAGCTCACCTTATGCCTACACGAAGGGTCATTTGCACGGTCCCTTAGTACAGTGGCTTCAGAGTGGAGGAATTCGCACTCCATGACAGGTTTCTTAGACATTCGGTCACCTTACTCTTCCTCGGACTGGCAGTAGAGTATCGCCAATTAGTGGAGTTTGGATGACTCTTCGGCACAGTTCTTCTTGCCTCCTTCGCAGATGGAGTGGCAGCTGTAGGAGTCCCAAAGGTACGAGTGGCTGTGAGAGATACAAAGAACATACCAAAGTTCTTGGTGATTGAGGCAAGCGGACACTCCTTCAGGGAGCAGGTTATTGTGATTGGGCAGCCATGGCAGTGCGTGCGATGCCATTACTTTGGCCATTAGGCAGCAGATTGCACGTGCTTTTGAGCCAAGGCGGCACCGTCGATAGGCCCGCGATTTGACCCTGACGGCTTTACATGGGTCTAGAGACGACACAGAGTGAGACAACAGGGGGGGCTCTGTCAGCCCCTAAGACACAACCACGGCAATAGAGAGCAAGAGGGTGGCGGAGCACCCTGCAACCCCCCCAGCGCGTCCCACCCGTAGGATCACAGACCTCCACATCCACCACCCATGGAGGCATCACAGGCTACCTCACTCGAGATCCCACAGCCTCCACATCCACCCCCTACCTCCCCAGGGATCCCTCTGTTGACCCTAGCCCACAGCTCCCCCTTCCGGGGCCACCGGTCTTCCCTCCACACCCTCCTCGTACCTTCGACCACCCCACCATCCCTCGATGTTTCTCCTCTGCACCATCTCCCCCGCCCATCAGCCCCCCTGATCCTCACCCGATACAGGTGACCCTCCCCCCCCCCCCCCTCCCACAGGAGGTGATGAGCCTCATACGCCTACATCCTCCCCTCAATAGCAGCCTATCCTCCCCACGCAACCATGAGCTCATTTGTCCCTGCTTCTACCACAGGAGTTTTTCCATAGTGGTCCATGGTCCTACTTGAGAGTTGTAGAGCGCAGAGAGTTTCCACTATCTCTAGAGGTGGAGATCTTTGTGGTCCACAAGTCAAGGAGCGGCAAGGTCCATTTACTAGCACCACCGGATTGACCAAACTATGCGTTCCTCCTTTAGACCTCTCATTCAAGAGACTGAACGATGACACAGATAAAGGAGGAGTTGAAGGGCCAGGTGGCAGACCACATCTCCTAGTGGATGGGAGGAGGAGGACTAGCACTCTTTGCCTAGTAGTGGCCAGGTTGCATGATGGACGTTAAGTGGTGGGCTGGAGCCGAGGTCCCGCATTTGAGCATTATCTTTCAAGCCCCTCCACACAATGGACAGCACCAATGGATGTGATTGAGTGGCCCTTGGCACAGGCTGCTCGTTTCTACCAGTGTACAAAGTCACGGCTGTTAGCGTGGCACATAGACTCCCTGGTTGTACTGGGTGGAGGATCTATTACCCCCATGGTCTACCCAAGGGCCACCATGGGGGAATTGAATTCACTTTCCAAGCCTGTTGGAAAGCGCATTCGCATGCCCCATAGCTCTTCTTCTTCATCAACAGCTTCGACATCGAATAGATGCATGTTCGGTCAGTCAGAGGCTTCCCTATGAGTCTACATCTTGCATCCTGGAAAGTGAATAGCCTCTAGTATAGTGGGGCACGCGGTTCCAGGAAGTAGATTGTTCGGCAAGAGTTGCAACCTGCCCTTTCCGCGCGGATCGACATGTTACTTCTGTAGGAGCACAAGTTGTCCCCCGCCAGGCCCATCGGGTAGGAAAGGTACTCCTAGGCAGTTCACACACCTACTAGGAGTACTCCATCGGTGCCGATGGGAGGAGTGGAGGCGTATGCACCTCTATTGGCTCGAGCCTCACCGCCTATGTACGTGACCACAGGATGATTGTGGCAAGGAGGGTCCTATGGATCAGATTGGATATTGGGGACTCGTGCCTTGGAGTCCTCAATGTTTATGTGCCTATTGATGTTAGGGCATGCAGCAGGTTTGTAGTGAGATTGTAGTAGGACTCTCAAAGGCCGATTCCTGGATTGTTGGAGGAGACCTCAACAACTTGGAGGCCTTAGCAAACTAGCAGGGTAGAGGCAGAGATAATGAGGGTATGGCAAGGGAGGAGTAGGAGGCATGGGGGGTCTTCGTCCTCGCAGTAGGAGCACGTGATGCTTGGCGGGACCTAACTTTCCACAGGAGGTTGTGCAGGGAGTTTTTCTAGGTGTATTTGCGTCGCATCTCAAGAGATGAGATTGCAGTCTCCGGGATCAGTATGGGAGGATTTGCTCTAGCCCAGATGGGGTGATGGAGATTGCCATTGACTACTACAAACACCTTTTCCAATAGTAGGCAGTTTGAGCCAGAGGACAACGTTGTAGATAGCAGGTTTGGGACCACATCCCGTCCCTTGCACAGAGGGATGCTCCCTCTTAGATCCCTTCACAACAAAGAAGGAATTAGAGGAGGCTTTCCATGGACAGGAGTGGTAGAAATGCCACTTGGGAGAGGATGGTCTTTTTAAAACCTTCTTCACTACCTATTGGGAGGTGTTGAAGGACCTCCTACTTGTGGCAGTGGCCAAGATAATCGGTAGGCCACTCCTACTTCGTATGTGGCAAGGCCTCCGTAAGGCCGTAATTCAGAGCCCCCCAAGATGCTAGGAAGAGATAGACCGCTTGCCCGTGGTCGAAAACCCCCAAGTCAGAGATCGGGAAGGGATAGAGATTGGCAAGTGCCCCCAAATCTAATGAGCTAGTTGGGAGGTTGGCCCTGCTCATACTATAAGGAGGTGGCGGGAGGTGTACATGATGGTGGATCAGGAGGTGCTGCAGCAGGCATTAGGTTGTTAGCGACGAGCTGAGCTAAGGAGAAGGGAGATTAACACAGCGATACCTCAGGAGTATCTTGATCCCCCGGTTCGAGAGCCGATGGAGCCTTGCGAGGTATGGTTTGCTAGATCCTCACCGGTAGGTATCCCCCTTACAGTTGACAAGTAGAGTGGGCGGAGCCTTGTTCGGGATTTTCTTCAGCGTGCACAATGGGGGGTGTGTTGTCCTTGACAGAGGGCAGCAGGATGAGGAGATCATTGTCCTTCCTTGGAGGATGATTCTTGTGGTTGGTCTTCACGGGAAGAACTGGCATCTGGACCCTTATGTGTTCTTGGAGAAGTACCAGGAGTGGCGCCTCTGGATATGGGAGAGTAGGCCACTTAATGAACCGGAGTGGGACCTTGGAGAGTGGCTATGGTTGGCCAGTGTGATCGCCAAGAAACCACTGAGGTTCTTGTAGTACACAGCTAGGATTGGCAGACATGTACTGATGCAAGAGGACATGGACAGGGTGCATTTGTGTAGTAGATACTTGGGGGAGCACAGCACGGATGCTTTCTGTCGGACTTTTTGGCGTCGCCTATGAGATTGCTAGATGCCAAGGAGGGTATTGTACTTCCTATGGCTTTTGGCACATGGAGCTCTGGTAGTAGGGAGCTGGCTAGCCCGGTACAACAAGATAGAGGGTGTAAACATTGCCCACATTAGCTTTTAGAAACTCCAAAGCACTGCCTTTGGTCTTGCGAGGCAGTATAGCTCGTGTGGAGAGGAGCCTACCGCATTCTCAGCTATCTAGCACCCAGCCTTGGATGTATCTCGTGGGGAGCTTTCTGCTAGCATGCAGTCAGCCAGGGCTATCACCTTTTGTATGAGGCCGGGATGCAAGACATGATTTTCATCATTGAGGTTGGGTCTTGCGCATTGGTCAATTTAGAGGCTTTAACCAGCTGCCAAGTCCTGGAGCCCACAACAGACCGCTCTGAGGTATGGGAGATTGTAGGGTCTCTTACAAGATGGCACATCTGGAAGGGATGATGCCAAGAGGTTTTTGGCGGGGAGTGCCTTTCAGCACAGGTGACTTTGGTAGAGCTTTGGACTTCCATCATCCACTCGCTCTACGGCCGGTGGGACCAGGTGCAGAGCGAGTTTCGAGCTTGTCAGGAGCTTGATTTTCACTTTCTGCGCACCTGGGGCGGTTCTTCATGATGCAGGTAGGCAGCCCTAGATGGAGATACATCCCCCTCCATGGCTTTTTGCCCCCATCCCTCCCAGACCGCCTTGAGAGGCTTGTATACATGATGTATTTGTGACCTTGCATCAGCTCCAGCTAGTCTGTTGGGCATGAGCACTCCGTTGTAATCAGTTTTTTGAGTAATATAATTAGCCACACTTGAAAAAAAAAGAGAGCATGAGTATGGTTCCTTATGTAAGGAGAGGCTAGGAGGCCATGAAAGAGGCTCCATTAGAGTGCAGTTATTATGCTAGAGCCTCCTTTTGGATATGTCGGAGAAAAGAATGGGACGGGTAATGAAACCCCTGGGGACAAAGTATCTTTAGGCAATGCACAATAATCCTATAAGAGACTCGCAAAACAAAAAAGCCAACAAACCATGTGTGGTTGTGAGCGACAAAAAGTGTTAGAATTTGAGTTCATGAGAAAATCACCTCTCCTTCTCATAGTCCAAATCTCGGAGACATTTGCAGTAGATATGTCCAATAAGTCGATAGCATTACTTCTCTTATTAGTCTTGATATATCAAGCAATGATGCTAGCTAGCTTTTAGTTTCAATCTATAGCAATGCCATTGAGTCGGCACTAAATCTGAAAAATTTTGCATGGTGATGGTGCTCAGGAGCTAATCAAAGATGAGATAGGCATGAATCCTTGTACATCCTCATATCGATAGTTGGACCTTTGTGTGTGGTCCATGCAACTGTCCTCCATATCACAATCACAAGTTTTGTTGTGCCATGAAAGACCGGCAATTGGATCTTCCACCATAACTAAACGAGGTGCAAATACTAGGCGTCTATGTGATAATAATCATAAAAAGGGTGAAATTTTTTTTTGGATCTAAAGCTATCCTCCAGTCTCCTCTAGAAGTCTGTTGGGAAAGGTGGTAAGATACCTTGTGCAATCCAATGCTAAGGTGCAATCTGACGTTGAGGTGTTGGAGATGCCAACTCTTGTCACAATAAGTCACAACTCTGATCATTTGTTGAGAGCATCATTTTAACTCCATTGATCCAAGTCTTGTCTGCTGGGTTTTCCGTCCTTGCATGCTGAAAAGATAATCACTCTTTCTCCATTGGTTGCTACCACCATGAGAAGAAAGTCATCTTTGATAAAAAGCCTAGTCCTCGTCTTGGAGGTGTCTAAGAGTACCACTTTTATAATGCTCTACATCATGGTTTTGGTCCTTTCATGCATAGTCACTAGAAACGTTTCATCTTGTTTTATATTTCGAGGTTTTGTTTCGCATTTCGTTTAGTTAGCTACCTTGAGGCTTCGAGGTTTCAAAAAACATTATTTATAATAATCAAAATTACAATATATGTTCGGTTTCACTCATGCCTACACTCAGAAAGGAGTGTCAGTGATCTTTAGTAGGACATTGGGGCACCTTTTACTCTCCGTACGAGAGGTTTTTTCCCTCAGATCTATTCTCTTTATTTTTGTGCCTGTGTTACACAGTTTCGTGCAGTTATCATGTTTCACACACTTCGCATGTGAACACCCTCTTATAACCCTAAGGTTTAAGCATTGTACTTTGTACTTTCATGTAATACTAGTCTATTGCATTGGGTGTCGTGTTTTCACTCTCCACACTCTCTACTTCACTCTCAGCTGAGCTTCGATCCACTCCAGCTCTCACATTTGGCATTAGAGCAGAGTACAGCTCAGTTCAGTTGCTGTCAGTTGGAACCGCCTCTTCAGTTGAAACAGCTAGCCAGCTGCCAGCCAGCAGCCAGTGACCTGCAGCTCCTGCCATCCAGCGCATGTGCTAGGCCCAGCACCAATGCTAGCACCACCCCTTCAGCCCTGCGCGAGCTGCCTCCCCAGCTACGCCCACTTGCATTCTCGTGCCCACGCCTATGACCAGTGCCACCAGTCAGTCCCCCTGCGCCCGGCTTCCTTGGAGGCCTGTGACTTGCCTGTCCATCACCTGCGCTGCACCCGGGTGCGCCACCCTGCGCCCACCTGCCCGCTTGAGTCCAGCACTGCCCTTGCAGCCTGCGACGCCCAAACCGCCAGTCCCAAGTGTGCGCAGAAGTGTGCCACCTGCGCAGGCCGCTGCCTCCAGCTTGACCTTCAGCTGCTCCTGCCGCCAGCCCAACTGCTCCAGCGAGCCTCCATCATAGATCGTTGGAGGTACAAATTTTTTAAAGTAAAAATTACCTTTTTATTTAAGATTCATCTTTGGGGAAGGTTTTTTTTCGCCCGGGCATGCACAAGCAGTCTCTATAGGTGTTTGGACACGATTATTGCAAGAATTTCTTGGCAAATCAGTCAAGAATTTTGGGGCTTTTGACTTTTGTTCAGACTTTGGTACATGTAGTACAAGTTCAGTCTGAAATAGACTGTTTTTGAGCTTTTTGGGGGCAATAAATTTTGGGGCTTTTGCTTCTACAGTGTTGCTGAGCATTTATTGCACCTTGGACTGCATGCATTACAGACAGTTTTGATAGAGTGCTTCAGTTCACTAATTGCAGCAAATTACTTGCTGTAATTTCTGAAAATTTGGAGATTTCTAGGTTGATCTAGCTTGGAAATTACTCTTTTGCTCTTTTTTGGCATTGTTTATCATGGGAAATTATGGAGGTGATATATTTACCTATGCACTCTGGTCCTTCATGATGAAGAATGTGCGAATTGGAAAGAATCTTTGGGAATATGTCAATGGTGAAGAAGTTAGGCCTAGAGTTGTGGCTCCCACTACTCCTCCAAGAGGACGTTGACAGCGGGCAACTCAACCTGTTCAGCTTGCTCCACCTCAGCCACTTCCCCAAAGATCAGCAGCACAAAAGGTATGGGATACACGAGATGCACATGCCTTGACTCGTTGATTGCATTGGAAGTTCAATGGTCTATCATCCCTCACATTCGGTCTGTAGCTTCTTCACGAGTAGCTTGGTTGACCTTGGAGCAGATGTTTGCTGGTAACAATGAGACCCGCATCTATTCCTTGAAGAAAGAGCTTGAGACACTGAAGATGGATAAGGGTGATTCTATGCAGGATCACCTAAACGAAATTCAAGACTTGCCTGAGCAGCTTATGAATTTGATGAGTATTACTCAGATGCACAGATGATATCTACTATATTGAATTCATTGCTGCTCTTGTACTTGGCCTTTTATACGGCCTTGAACCTCACAATGAGGATTTTCCCATAGCCACTTACTTTTCTTCAATTGGTTAGTTTACTTTTAGAGGAGAAGTAGACAAGAAGAAACAGTGGTGTGGATGTTATAGCCTCTGAGTAGGCTTTTGTGTCATGATAGAAGGGCAAGAGCAGTGAAGCAAAGAATGCTCCGCAGAGCTTTGGGACTTCAGGTAGTTCACAGGGCAATAAGAAACAAGGGGACATGTAGGCCAAGAATGGCCAAAAGCCATTATTGCAAGAAGCTAGGCCACTACATCATTGAGTGTAGAAACCGCATAGCTAAGAAGAAGAAATGAGAGTGAGGGATGTTTGATTCTGATGCTCCTTCCACTGCTATTGAGTCCTTGTCCTTTGTTGCAGACAAGGACTATTGTTTTATACATGCAATTATAACTGTTCTTGGCCTAATAGAGCATTTAGCTCTACTAAGGATGCAGACACATGGTTTTTTGGTATTGGTGCTTCTAGGCACATTACATCTCGCAGAGATTTTTTTGCTTTTGTTGTTGCAGCCCTTGTTGGCAAGTCGGTACAGTGTGCCAACAATGCATCATACTCTGTTAGAGGTATTGGGGAGATTGTGCTCACAACCATTGATGGTTCTATTTACCGCCTATAAGATGCCTTGTTTGTGCCAGGTATAAAGAAGAATTTATTATCTATTTCCTCTTTGTTGGCCCGGTGTCGTTTGTAGGTCACCTTTGATGATGATGGGCTACTCTTAAGTGAAAAAGTCAGAAGTGTATGATGGATTTTTGTCTTTTGTGGCACTTGTTGAGAACCAATCTAGCTGCATGGTGAAGCCTCTCCATTCGGACCGAGTGGGGGGATACCTGTCCTCTATGTTGAATTCTTTTTTGAAGTAGAAGGGCATTGTTCGTCAATACACTACCGCTTATACTCCATAGCATAATGGGGTTGCAGAGAGGAAGAATCGGTCACTCATGGAGATGGCAAGATGTATGCTGAAAGCAAAACCTTGCCACACAGTTTTTGGATGGAAGCCATTATCTGTGCTTGCCATGTTTTGAATAGATGCCCCACCAAAGCATTAAATAATATCACGCCTTTTGAGGCTTGGAACAGCTAGAAACCTTCTGTTGGGCACTTTCGTACTTTTGGGTGTCTTGCATATGCACACGTTCCCAAGGTACTTCAAAAAAAGTTGGATAACAAGGCTGTCAAATGCATTTTTGTGAGGTACAGTAGTGAGAGCAATGGATGTAGATATATCCCTTACTAGCCTTGACACACATCAGGCTGCTAGTGATGTATTTGAAGGGTTGTTGCCCATTTCATTTGGTAATTCAGCTGGAATTTCAGCGAGCAAACTTAATGTTCAGCCAGCTGCTCCATTGGATAATGTAGAAAATCACCCCATGGCTAA
Source organism: Lygodium microphyllum (assembly GCF_053477565.2). Classification (NCBI taxonomy): domain Eukaryota; kingdom Viridiplantae; phylum Streptophyta; class Polypodiopsida; order Schizaeales; family Lygodiaceae; genus Lygodium; species Lygodium microphyllum. Next base: position 7,393,144 of record NC_141153.1, on the reverse strand, counting down.
TCTGAATACTCAGCAAAATGCTGAATCTGAAATTCAGCAAGAACTTGTACAGAGTCAGGCGCCTAGACAAATGCTTAGATGGTATTTACAGACTATCAAAGATAGTTGTTTGGATGCTCCGATGGCTGTTCATACTGGAAAGCAAGCTCGTATGCATGATAATGCACAGACCATGGAGTTTGTTATGGCAGCAAATACAATTGATGATGAGGAGCTTGAACGTTTTGAGGATGCACAACATAATGTGCATTGGATGGCAGCAATGCAAGCTGAGTTTGATTCTGCCATTAAGAATCAAACATGGGATCTAGTGTCTTTGCGTATTGGGAAGAAAACCATTGGAACAAAATGGGTGTACAAGCTGAAAAGGAATGCAGATGGATCCATTGATAAATATAAAGCCAGGCTTGTAGCCAAGGGCTATGCACAAAAGAAAGGCATTGATTATGAGGAGACATTTGCTCCTACGTCCCACATGACTACCATCAGGTCTATGGTTGCTTTGGCTGCTCATTAAGGATGGACTGTGCATCAGCTAGATATGATCAAAGTCTACTCTTTATGTATGTAAAGAGGGGGCATCCATGTTGATCATTTGTGTATATGTTGATGACCTTTTGCTTACAAGGACACATGCTGATCAAATTTCAACATTCAAACAAAATTTGCAGCAAACTTTTAAGATGTCAGATTCAGGGTCTTTGCACTATTACTTCGGCATTGAGTTAATTCATGATGCTAGAGGTACTGGTTTATCACAATCAAGATACATTGGTACACTTCTTAAGAGGTTCTGCTTACACAATTGCAAGCCGGTCTATACACTAATGGAACCTGGACTGAAGTTGTCATTGCATGATGACAATGACTTGTTTGATATACACACATATGCGTAAGTGCTTGGATGTCTTATCTATGTATGCAACACTAGGCCGGACATACAGTTTGTAGTTTCAGCCCTTAGCAGATATATGCATGCATCAGCCATCCGTGTCACATTGGCAAGCTGTCAAGTGTGTTTTCCCTTACTTGCAGGGTACTAGGAGTGTTGGATTGCTTTATGCCAAGGGGGGACCACTACAGTTATATGCTTACAGTGATTCTGATTGGATTGGTGATTATGATTCTCGTCACCCCACTAGTGGCAATTGTTTCTTTCTTAGCTCATCTTGCATATCTTGGCTTAACAAGAAATAGTGCATTGTTGCCACATTGTCATGTGAAGCTGAATACAAGGCAGCTTTCACTACGATAGTTGAATGTGTATGGCTTAGACACTTGCTACCTAAGCACAGAACCCAGTGTTTCATGCACGCACAAAACAGATTGAGATCCTTTATCACTTTGTCAAAGAGAGGCTACATGTCGGAGATATCAACCTTATCTAGTGTCTTACCACTTGTAATGTGGCAGACATCTTTACCAAAGCTCTTCCTCATGACAAATTTGAAACATTTTGCAATGCTTTAAATTTGATCTCCTTTGGTGGTGGATGACCCTTCTATTTTGATCACTCTTCACTCCAAGGGGCTTTGTTGGTTTCACTCACACCTACGCTGAGAGAGGAGAGTCACAAACTTCGGGTGTGAATATCCTCTTACAACCCTAAGATTGAAGGGTTATACTTTGTATGTTCATCTTATACTCCAGTCTATTGCATTGGATGTCGTGTTTTCACTCTCCACACTATCTACTTTTGTTTGCAAATAAAGAGTGGCTAATTATTTTACTTTAGGAACAAAATCTTTGAATACAAGGAGGTGCTCATGCTCAACAGACTAATTGGAGCTGATGTAGAGTCACAAATATATCAAATGTACAAGCCTCTCAAGGCGGTCTAGGGGGGATGGGGGCAAGAAGCCATGGAGGGGGGGTGTAACGCCATTTGGGGATGCCTACCTGCAGCTCAAAAATTAGGTCCTGGCCACCTCAAGTGCGCATAAAAAGACAAAGAAGCTCCTAACGAGCCCTGGACTCGTCTTGTACCTAATCCCATCGTCTGCGGAGGGAATGGATGATGGAGGTCCAGAGATTTGTTAAGGTTGCATGTACTAAAAATCTCTCTCCGCTAAAGACCTCCTGACACAGTGCCTTCAAAATACGCCATCCAATAAGACTCCCTATGATCTCCCATACTTCAAAGCGATCTGCTGTGGGCTCCAGTACTTGGCGGATGGGTAGAGCCTCCAAACCGACCACTGCGTTGACCCTACCTCAATAATGAATATCATGTGCTGCATCCCGGCCTCATACAAAAGGTGACGGCGCTAGCTAACTGCCTGCCAACAGAAAGCTTCCCAAGAGATGCATCCAAGGCTGGGAGCCATGCGGCGAAGGATGTGGCATGCTCCTCTCCACACTAGCTCTGCCACCTCGCACGACCAAAGGCAGTATTTTGGGGTTCCTAAAGGCTACTATGTGCAGCGCTTACAAACTCCGTCCTATCTAGGCAAGCTAACTTCCCACTCCCAAGCTTTCGTGTGCCACCAGCCATAACAAGTATGATACCCTTCTCGGTCTCCAACTATCCCATAGGGACGCCAGAAGATCCGTCGGAAAGGTTCCGTGATGCCATGCTTTGCCCAGTGCGTGCTATGCGATGGCACCCAATCCATGTCCTCCTGCATCAGTACCTGTCTGCCAATCCTAGCACTGTACTCCAGTAATCTCGGTGGCTTCTTGGCGATAGTAATGGCCGACCATAGCCACTCCCCTGAATCCCACTCCAGCTCATCAAGTGGCCTGTCCTCCCAGATCCAAAGGCGCCACTCCCTGAACTCCTTCCAGAAGACAAAGGGGTCCAGTCCCGTCCATGCAAGGATAGCGATCCCCTCATCCATGCAAGGACAACGATCCCCTCATCCTGCTGCCGCTTGTCAAGAGCTAGTCTACTTAATATATTGGTTCCACTTACAGGATTGCAAGCAAGTCTACTTAACTCTCAACTAAGCTGCAATCCACTCTAGTTCTCACAATATATTGGTAATATTGGAGGAAGAAAAATAGGTCCATATATAATATTATTAGAGAAAGAAAATAGATTCATAAGATAAACAATGTTTATTCCACCTAGATCCTAGAGTCAAAAGGCAAAAGCCTTTAAAAAAACATTCATTTCACCTACTGATTTAGAAATTACCTTGGTACAATGGCTTTACTGTGGAGGCATTTGCACTTCACAACAGGTTTCTTCGGCACCCATTCACCCTTCTTTTCCCCGGACTAGCGATAGAGTATCGCCAATTGGTGGAAGACTTTGGATAACTCTTCGGCCCTGTCCTTCCCGCGTCTTTCGCGGATGTAGTGACAGCAGCAAGAGTTCCAAAGGTACGGGTGGCAGTGGAGGAGGTGAAGAATATCGGGCTGTTCCTAGAGATTGAGGCAGGGGGCACGCCTTTAGGCGGTAGGTCATTGTGACGAGGCAGCCAGGGCAATGCCTACGCTGCCACGACATCGGGCATTAGGCAGTAGTGTGTACACACTTCGGAGCCAAGGCGGCTCCGCCGATAGGCCCGTTGGTGGACTGTGACAGCTTCACACAGGTCCACAGACGACAGAGCAGGAGATGGCAGGGGGCACATAGCCAGCTCCTCATACTCAGTCTCGACAGTAGGGAGCAGGTGGGTGAGCGCTGCCCCCTTGGCAGAGCACTCCACAACCCTGCCTCCCCTACCTGTCCCACCCCGCAAGACCTCATGTCCACCACCTGCGCCACAGACTACCTCACCTGAGTTCCCATAGCCCTCACATCCCCACCCCACCCCCCCCGCCACACCTGCCATGTACCTTCGTCCACCCCACCATCCCTCGATCCTACTCCCCCCCACCACACTCCCTACTGAGCACCCGCCTTGATGCGCACCCGGTATAGGTGGTCCCCCCCAAACCCACCCCCCCTCCCACAGGAGGTGATGAGCCACACACGCCTACATCCTCCTCGCACCAGCAGTCTTCCGCCTCCCATACAGCCACCAACTCATCCGCCCCTACCGCTTGTGATACTTTTTCCGAGACAGGCACAGCTGTTGCCACAAGATTTCTTCTGTAGTGGCCCGTGGTCCTACCTGAGGGTTGCAGAGCACGGAGAGTTCCCACTACCTCTAGAGGTGGTGATCTTCATGGTCCATAAGTCAAGGAGGGGCAAGGTCCATCTACTAGCACCACCGGATGGACCAAACTACGCTTTTTTTCTTCAGCCCTCTCACTCAGGGGAGTGGACGACGACAGATAGAGGAAGTAGAGTTGAAGAGTAGCGGACCACATCTCCAGTGGATGGGAGAAGAAGGACTAGCACTGTCTGCACAACACTGGCTTGGTTGCATAATGGACATTAAGTAGTGGGCACATGCCCGAGGTCCCACACTTGCGCATTATCTCTCGAGCTGCTCCACAGTGGAGAGCTCCGAGGGATGTGATCGAGTGGCCCCTGGCACAGGCGGCCCGATTCTACCAATATATAGAGTCATGACTCTCAGCATGGCTAATAGATGCATTGATAGTACCACCTAGAGCATCTATCACCCCTATGGTCCGGCCGAGCGCCACCATGGGGATTGGAGCTCGCCGTCCAGACCGGCGGCACAGTGTACTCTCATGCCTCATAGCTTCTCCTCGTTATTAGCAACCTCCACACCGAACAGATGCCTGTTCAGTCAGTCACAGGTTTCCCCATGAGCCTGCACCTTGCATCCTAGAATGTGAATAGTCTCCACTACAGTGGAGCACGTGGCTCTAGGAAGCTGATTGTTCGGTAGGAGTTGCAGCCTGCCCTTGCCAGACGGATCGACATCTTGCTTCTGTAGGAGCAGAAGGTCACCCTCGCCGAGGCGTAGTAGGTTGGGAAGGTACTTTCGGGCAGCTCGCACACTTACTGGGAGCACGCCATAGGTGCCCACGGCAGGAGTCGAGGCGTATGCACCTCTATTGGCCCGAGTCTCACCACTTGTGTACGAGACCACGGGACAATAGTGGCACGAAGGGTTCTATGGATGAAATTGGATATTGGGGACTTGTGCCTTGGAGTCCTTAATGTCTATGCCCCTACGGAGGTTAGGGCATGCATCAGGTTCTGGTTGGAGATCGCAGATGGACTCCCAGAGGTGGTCTCCTGGATCGTTGGAGGAGACTTCAACAACTTGGAGGCCTTGGAGAACCAACACTACAGAGGCAGGAACTAGCAGGCCATGGCTGGGGAGGATCAGGAGGCTTGGGAGGTCTTTCTGCTAGCAGTAGGAGCACGCGATGCCTGGAGAGACCCTGCCTTCCATAGGAGGGAGAGCTCGTTGGACTTGTCGTGGGGATACAGGCGGCTAGGTGGAGCCATGTTGGAGCGGTTGGACAGGTTTTATGTGGGAGAGTGGGGAGGCTCTCGTGGTGGCCAGATTGAGTAGTTGTTAGGCACCAGGTTGTCCGATCATTGCCCAGTTCTCGTGACACTTGATCCCCCAGCATCCGCCCTAGACAGATGATCTTATCAGATCCCTGACTCAATCTATAGGAGGGAGGAGGTGATGAGACAGATAGAGCAAAGTTGGACTAGACGGTGGGACGGGAGCGACCGGATAGCAGAGGAGGTTGCACAGGTCCTAGCTGAGACGAGCAGAATCTGCCAAGAGGCAGCCATACGAGCCAGGTGGCAGAGCTGGGAGGAGAGAGCACTCTGGCACGACCTTGTAACCACACAGAGATTATTACAGGAGGCACCAGGGGATCCCACCCTCCACGCACAAGAGGTGCGCGAGCAAGCATCCATTGTTGGCCTAGAGGACACGCGCTCAGAGTTCTCTTTCCAAACCTCAGCAGCCTTTTGGGCGTGGAAGGAAGACACGATGTGCAGGGAGTTGTTCCAAGTGCACCAGCCCCACACTGCAGGAGAGCAGATACGCATCCTTAGGGATCAGTATGGGAGGACTCGTTCTAGCCCAGATGAGGTGATGGAGATTGCCATCGACGATTACACGCGCCTCTTCCAGCAGGAGACAGCTTTAGCTAGAGGACAGAGATGTAGAGAGCAAGTCTGGGATCACATCCCGTGTCTCATCACAGAGGAGATGGGACGCGCCCTCCTAGCCCCCTTCACAGAGGAGCTAGAGGAGGCCTTCCATACATAGGATGGGCAGAAATGCTTGGGGGAGGATGGCCTATCTAAGGCCTTCTTCACCACCTACTGGGAAGTAGTGAAGGACCCCCTATTGATGGCCTTCCAGGAGATTTTCACTTCAGGACAGATGCAAGGGAGTCATTCCACAGGCCTTATCAGTCTTCTCCCTAAAGGGGGAGACCGGTTGGAGCTTTCCCAGTAGAGGCCGATCACCTTATTGTTAGTGGCCTATAAGGCACAGGCAAAGATGATCGGTAAGCGACTACACCCCGTGCTTCAAGATATCATCTATGACACACAGACAGGCTTTGTCCAGGATAGGAGCATCCTAGACAATGTATTTACCTTCTTTGAGGCGACAGAGTGGGCTCAGCACAGTGGGCAAAGAATGGCCGTACTACTCTTGGACTTCGAGAAAGCTTATGACAGGGTGGACTGGGATTTCCTAGAGGGCACCATAGTGAGGTTGGGATTCCCCTAGGTTTGGATTGGCGTTGTCTCCGCCCTTTACAGATTGGCCACCAGGAGGGTTCTCATAGGCGGAAGGGGAGGGGAGGAGTTTCGGCTGGAGAGATCGGTTCGATAGGGCTAGTTTGTTGAGCATGAGCACTCCGTTGTAATCAGTTTTTTCGAGTAATATAATTAGCCACATTATATTTGGGAAAAAAAAGAAAAAGAGCAATCTGGTGATGAATCTAGTGAGTACCAGGCTGTCATGGTCCTCCATCATAGCAAGAGCAACAGTGTCTATGTTTCCATAGCAATAACTACTTCCATGGCTCGATGCCTAGAAGAAAGCCCCTTGTAGTAAGCTTCAGCAACAGTTCTCTGCTTTCATATTTGGGTCTATGGTCCCCAGACCACCCCTAGAACTGGGCTGAATGATAACATCCCGAGCCACTCTGCCCCTCAGTAGGCTCCCATCTTCACTTGACCAAATGAAATTTGTGATGAAGTTCTTCACTTAGCTGATGCATGACCTGGGGAAGGCCGAACAAGGAGTAATATGCCACATGATGGCAAGTAGAACGTAGCTAGCCTTACCACTTTGCTTGCTAGAGGGACTTTCGCCATGCTCTAATGCATCAACAGGAGGGGTGGTAGGTTCTGCTCTGAAGTAAAATCAATGCTGCCCGCATGAAAAGGAAGGTATCTCATTGACATGGTGTAGAAACCCAAGTGAAATTCTACTCTGGTCTTTAATCTGTCTGCTAAGTTTTACAAACCCAAAATCATGATATAGTGGATTGGGAGCTCTCACAGGGCACTGAGCTACTAAGGGGTTTCTCAAGTCAAGAAGTTGGGGGAGTTTTGTGACTCATCCGTATCTTCTATAGGTAGGTTGTTATTAGAGGAGACATAGAAGACATCTGAATGCAATCTAGTTTATATCAACCCTACATCATTTTGGGTCCTCACATTGACCTATAGCACACCAATAGAGGAGAGCATTATGGCCCACCCCTATCTAGATAGCGTTCGTATTGAGAAAGGACTCCATATTGCCACATCAGGATAGGTTCAGTGACCGATGACTTGACCTGCATAATCCATGTGAGCATATGCCCCGTGACACAATCATTATGCAGCATTTGAATATAGCCCTCACTTTTATATTACTTTGTACATAAATAAGTGCGTAGGCACAAGGTATCTGAAAACCCGCATAACTTGGAACCAATGTACACAATTCACCCTCTGCAATCCTAGGGAGTAATGCATACAATTGGACGGGGGAGGGACACAAGGACTGTCTTTTAACACAACTAGACTCTGTTGCCAGTTGAGTGTTGTTAGCCGACCTGGCTATTTAATCGACAATTCTGGGCATTCTCTTGATCCCTACTTGGCAAAACAAAGCCCCTTATCAGGAGCTTTATTCAACTTGGAGGAAATGGAGAACCGGCATGGGCTAATGCAGCATGGGATGTTATTACCTGTTGGCAGTGATTCTAAGGTGAGCCGGACATTATTTGGCAGGGAAATTTCTCTAGTTATGAAGGGATGGAAGCCAGGTAAATGCTAAGGTGTAATTGGAAGTCTATATGTAGCTGAGATTGTGAGGGGGCCTGCAGTTTCCAGAGCAGAAGGTTACTGTGGAATGTATTGTTGGATGAGAATGAATTGGACAAACATGTAGAATGTGACCATTCAAATGCTGGAATAATGAATTCCTATAGCATTTAAGCATCTACTGGGAGGACCCTTGGAGCCTAGCATGAGATGAATGTTTTTTCCATACGAGAGCTACTGCAATGACAAAGCATTTGAGGATAGATTACTGGTGGCCATCATCAGGGTAGGGATAGCAGTCTCCTGCCATTCTTCAGACAGCTAGTGCAATGATAAAACATTTGAAGATAGATTACCAGGGTTGCCCATCATCAGGGCGGGCATAGCAGTCTCCTGCCTTTCTTCTCTTACCCAGGCAACCTTTTCTTTTCAGAGAAAAGTAAAAAATTTATTAGCACACCTCGGAACAAAGTGACCCAAGGCAAAAAACCAAGTACAAAGCAGTCCTGTAAGGGACATCCATATCAAGAATTATTTAGTAAGGGGAAGTCTATAACAAAATTTTTCTCTTCAACTTCTTCTTTAGACATAGAAACAGCTTTCTTCTCTTGGGAGAAATTTCTGTTCAGAGATACCAGATATTCAGGGCTGAAAATTAGGCCATAGTGGGGTCATGACCCTGTGAGTAGCCAAAATGATTCGTCTGATTGGCTCATTGAAGGTTAGATTGAGAGCTCGTAGATTGACTTTTTTAAATTAGAGGAGATGTGCCACTTTGTTCTGGCTACACTTGAAAATAGATCCTTCAACTTTACCTTGTCCAAGATGATGGGGAAATGGTTGAGCAAAGGTTAGATGTGCAGGTTTTTTCCCAATGTTCTAGAAAGAGGATTCAGGCGATGGCTCAGAATGGCTCAGATCCCTGCATTCCAGAATGCAAATTTTAACCCTACCAAAAGAGACCTCTTCAGACATCAGAGTGTGATTGAATAAGCATACAGAAATCCTCTGGATATATGACTAAATTACAATGGGGGATTCAGATGAGCTTTGTCAGGGCCTCTCCCAAATTGTATAGCCAGGATGTTGCTCACAATCCATCCCTCACTGATTTCCAGACAATATTGGAAGATAGCTTGTGACATCGGGAAATATTTCATATTTCATAATTGTATAAAACAGACAATTTGAGTATTTTATCAACAGTCAAATCCAAATATGATGCTAGTCTTTGTAGTACTCTCTTTTCTTGTCAGGGAAAAGAAACCTCAAGATAATCAATTCTAACAAACGAGTTTAATGTGACAAATGTGTCTTTTGTCTATGATCATAGGTTCCAATATGGTATGTTTCACGTTGAGCAAAGTGTTTCAGCAGATTTTACAGCACAATGAGTCTCACAGTATCAAGATGAACTGTTTAAGAGGATACAGTAGAAACCATTTACCTTGGGACAGTCCTTTTATTCAAACATGCCATAACATCACCTCTCACATGCTTTCTGATTGCAGTGAGCAGTTCATGGTGTCCTAAATCTCTCATGGACGAGTGGCATCTAAAATCCTGACATGAATTGCTTAACAGGTTGATGAACGAGGGTGCATCAGGTTGGGTGGTCTTTTGAAAGTTACAGGAGCTCTAAACACAAAAGGTAAAAAATGGTGACCTTTCTTTTTTTCTCATTTTTGTGAAGGATTTTAAATTAGTGAATTGAAATATTTACAAAGGGCCTTCTGTCCAACCAAAAGGACTCAAAGTCAAGCCTACCTGATGTGACTGATTGTCTCTGCCGGCACCTGGCTGTACTCCACCACCCTGCCTGTCCCCTCCCACCATCCTGCTCCTTGTGCAGGCAGCAGCGATGCTGCCTTGCCTGTCTACTCCCACTTCCCTACTTCCTCCTTCATGACCCTGCTTTCTCAGGCAGCACCTCTGCCCTCCCTCTCTCCTCCTGCCACTGGTTCCTGCCACCACCCGTGGCCCATGTTTGCACCACCACAGCCACAGCTCTCTTTCAGCTACCCTCACCAGCGTCCCCTGCCAGAAGCTGCAACCTTGGCCCTGCTATTTCTACTGCCACCCGGCTTTGTGCTCAGCCTAGTCCTCCCCATCATCCTGGCTAGCCAACTCCAGCTTCCTCAATTCTTCACTGAAGCTTCTTCCTTTTCCAAGTCTTCCACCTTCCCTTTCCCATGGGTACCGGATTCAGCCCAGCCGGTCACAGAAGTACATGCAGTGCAAGACAATTTAGCAGACCAAACTGAAGCGCATGCCATCCCTCCTGAACAATTAGCCAAGGTTTTCCCACCTATGCACTTTGCTGTAGGCACAGATTTCCCTTAGGGACAAAGTCACAGCCCTGGAGGCATCATTGCACTCCCTTGCACAGCCTAAAAGGATTCAATTAGGCAGCTCTTACTAGCACCTCGGCTAGGGTTGCTCAAGTGGTATGACGAGGGAACAGTTGCTTTATGGTACAATTTGGCTCTCCTGAGTAGGCTGTAGCCTTTTCAGGAACCCCCTTGGTCATGAGCCTCGACTGTAGAGCCAGCGTATGCACTTTACGAGACTCACTCCAGGTGCTACCTTAACAGTTCCCTGCCATTCAGCAGGCGAAAGGAATGCTTGCTCCTCAAGTGGGAGAGTATATATATATTCCAAGAGCTGGATTTCCACTCAGATGATTGACTGGATCTGGAGGATTTTCCCCCTCTACTTAAGATAGTAGCAATAGCAGAGAGGAGGTTTGACAGGGTTACTCTGGGAGATAGTAGATGCATGCATGGGCTTCTGAGTGACGTTGGATCAGAGACTTCAGTACTCCTAATGAGGATCCTCTTAGGGAATGTACAAGGCTTCTGAGAACGGCTGTTCAGACAAAGCTAAAGCCTTCTGAGACAGGTTGTACATAGAGCAGTGGTGGTATGATCAATGGACCTCTTCATAAAGGACCACTACTTCTAAGTAGAGAGGATATCCTGATGCTACAAGAAGCTTTTTCCAGGATAGACATACAGCAGTACAGAGGATATCCTGATGCAACAAGAAGCTTTTGCCAGGATAGAGATGCACCTAATTGGCACCAGCAGCAAGAGACATTCAACCAGGAGTGTGCACATGTGTTCAAGAGAAGTGGCCCAGCCCATCAGGATTAGGATAGACATACAGCAGTACAGAGGATATCCTGATGCAACAAGAAGCTTTTGCCAGGATAGAGATGCACCTAATTGGCACCAGCAGCAAGAGACATTCAACCAGGAGTGTGCACATGTGTTCAAGAGAAGTGGCCCAGCCCATCAGGATTGGGGCATTCTTCTTTGAGGACATGCCTTATGATTTTGGTGAGAGTGAAGGCTACATGGATTGGAATTCTGGTCATTTATGTCCCAAATGGCCAGCATGACAAGATACAATTTTGGACTAGGCTCACTTAGTCCTTAACCTCTAGTTGACCAATTGATAGTAGGCAAGGACTTCAACATGGCGAAGACCTTGGAGGATAGGCTAAGTAGATGCACGAATATCATTAGAGAAGGAGAGCAATCTGCATGGGAGGCATTCATATTCTAGATCAGAGGACAAGATGGTTGGTTCATAGTAGAGTTTGGTATATCCACAAGCTCGCTTCAGTTCTCTAGGAGAGACATGGCATCAAAGGCTAGGGTCTTCTCATAGATCAATAGGTTTTACATGGATCTGATGCAGGAAACATTTTCTGCAATATGTTTGCCAAAACCTTGCCAAAGGTTTTGTACAATGACCTCATCACAAAAATTGTCACCACTGCTTTAACTCCATCAGTGCTGGTACTTTGCACAGAAAACGAATCATGGCCAACTTGCATTCAGAAGGCATCACATCAGGCCTCCATACCTCCTGATACATGAGAGTGAGGGGAGCCATTTCCAAGTAAGCGTCTAAGAGTTCATTTGGCAAGCTATCCCAACCTAGACTCTTTCTATTAGGGAGATGCAACAAAACATACTTCACTTTATCCTCTGAAATGTTTGCATCCAAAGTTGGTGCCCACCTTATGTGTGACTTGATTATAGACCAGATCTAATACATATGTCAAGACTGGATGGACAGAATCAGAAAACAATCTCTACTAAGCCCAAAAAAGATGAATAATTATCAATACACATACTGAGAATTGTTTTAGCCGCATAAGCATGAGATCGTGACTCGTGAGAATCTACCAAGTGCACAATATCCTTCTGTTGATACTTTTGATGCAATCTTGCAAAGAAGTCATGTGATTGACAATTCTTATCTCTCAAAGTATACATGCAAGGCAACTCAATATTTTTCATAATGTTCCTGCATAGAGGTCACTTGACATGTCAATAACTTTCAAACAAGTTTCCAATTCTGAAAAAGATGAACCAGCCTGTAGCAATTCTTGTGACGCTGCCAATAAACCCTACAGATGCTGTAAACAAGCTCTATTCTCTGAAGCATGGTGTACCCCCTACTCATGGGCTAGATTTTGAGCATTCTGGAGTTAAATTAGCCAAGCAATTAAGCCTTTGAATGCACGTGATTGCTGAATTGAAGAACCACCTGCATATGACCAAAAAGCTGATCTTGCTACAGGAAACTTTGACGGAAAGGTAATGCCAAATGCCCCCAACCACAAAGCTTTAAAAGCCTTAAATGGATGATGCAACATTTCCCAGATCACATTGGCTTTAGTAACCAGTCAATGCTTGTCCTTAATCAAGAGCTGATACATCTGGTTAGTTGAAGCCTGTTGAAGACAGACGACTAGCAAGATCCCAATCTTGCCAAGGGCAATCCGAGTCAAGTGCAGGAAAAAGGCTGCATAGGTTGTATCAACCTTTCATTCCAACCCCATAAGTCACGGTATCCACGAGGAATCCGGAAAAGTCTCCTCGCTGTATAGAAAGACATCAACCACCCATGGCTCATCAAGGTAGCATCCGCAACGGAAGACAAACCCAGACATGCCATACGATTGACCTTGGGCCCATCCGCTTGTTTCCCATCCCAATAGAGCAGTTGGGACACCACCAAAAATTCCAATTGAATGGAATTTGCCTCTAGACGATCCTCTATATAGGATGCCAGTGGGACTTCTAAAGAACAAGCCTCCAAGGAGAGACCAAATTATTTACCAAAATGGAGGGTGTGAAAAAGTGGGTATCCGAATTGAGAATATACCACCATGATGCTTGTATGCTAGTGTTACCATATACAATACCTTGGTCTTCTAGAAAAGAGCAGACTACAAAGACTCAAGGATGACAATTAGTACACATTACTCTGAAGAGTGACCAATGAAGGACCACCATATGGGTCTATACATCCAAAATCACCCCACCATCCATGCTTTTAAAGACGCAGATATGGCCCCAAGAAATCCAAGAGATGCTTGCATGCAAGGAGTCCTTTCTCCACAATATGAAATCGATATTTTTGGTTAGTGCTTTCAATGAAGCGATGTTCCAAGGTAGAAGTGGTAAAAAGTAGGTAAGCATGGATAGCATGATGACCTGGGCTACTTTGAGGCATACACAAAAGGGCCATGCATATGTTTTTGAATAGATAAATTTTTCCTCCATCTATTGGGAGATCCATTCCAGCAAGTGATTGAACATCAACACTCCAAGGATATCCCAACTATCTAAAAATATTGCCACGGGGCACCACCTCCCTGCCATCCCAAGAACGAGATGTCAAATTCAATGCAATTGATGAGGGATGATCTTGTAGCATTAACGTGGAGACCAGAAGCATGCCCAAACAATGTCCAAACATCCAATGTCTTGTGAAGATTGTCCTTCTTTGCATGCAAGATTATGAAGGTGTCATCTGCTAGTGACTGTGTAACAAAATGTTGTCTAAAAGAAAGAGAGAAACTTGCCCACTTTGTCAAGTGCTCACCATATGGGATAATATGATGAGCACCGGATGCATTGCCATGGGAAAAAACAATGGGCTCAATGGACAGCCTTGTCTAACCGAGCGTGCAAGGGTCAAGGGATCAGTAACACCACCATTTAACATAACCTTGAAAGAAGTATCGGCATTGATGATATAGATCAATTGGGACATACACGGCCCAAAACCCATAGTATGCAGGAGTTCTGCAAGAAAGGACCAATCTAAATAATCAAAAGCTTTCTCCAAATCCAATTACACTAATACCACCTTCTGGTTAGAGTGGTTGGCATGGTCAATTCCCATTTGCACATTCAGCACATTATGCAAAATGTTTCTACTATTAGTGAAGCCATATTGGTTGGGGTGCACAATGGCAAGGAGATTTTTGCAGAGGCGATTAGCCAGCACTTCAGAGAGAATTCTAGACATTGAGCCCATTAAGGAGACGGGTCTCCAATGTTTCAACATTGATGGAGATAGAACTTTTGGGATCAATTTAATAACTTCCTCCTTCCATGATGCAAACCTGTTGATACATCATAGCCAAAGGTTTCACCAGGTGAGTGACAAAGGTCTCAAAAAATTCATTAGTGAGGCCATCCTAACTAGGGCTTTTATCCAAGTGCAATAAGAAATCCATGACCTCATCCTCATGAATGTCACTTTTCAATGCAACGTGTATGTCAAATGATATGTGGCCTTAAAACCGAATCATAAAAAGCCGAACGGCCTGTAGAAATATACTCAAAGGGGTGTTGGGACATTCCAAGAAGCTCTAGAAAATAGTCATGACACATGCAAACAATGGACTACAGATCTGGAACCATGTGTCCATCTAGATGGTGTAGTCAATCATATTCTCACGGGCAGGGGAAGGATGTAGACCTCGAAAGAATTTGAGATTGGTAGGAGGCATCTTGCAAATTGTTGGTCAAATATTTTAGTTTAGCTTGCTGATAAGATCTCCATTGGAATCGCTTGATAAGATCAACCAATCGAATACCCAATGAGGACATGAATGTATCATCAGGGGACTGAAGAAGCAATGAACACACCAAGGCTAATAGTTTCTCTACCAATTGTCGACATTGTTTGCAAAGGGATGCATGATGGATAACATATTGTCGGGTGACCCTTTATACATTACCAATCAATTGCTCAAAGGGGTGAGCTCCTCTTAGCAGGAAATCAAACACGAATTAGTCAAGTATGTTGCCCCATATAACCATTGAAAACAGGGTGCTTCAAATAAGATGAATTGAAGTGCAATGGAAGCTTACCCAGAAACTGTGCAAAAAAAAAACCACAGATTGTGCAAGCATCTCAAACCACACAAGAAAACAGTTCGACAAGGTGTAGCTTTGCAAGACTTGCATGTCCAAGTGGCAAGATCTCTTGCATGAAGGCATCGTCATGCAAGACTTGCATGTCCAAGATCTCTTGCATCATGCATGACAGAGATATGATCTAGTCTAGACCATGTAATGTTATGCTACATTGAGGGAAAAGTGAATCCCGAATCTAATGGGCACAACAAAGACCAAAGATCTTGTTTAAGAACACTCAAAGGAAGTGCCTACCAAACACGAGTCTTGGGAGCATCCATCATCGAATGCTCAAAGGTAGACCGCGATGCATCAATACACATATTGAAATCTCCCATCATCAAACCCGGTATACCAAGTGCCAAAAAAGTTGCTAGTCTATCCCACAAACCACGTCTAGACAAGGGATCATTCAGGGCATGTAGGCCCACCAGCCATAGGACCTCCTCTTTGAACATGATTTCAACCATTAGAAAATGATCGTACACATCATTCTTGATCACGACTAGCTGAAATCTCTCATGAACGACTTGAGCACACTAGAGTAATGTTGTGCAAAGCCCCCAACATAAAACAAGTGAAACCCATGGCAATCCACAATCTTGCATGCATCATCGTGGCTCTTATGCCCAACAACACATAAAACATCCCACTGATTATCATGTAGAATGCACCACATGTCATGTTTCCTACTACGCGAGCAAATGCCATGCATGTTCCAAGTGGAAACTTTCATATCATTTAGAGAAAGAAGATCAAACCCGAGACTGGTTTTGCCTCAATCTAACTTTTTATGCTAGCCATTCAAGAGTTCCCTCATCTAGGAAATCAGCCAACACTACAAATGAGTTCATCCTCTGACAATTTTGGGGTAGAGGGATCCTCCCTTTTTTTGGGTGGGGGACCTTGGATAACGGCGATCTCATCACGGGAAGCCTAATACGTGTCAAAACCAGCAAGGGATAATTCTGATTTTTCATCAAAGACTACATTCCTACTGACAAATACCTTTGTAGAGACAATATCAGAGTCTGTAGCCTTTGCTCTCACTACTATATCCCACAAAAATGCATTTGACAACCTTGTTATCCAACTTTTTTCTAAGTACCTAGGGAATGTGTGCATATGCAAGACACCCAAAGGTATGAAAGTGCCCAACAGAAGGTTTCCGGGTGTTCCAAGCTGCAAAAGGCGTAACATTCTTTAATGCTTTGGTGGGGCATCCATTCAAAACATGGCAAGCACACATAACGGCTTCCATCCAAAAACTGTTTGGTAAGCTGTTTGCTTTCAGCATACATTTGGCCATCTCCACGAGTGACTGATTCTTCCTCTCTGCAACCCCATTCTACTGTGGAGTATAAGTAGTAGTGAATTCTACACTCTGTGATGTACTGGTTTGGCTTCTTGCAATAATGGCATTTGCCCTTCTTGGCTTGCGTACCTCCCTGTTTTTTATTACCCTGTGAAGTGCTTGAAGTCCCAGAGATCTGCGGAGCATTCTTTACTTGGCTGTCCTGCCATGAAAGCTTGCTCAAAGACTATGACATCCACACCACTGTTTCTTCTTGTTTGCTCCTCCTCTAGAAGCAAACTAACTAGTGAAGAAAAGTAATCAGCTCTGGGGCAATCCTCATGGTGAGGTTTAGAGCCGTATGAAAGGCCAAGTACGAAGGAGGTAATGAGTTCAATGTAGTAGATATCAATTGTGCATCTAAGTAGTATGCATCAACATTCATAAGCTACTCACGCAAGTCCTGAATTTTGTTCAAGTGATCCTGCATAGAATCACCTTCATCCATCTTCAATGTCTCAAGCTCTTTCTTTAAGAAAGAGATGCAAGTCTCATTCTTACCAACAAACTTCTACTCCAAAGTTAGCCAAGCTTCTCGTGAAGAAGCTGTAGACCGAATGTGAGGGATGATTGACGGTTGAACTGCCAATGCAATCAGCGATAGAGCTTGTGCATCCCGTGTATCCCATGCTTTTTGAACTGTTGATCTTTGGGGAAGTGGCTGAAGTGGAGTGAGCTGAACAGGCTGAGGTGCCTATTGTGCACGTCCTCCTGGAGGACCTCCTGGAGGAGTAGTAGGAGCCACAACTCCAGGCCTAACTTCTTTGCCCCTCACATAGTCCCAAAGATTTTTCGCAATCAGCAATTCGTCATGAAGGACCAAAGTGAGTAGTTGTTACCATCCAATGTGTCCTCCTTGGATACATAGGTAAATACATCCCCTCCCTGAATTGCCATGATAATCAATGCCAAAAGAAGCAAAAGAGCAATGTCCAAGCTGGACCAACTTGGAAATCTCAAAATTTCCAGAAATTACAGCAAATAGATTGTTGCAACTAGCAAACTGAGGTACACTCTGTCAAAACTGTCTGTAATGCATGCAGTCCAAGGTGCATTCAATGCTCAGAAACACTGTATAAGCAAAAGCCCCAAAATTTCTTGCCCCAAAATTGTCAAAAACAGTCTATTTCAGACTGAGACTAGTACATTTTCCAATCTCTGAATTTACAACAAAAGCCCCAAAATTTCTCAAAATCTCTACTTGAAATGCGTCCCAGACACTTGCAAAGACAGAGATATGCTGCTCAGGCACAATCCTTTCCTTCAAATAAGATTCGAGATAAAGAATTGATATAAGAAATGTGATTGTACCCTGAATTTGACAGTCGGAATCTGTCAGCCATATTGGTGGCAGGCGGGGCTGGTCTGCTAGTGTGGCAAGCTGCTCCAGTGTGGTGCAGATCAAGGGCAGCGCTCAGCGGGGTCTCTGTAAAAGGGGCGGCGCAGACCAGGGCAGGCCATCACACGCAAATGGCGTTGAGGGGACAGGTGTTGGCGCTAGAGCAGCGCAGCGCCACAGGGGTGCTGGTAGACAGGAGTGCGGGTTCTTAGACGGGTGCAAGTCAGGCTGTGCAGGGGCACAATGGGAAGCGCAGCTGGCGTTGGCTTGCGGTGGCAGGGAGGCTCCAAGAAGAGCACCAGAGGGCTCAGAGTGGAGCAGGTCAAGCTGCAAGCCTTTGGAAAGGTAGCTCATAGGCACTCCTGAAGGCTGAGACCAGAGCAGAGCTATACTAAGCTGAACTCAACTCTGATACCAAATGTGAAAGACTGAGAGGATCGAAGCTCAAATGAAAGTGCAATAGATCGTGTGGAGAGTAAAGCACGATACCCTATGCAATAGACTGAAAGAGTGTAAACTGGAAGTACAAATTACAACCCTTAAACCTTAGGGTTGTAAGGGGTATTCACATCCGAACATGATAAGTGCCCATAAATGTGTAACTTAGGCACATACGAAAAAAGAGAATAAGTCTGGGGGAAAAAACCTCTCGTATTTAGAGTAAAAAGTGCCCCAGTGTCCTACTGATCACCAACACTCCTCTGTGAGCGTAGGCATGAGTGAAACCCAACATCTCCCTCTCTCTCACTTTCATGTTTCATTCATACATATTACACCCTCTCCTTTTCCAAATCCCTCTTCCTCTCCCTCTCCTCCTTTCTCCTCATTAATTAGGTCCCGAAGGATCCACTACTTGGTCTATAAAAATTGTATTAAACTCAGACATGAGTGCTGCAAATCTCTCTCTCTCTCTCAACGAAAGATTTGAGTAATGAAGTGCTGTCCAAAAGGAAGAGACAATCCAGCCAACTGAATAGAAGCTGCCATAGAAGATAACATCGAAACGACCGGATGAGTCGCAAGGGCAAAGAAGAGAGGACTCAAAGGGCAACCCTGTCTCATAGAGCGTGCAAGGACAAATGGCTCGATAACACCACCATTTAGCATAACTCGCGAAGAAGCCACAGCACTAATGGTATAGATCAAGCGGGACATCCGAGTACCAAAGCCCATAGTAGTGTTCAAGAGTTGAAAACCCCTTCTGTTCCGCCCACACGTCGCGCTACTGTCCCCCCGCCCGATACGCGCCATCGGACTGTTCAACTGCCTGACTGTCCGATACGCACCATCCGACTGACTTGCATGCTGTCTGACTGGCCTGCACGCTGTCCGACTGTCCTGCACGCTGCCCGACTGGTCGTGGCAGTCTTAGCACTGCTCGTGCCTCTTTGGTCGGCTCGCGTGCCCTCGCCCAAGGCCACTGACAATTACTTGTGCGCGCCGTCCGATCCCTACTACCCCCCCCGAGTGTCGCCTTGACGAGAGGCCTGGCCCGCGATCAGTGTGCAACACCTCCGCCATTGAAAACAGAAAACCCCCCTCCCTCTTTTCTTCTTCCCTTCCCCCTAGTTGCTCCCTCCCCTTGTAGCAACTCCCCATTCAGCGACGCAACAGCGCGATAGGTAGGTTCTCCCAATAGGGACGGGCAATGGAAACCTTTGGTCAGACGCCGGCGTACTCACCGAGTGTCCCCCAGTCGAACACCTTGCGCGTAATCCTCTCTGAGAAGCAGCTCTTAGCCGTCCAAGCTAAGGAGCTGGAACTAATGGAAACAGCAATCTATGGTCAGGTAGTAGGACATTCCCCAGCTAGGGCCCACCTTCGGGACTGGCTCCACTCCACACTGCATCGGCTGGGCGCAGATCATGGAGGCGATTCTGGGCCAAGGGATCTTCATGGTCCGCCCTATGCATCCACGAAGGGGGTCATATACATGGTCCCTTGGTACAGTGGCTTCACGGTGGAGGCGTTTGCACTCAACAGGTTTCTTCGGCACCCGGTCACCCTCCTCTTCCCCGGCCTGGCGATTGAGTACCGCCAGTTAGTGGAAGACTTCGGGAGGCTCTTCGGCACTGTCCTTCCCGCGTCCTTCGCGGATGCAGTAACAGCGGCAGGGGTCCCAAAGGTACGGGTGGCAGTGAAGGAGGTCAAGAATATCCCATAGTTCCTAGAGATTGAGGCTTGCGAGCATTCTTTCAGGCAGTAGGTCATTGTGACTGGGCAACCAGGGAAGTGCTTGCACTGCCACGACTTTGGGCATCATGCAGCAGTTGTACATGGTTTGGAGCCAAGGCGGCTCCGCCTACAGGTCCGCAGGTAGATGCTGAAGGTTTCACAAGGGTCCAGAGGCGACAGAGAGGGAGATGGCAAGGGGGGGCGCAACCAGCCCCTCAAGCCCAGCCTCGTCAGCAGGGTGATGGCGGACGAGCACCCCCCTCTCGGCAGAGCACTCCACAGCCCCCCCCATTTTATCCACATGGGCCACAAGGTGCCTCGCCGAAGCCCCCAAGGTTCCTCACCCACCCCCGCCACATCCCATCCCCCCCCCCCCCCCCCCCCTCCACTGAGCATGGCCCACAACCCCCCTTGCCAGGGCTTCCACCCCCTCCCCACACCCACCATGCATCTCTAGCCACTCCACCATAGGGCAATCCAATCCACCCCCATCCCCCCCCTATCGAGCACCCCGCTTGATCCGCACCCAGGTCAGGTGAGCCACCCCAGACCCACTCCCCCTCCTCCCACAGGAGGTGATGAGCCACACACACCTACCTCCTCTGCACACCAACAGCTCCCCCCCATCCACACAGCCACCAGCTCATCTGCCCCTGTCACCCACCTTACTTTCCCGAGACAGGCACAGCTACTGCGACAAGAGTTTTCGCAGTGGCCCATGGTCTTACCTGCGAGTTGCGGAGCGCAGAGAGTTCCCACTACCTCTAGATGTGGGGATGGACCAAACTACGCTTTCTTTTTCCAGTCATGCTTCTCAGAGGAGTGGACGACTACACAAATTGAGGAGGAATTGGACATTAATTGGCGTACTGGTGCCGACGTCCGGCATTTGAGCATTATCTTTCGAGACCCCCCACAGTGGGGAGCACCGAGGGATGTGATTACGTGGCCCCCGGTACAGGCGTCCCGCTTCTACTAGTGTACAGAGTCGCGGTTTTCAGCATGGCTAATAGATGCACTGATAGTACCACCTGGAGCATCTATCACCCCTATCGTCCGGCCGAGGGCCACCATGGGGGACTGGAGCTCACCATCCAGGCTAGCGGCAAAACGTACCTGCACGCCTAGCAGTCTCTCTTCCTCATCTGCAACTTCCACGCTGAATAGATGCCTGTTCGGTCAGTCACAAGTTTCCCCATGAGCCTACACCTTGCATCCTGGAATGTGAATAGTCTCCACTACAGTGGGGCGTGTGGCTCGAGGAAGTTAATTGTCCAACAAGAGCTGCAGCCTGCCCTCGCCAGACGGATAGACATCTTGCTACTACAGGAGCACATGCTCACCCTCGCCCAGGCTCAGTCGGTTGGGAAGGTACTGCCAGGCAGCTCGCATACTTATTGGGAGCAAGCCATAGGTGCCCATGGCAGGAGCAGAGGCATATGCACATCTATTGGTCCGAGTCTCACCACCTGTGTACGAGACCACGAGACGATAGTGGCAGGAAGAGCTCTATGGATCAGACTGGATATTGGGGACTCGTGTGTTGGAGTCCTCAATGTCTGTGCCCCTACGGAGGTTAGGGCACACATCAGGTTTTGGGGGGAAATTGTAAATGGACTCCCTAAGGTGGACTCCTAGATTGTGGGAGGAGATTTCAACAACCTGGAGGCTTTGGAGGACCAGCAGGGCAGGGAAAGAAACTACCAACGCATGGCTGGGGAGCAACAGGAGGCATGGGAGGTCTTTTTGCTTGTAGTCGGAGCACGGGATGCTTGGAAAGACCCTGCCTTCCACAGGAGGGAGAGGTCGTTGGACTTTTCTTGGGGATACAGGCAACTAGGCGGAGCCTTGCTGGAGCGGTTGGACAGGTTTTATGTGGGAGAGTGGGGAGGTTCTCACGGAGGCCAGATTGAGCAGTTGGCAGGTACCACACTATCCGATCACTACCCGATTCTCCTGGCACTTGATCCCCCAGCATTCGCCCTAGATACACGAACTTGTCGGATCCCTTACTCGATCTATAAAAGGGAGGAGGTGTCGAGACAGATAGAGCAGATCTAGACCAGAGAGTAGGTGAGGAGGGACAGGATAACAGAGGAGGTCACAGAGGTCCTAGCCGAGTCAAGTAGAATTTGCCAAGAGGCAGCCCTACAGGCCAGGCAGCAGCGCTGGGAGGAGGACAAAGCACTCTGGTGGGACTTGGCAGCTACGCAGAGATTGTTGCAGGAGGCACCAGGGCACCCCATCCTCCACGCACATGAGGTGCGCACGCGTGCAACCATTGCTGGCCTAGAGGACAAGCGCTTGGTGTTCTCTTTCCGCAATTCAGCAGCCTTTTGGGCGCGGAAGGGAGACACAATGTGCAAGGAGTTCTTCCAGGTGCACCAGCCCCGCATTGCGGGAGAGCAGATACGCAGGCTTAGGGATCAGTATGGGAGAACCCGTTCTAGCCCTGATGAGGTGATGGTGATTGCCACCGACTATTACACACAACTCTTCTAGCAGGAGACAGCTTCAATTAGAGGAAAGAGATGCAGACAACAGGTATGGGATCACATCGCGTCCCTCGTCACAGAGAAGATAGGAGACACCCTCCTAGTCCCCTTCACAGAGAAGGAACTAGAGGAGGCGTTTCATACACAGGATGGGTAAAAATGCCCGGGGGAGGATGGCCTCTCTAAGGCCTTCTTCACTACATACGAGGAGAGGTAGTGAAGGATCCCCTACTAAGGACTTTCCAGGAGATATTCTCCTCATGGCAGATGCCAGGGAGGCTATCGGCAGGACTTATCAGTCTCCTTCCCAAAGGGGGAGACCGGTTGGAGCTATCCCAGTGGAGACCGATCACCTCATTGTCAGTGGCATATAAGGCTCTGGCAAAGATGATTGGTAGACGATTATGCCATGTGCTTCTAGACATCATTCATGACACACAGACAAGCTTTGTCCAAGATAGGAGCATCGTAGACAATGTATTTACATTCTTTGAGGAGACAAAGTGGGCTCAGCACAGTGGGCAAAGACTGGCAGTACTACTATTGGACTTTGAGAAAGCCTACGATAGGGTGGACTGGGATTTCCTAGAGGATACCATGGTGAAGTTAGGATTTCCCCACGCTTGGATTCACAGGGTCTCCGGCCTGTACAAATCAGCAACCAGTAGGGTTCTCATAGGCAGAAGGCGAGGGGAGGAGGCCCCATACGTGTTCCTATTTGTCGCCCGCAGAGGCGATGTCCCACTTCCTCAGGTCACGTGTGAGTGGACTACGCGGCCTCCGACTTCCAATGAGAGGAGATTGAGTTGTTAGACTCAGAGTACGCAGATGACACAGGACTCTACATAGAGGACGATGAGGTGATGCTAGAAAGAATGAGTTTGGCTCTTGAGGTGTTCTGTGTTGCAGCGGGTGCAAAAAATCAACTAGCGAAAGTTGGTTGGCTTCCTCACAGACCCGGAATCCAGCACAGAGTGGGGAGTCCACTTGGGATTTAGATGGGTGAGCAGAGGGCAGACCGTCCGATACCTAGGGTTCCATGTGGAACTTAATATCACTCCTGCCCAGCAGTTTCTTCCGGTTCTAGAGTCTATTAGGAGGAAACTGACCTATTGGAGCACAGCTCGTCTCTCACTAGCCGGTCAAGCGTTGGTGGTTAACCATGTCCTCCTAGCGACGGCCTGGTACATGGCCTCTCGTGTTGGTGTTTCTCCTCATCATGCGCAGGGCAGCTTCGCCGCCTGGTACGGAACTTCCTTTGGTCAGGGTCTGATGGCTCCAGAGATTCCAGGGCCAAGGTGGCGTGGGCGACCATCATACGACATCGATCAGAGGGAGGGCTTGGGATCATAGACCCAGAATATCAGAGTAGGGCCCTCTTGGGCAAGTTAGTTGTCCGCGGTGTCACACTTGGTGGGCAAACCTGGAAGGTCTTACTACAGGAGGGCCTTTAGGATTGTAAACCGAGGCTTGGCAGGGAATGGAGGCCGTCCCTGAGATGCATCTTCACTTCAGCCCAGATTACCCCACTAGATCACCTTTCCTGCGGAGCCTACTCCGCGTGTGGCAGGGCCTCCATAAGGCCCTAATCTAGAGCCCCCCGGCTGCCAGGAGGAAATAGACCGTCAGCCGGTGATCTGGAACCTCCAAGTCAAAGACAGGGAAGGGGCACAGTTAGGTGAGCGCCCCCACATCCAGTGGGCTGGGTGGGAGGCCGGCCCGGCTCGCTCCATCAGGACATGGCAAGAGGTGTATAGGATAGCAGACAAGAAGGTGCTACAGCGAGTATCATGGTGCTTGAGAGGAGTGGAGTTGAGGAGAAGAGAGATAGACGCAGCAATACCTCTGGAGTGGCTTGTCCCCCTGATACGAGAACCGATAGAGGCCCGGGAGGTATGGGCAGCCAGGTTCTCTCCAGCAGACATCCCTCTTCAGGTGGCAGGTAGAGTGGGCGGCGCCCCCCAGGGGACCTTCTTTACCGTTCAGGAGGGGGGACGTCTGGCCCTTGACAGAGGGCAACAGGATGAGGGGATTGCCACCTTTTCATGGAGGAGGATTCGGGTGGTGGGTCTTCATGGGAAGACCTGGCGACTGGACCCCTGTGTCTTCTGGATGGAGCTCAAGGAGTGGCTCCTTTGGATCTGGGAGGGTAGACCACTTGATGAGCTGGAGTGGGACCCAGGAGAGTGGCTATGGCCGGCCTCTGCGGTTGCAAAAAAGCCACCCAGGCTCCTAGAATACACTGCTAGGATTGGCAGACATGTACTGATGTAGGAAGATATGGATTGGGCGCCGTCATGCAGCAGACACTGGGCGGAGCACAACATCACGTAGCCCTTCCGACAGACCTTCTGGCGCCACCTATGGGATAGCTGGAGGCCGAGGAGGGTGTCGTATTTTTTATGGCTGGTGGCACATGGAGGTTTGGCGGTGGGAAGCTGGCTTGCCAAGATGCAGAAGGAAGGAGGGTGTAAGCGCTGCACACATCAGTCTCTAGAAACCCCAAAGCATTGCCTTTGGTCTTGTGAGGAGGCGCAACTTGTATGGAGAGGAGTATGCCGTATCCTTCGACGTATAGCCTCCAGCCTTGGGTGTATTTCATGGGGAGCTTTCTGTTGGCAGTCAGTTAGCCAAGGCCGTCACCTTTTGTATGAGGCCGGGATGTAGGACACGATTTTCATGATCGAGGTAGGGTCATGTACAGTGGTTGGTCTGGAGGCTTTACCCATCCGCCAGGTACTAGAGCCCACAGCAGACTGCTCAGAGATATGGGAGATCATAGGGAGTCTTACTGGATGGCATATTTGGAAGGCACGATGCCAAGTGGCTTTCGGTGGAGAGAGGCTTTCATCACTTTGCGACCTTGGCAGAGCTATGGACCTCCATCATTCACTCCCTCCGCAGCCGATGGGAGAAGGTGCAGGGTGAGTCCAAGGCTCGTCAAGAGCTCCGTGGTCACTTCATGCGTACTTGGGGTGGCCAGGGCCTATTCTTTGTGCTGCAGGCTGGCAGTCCCGTTTTGCGATATACCCCTCCCCCATGGCTCCTTGCCCCCATCCCCCCTAGACCGCCCTGAGAGGCTTGTATACATGATGTAGTGGTGACTTTGCATCAGCTCCGGTTTATTCTGTTGAGCTTGAGCACCTCATTGTAATCAGCTTTTTGAGTAATATAATCAGCCACTTTTTCTTGGAAAAAAAAAAGCCCATAGTAGACATAAGTTTTGCAATGAAAGACCAGTCTAAATAATCAAAAGCCTTTTCCAGATCCAATTGAATCAATACCACTTGCTGATTAGAGTGCTTTGCATAGTCAATAGCCATTTGCACATTTAAGATATTATGCAGAATGCTTCGGCCCTTAATGAAACCATATTGAAGAGGATGCACAATGGCCGGAAGATGCACGGTGCTTCTCAGATTTCAACAGCACCTCATAGAAGCCTCGGGGCCCAACAAAAATCTCCTCAACACACTCCCCTTGTAGTAGATTGTGCAGCCACTGGCGAATATGGGAAAGCACTGGGATCCTGCCAATGAAGAAGAGTATAACAGCACGGTCATAAAACACCAAAAATGAGCGCAAGACATTCTTCGAGTCCACCATGGCTTCCAGAACATCTTCAGTTCCTGAGTCAGAAAAAGCTTCATGATTATGTTGGACATAATCGCCAAGCAGAGTGTTGGCAAACTCCAGCAAATGCTCCCAGTCAACATCCTGAGAATCCACAGAATCAGAGGCAACCTCAGCATAAGAACGTTCCTAATGATCCATTGTCTCTTCCAAAGTATGCTTGGTGCGTTTACCCGTAGGCTGGAAGTCAAGACCAGGAGGCATCTCCTCTGTGCAAGGAACCATATCCTCTAGTTCCTCTGTATCAAAATCCGGACCAAGGGCTGCCACCGTTTGGTCGATAAAAGCCATATCCAGACCAGCCATATTGTATCACCACTTGTGCAGGTCAGATGCAAAGCTAGGAGCTCACGGGGGGTAGAAACGAGCACAGGCCTCTCTCTCTCTCTCTCTCTCTCTCTCTCTTTCTCTCTCCCCTTTTCGTAAAAGGTAATTGTATTAATTACGAAAAGTTTTCATGATTACAAGATACACAATGGCTCTACCCCATCGTGTGTACAAACTGACTGTTTACAAGAACCAGAGGGCCAAATAGTTACAAAATCATGGCAAAGACGCGGAGGAAATTGCCATGTGCCAGGGGCGTAAGTCCTCCCGAGAGAGGATGTCAGAGTGCCGGAGAAGATGTGTTTGCCAATACAAGAAACCTTTAAGCCTAGCAATATGCCGCTGAACATTATAAGCAGAATAAAAAAGGAAAGCATTCCGAATGGTCCAGTTGTGCCAACAGCCCCAATATCGAAGAAAGTGAAATAAGAACTTCATATGTGGCTGTGTCGGTGTGGGATATTTGGGCTGCGTGAAAACCCAATCAAATGAGCAAAGCCAGAAACCAACCACCGCTCGCCAGACGGCTGACAAGAATGACCAGATTTTCTGAGCAAGGGTGCAAGAAATAAAACGATGACGAGCAGACTCCACAGTGGTGGTGCAAAAGAAACAGTTGCCATTGGAGATTCGGCGCTTTGAAAGAGCTGAAGCAAGCGGAAGACCACCAATCATCACCCTCCAAAGAAAGACCTTATATTTGAATGGTGTCTTATTTAACCAGCCCTCCATCACAGTTACCCTCCACCATGACCACGATTTATGCAATCCCCATAAAATATTAGCTTTAGTAACCAGCCATTGATGATCTTTAATTAGAAGATGATACACTTGGTTAGCTGAAGCCTTTTCTAAATGCAACCGGCTTGCAAAGTCCCAATCCTGCCAGGGATGATCCGTAGCAAGGGCAGGAAAGGGTTGTCTGCTCTGAAACACCCTCAAAAGCTGTTCCCATAAAAACCTGTATCCACAAGGGATCCTAAAAATCCTCCTGGCTGTACGAAACGACATGAACACATTGCGACTGGCAAGAGTAGTATTCGCGACCGAAGTTAAGCCGAAACGTGCCATACGGTTGAATTGTTGTCGAAGCTCATGTTTATCGTCCCACGAAATTAACCGCGAGACTGCCAACAGTTCCAATTGAAACGAATTAGTGGCTAAACGATCCTCAGCTGGATGCCACTGAGACTTCCGGAGGACCAGTTTCCAGGAACACACCAAATGGGCAAGCAGAGATGAGGAAGAGCTGGAGAACTGAGAATCTGCATTAAGAACATGCCACCACGAACTGCGGATGTGGGTATTACCATGCAGAAGCCGGTGATCCTCAAGAAAGTAAGGGGCTATGACGACCCAAGGATGACAATCTGAGTACATGGCGCGAAAAAGAGACCAGCGGAGTGCCAGCATACGAGTGTGGGCATCCAAAACAGCCCCTCCACCCATGCGTTTTGGGGTGCATGCATGCGACCAAGAAATCCAGGAAATACCCGCATGCAAGGAATCCTTCTTCCATAACATGAAACGAATAGACTTCGTAAGATCATTCAGTGTCGTAGTAGTCCAGGGTAGCAATGGCAAGAAATATGTAAGCATCGGCAACATTATTGTCTGGGCTACTTTGAGGCGAACATGGAAGGGCCAGGCTTGAGACTTCCAATACAGAAACTTAGCCGCCAGTTTCTGTGAAATCCACTGTAATAGCTGCTTTGGGGAAACATCAACCCCCAAAGGGTACCCAAGATGCCTGGCAATGGAGCCACGGGGGGCAACCATGCCCTGCCAATCCAGTGACTGCAAATCCGACTCCGTGCAGTTGAGAATGGCCGATTTCAAGGCGTTAATGCGCAGACCAGAACCCTGACCAAAAAGAGCCCAAACATCTAATGCTTTGTGAAGATTATCTTTGTCCGCACGCAAAATCATAAAACTGTCATCAGCCAAGGATTGACCAATGAAGTGCTGTCCAGAGGGAAGCAACAATCGAGCCAACTGAGTAGAAGCTGCCATATGAGATAGCATCTAAAGAACCGGATGAGTCGCAAGGGCAAAGAAGAGAGGACTCAAAGGGCACCCCTGTCTGACCGAGCGGGCAAGGACAATTGGCTTGGTAACTCCTCCAGTCAACATGACCCGCGAAGATGCTGCAACACTAATAGTATAGATCAGACGAGACATCCGGGCACCCAAGCCCATAGCAGACATAAGTTCTGCAATGAAAGACCAGTCCAGATAATCAAAAGCCTTTTCCAGGTCCAATTGAACCAGTACAACCTCCTGATTTGAATGCCTTGCATAATCAATTGCCAGTTGCGCATTTAAGACATTGTGCAAAATGTTTCTGCCCTTAATAAAACCATATTGGAGAGGATGCACAATGGTAGGAAGATGCTTATGGAGGCGATTCGCCATAACTTTTGAAAAGATTTTATATATAGAAGCCATCAAAGAAATTGGGCGCCACTGTTTCAACATGGATGGCGAAGGAACTTTTGGAAGCAGTTTAATAAGACCGTCTTTCCAAGAGGAAGGCATAATCCCCGTTTCCCATACCCGCTAAAACAAAGCCGTCAAAGGTTTCGCGAGCTGGGTGGCAAAAAACTCAAAGAACTCATTGGTAAGACCATCCCAGCCAGGACTTTTATCCTTAGGCAAGTGTAATAGAACATCCATGACCTCCGACTCACAAATATCTGCCTCCAGAGTAGATTGCATGTCCTGAGAAACCTGATTGCGGACTAGATCATAAAAAACTGAATGGGCATGAGTAATTTGGCCTAAAGGCAGAGAAGTAGAACCAAGAAGGTCGAGGAAATAATTTCTACACATATTCACAATTATCTGCGGATCAAGAACCATTTGACCTTCTTCATCCTGGAGCCTCATCATATTCTCTGGAGCAGGAGAGGCATGGAGAGCTCGAAAAAACTTATGGGTCTGACAAGCACTATCTTGCAGAGTGTCCGTCAGATGTTGCAATTTGACCTGCTGATAGGATTTCAACTGAAACTCTTTAATAAGAGCAGCTAGACACGTTGCCAGTGATAGCAGAAATGCGTCATCGGGAGTGTCCACCAGCAAAGAACGAACCAAAGCCAGCAGTTCCTCGGTTGCTTGTCGGCGCCATCGACAAAGAGAGGCATGATGGATCCCACACTGGCGAGCAACCCGTCTCTCTCTCTCTCTCTCTCTCGTGAAGATAATTGAATTAAATGGAAATATTTATATGAGACCATCAGGTCAGCTAAGAAAAATAGAACAAACACAAATCAAACCAAAACACACAAATACCACACAAAAGGACAGCTAGAATAGAGCAAACAATATCCAGTCAAGGAGCAACAATGTCAGGAAGAACCACGTCAGCTAAAACCATAGAGGAGATGATCTACGATAATAAATAAACCATGAACACCGGCCACGTGACCACAGATACGGGAGGCAGAATAAAAAATGAAGGTATTTTGAGTACGCATAGTTATTGGTTAGATCCACACCTCATCCCACCACTTGAGGATTGAGACAGGCAAATGGGAGGGGAGGGCATACAAACAAAAAGAAAGCATATGTCCACTATGCGATAGAGAGCCAGAGATAGAGGAACACTACATCTGTTGATGCACGATATATGATGATATACGAGGCAAATACCACTATTTGTTTCGAGAGGGTTTTGGACCCTTGAGAGGAATCATGCAATTTGAGGATTAGAGATGCTTGGGTTTCCTCCTCTTGGAGCTCTAGAGGCACAGAGCAGCTAGTCTATGGAGTAGGAGGCCCCCACAGCTCGGCTCACATAGACAGAGAGCGGTCGTTGACGTTTTCACTGCTACACGACCGAGTATGGCACATTCCACTATTATTACCACACAGTCTACAAGAGTATATCATCATTGGACCTCATCTTTTGTAGGTGTCCCTTTGGATAGAGCAGTGGCACTCAACCAGTCTAGGTACCCACATCCACATGGGGAAGGCCTAGACATCCACACCACAAACAAATTAGAGCCATCATTGAGTGCCATAGGAGATAGATGCTGAGACACCTCAGCCATGCAGAGATACATCTCCTTAGAAGACAAACATCTCATTAATGGAGATTTTCCTTTTTCTACTTTCACTGTTAGATCATCGACATGTTTTCTTTTTATAGGACATTATTTCACTTTTCAATCTCATAGGTGTGTTTTTCATCTTTTCTCATTCCAAGTGAGAAACACACCATCATTGCATGTATTGCTTTGGTCTCATAGGCCACATTGGCCTTTTAGAGACGCTAATATACTCTTTCTTTCTTCCTTTCTTTCTTTCTTTGTCTCTCTCTCTCTCTGTCCCTACTTGTAGAAATAGGCCAACACACAAATTATTGTGCAGCCTATAGGTTCTAGCCCTAGGTTAGCTTGACATCAACGGCAGCGTGTCAAATGGGGGGTGCTAGACAAAAGTGTGTATAGGGCAGCATTTCTTTTGCTTTGGTCTTCTCTACTTCCTCTCTTTTTTTTTTCGTGAAGATAATTGAATTAAGTAGTAATATTTAAATCACACTATTAGGTCAACAAAGAAAAATAGAATAGACACAAATCAAGCGAAAAGGCTACTAAGACCCTAACACACAAATATCACACAAAACAGACAGCTAGAGTGGAGCAAACAATATCCAGCCAAGGAGCAACAATGTAAGGAAGAACCAGAGCAGTTGAAATAATAGAGGAGATCTGCCATGACACACTAAGCCAAGAATATGGGCCACATGAACATCGATGTCTGAGGCAGAATAAAAAAATAATGGCATTCCGAGTACGCCAAATATGCCACAGAGTTGTCCATTGAAGGAAATGGAAAAGGCAAGAATAATCTGATTGCAAGGTGGACATAGAAGGCATCCTTCCCATAATCCACAAACGAGTTGATATCCACTGTTGCTGAGTCACTAAGGACCATACACAAGAAAGAAAACTCCAAACTTGTCTAGCAACAGGGCAAGAGTCAAAGAGATAAAGCAATGTCCCATCGCATGTAGTGCAAATACACAGTGACCACCGGAGATCTTGCTAGCATGCAACACATCCCCATTTGGAACACCCCCAATAAGCAACCTCCATATGAACACTTTACCTTGATAAGGAACCTTAGACTTCCGGTGTACTATCTCTTGGCCTTGACCACCTGATGACAAATCAAATTAGTTGACCTTTTTTTCTAAATCATTAATATCCAATCCCGCCAAGGAGACTAGCTATAAAGTAGGCAATGGAGAAAACCTCAGAAGCTTCTCCTGTAAGGACGATCAAATATCATGATAGCCACAAGGCACCCAAAAGTGCTGAGAAATGCGCAAAAAAGAATAAAGACGGAGCTGCCTAGGAGTGACACGATTATGGATTGTCTACAACCCCAAGCAAGCCATGCGATTAAACTTATCTTATGGGCTGAATATTAATGACACTATGGTTGAAATTGCAGCAACTATACATGGAGAAAATGAGGCTGAAAACAGAGTGTTGTCAGTATGTTCTTTGGATATGTATGATGTTATAGCATTGTTTGCTCAGCAGGAAGGATTACAATGGGCTAAAGCACTTGTGGAGACAAAGTATAAGACAATTGATAAAAAAGTGAAACCAATTTCTTTGCCACTTCCACTAAAGAGTGAGGGTATGTATGAAAAAGTGTCAAGGCACCCAAGCTTACGGGATCCTAAAGATATAGGTCATCATCAGTTTACATCTGAAACATTACAAGAATTGAACGTTGGTGTAGAAGGGTTTCTTTTGACTACTGAGAGAGACTGTTTTATGCGGGTGTTGGCTGCAAGTCTTCATCAGGCCAATACAACAACCTAGAGGTAGCGAGCAATTCTCCTTGCATCGAATTCTCCTCCTCACAAAGATCAGGAGAGCGCCAAACTACAAAACACAAAATCTTCTACCAAGATGCAATCAAATGAGAAAGGAGAAAAGACTGGGATACCTTAATAGGTCTTGTGGAGTTCAACACATGGCACCAAGACACTTGAATAACCGTGCAACCATGCAAGATACGAGTCTTTTCAATGAAAAATTTTGCAATATCTGACCAAGGATGACTCTGCACACATAGTGCCTACAAAAGTGTCAATCTCAAAGCAACCATATGGAAATTAATATCCAATAAAGCTGGTTCCCCCATCCTTTTAGGAGTAGTCACATGCTGCAAAGAAATCCACACTTGGCCCAAACAATTCCCTTTCTTTTTCCACAACATGAAGTGGATAGGTTGAACGGGTTCCAAAAGAGACTTCTTAGTCCAAGGAAGTAAGGGCAAAAAAAATGAGACTATGCTTCCTCTCTCTCTCTCTCTCTCTCTCTCTCAACGTGTTGCTCATCAACTACTCCCTTTGTCAGAATTGTCCTCTCTAATGTCTAGCAACTCACTGAAGTGGTCCTCAGAGAACACATGCAATGGAAGCCTCTAGTGGAACGTTGAAGAAGGGATTGGAGGAGACTATGGTCTTGGAACAAGTCATGGGGCGTTCCTCTCCTTAGCACAACTTTAGGATTGGCTTCAATACCCCTTGCAAATAGCTCATGCAATGATGATGTACCAAGGCATATTCATTGTGCACCTTACCTCAATTGTAGCAGAAGAGCTTATTGACAACCCTCTAATAGGATATGATAACTCCCTTTGTCAGAATTGCCCCCTCTGATTTCTAGCAACCTCAGAGAACACATGCAATGGAAGCCTCTAGTGCAACGCTGAAGAAGGGATTGGAGGAGACTATGGTCTTGGAACAAGTCACGGGGCATTCCTCTCCTTAGCACAACTTTAGGATTGGCTGCAATACCCCTTGCAAATAGCTCATGCAATGATGATGTGCCAAGGCATATTGATCGTGCATCTTACCTCAATTGTAGCACAAGAGCTTATTGACAACCCTCTAATAGGATATGATAAGGGAGTTATCTACATGGTTCCATTGTACATTGGGTTCACAATCTCAAACTTTGGGTTCTCCACCACCTTCTATTCAGTACCGCTAGTTGGTGGACTTTGGGTTGCTCTTTGGCATAGTGCTACCCACCTTGTTTGTGATGCAATGACAATGCATAGGTCCGAGCGGTGTGTATGGTAGTGACAAATGTCAAGAAAATACCTAAAGTGAAGATTGAGGTTGGAAGTGCACATTTCAGTCAACAAGTCATAGTCACTGAACAACTTGGATAGTGGTTCGAATGCCGGGATTTTTTTCCACTACTTGTGTGAGTACACACGGATTGGGTCTAAGGCCAATCAACAAGAGGCCACCCCATTCAATTAGAGGTGCACTCATCCCTACACGAGGGCCTTTTCACAAGACTTGGCCCCCGTGTAGTAGCAGCCTTCCCTCGCGAGTGTGTCATCACCCCCTCTTGCAAAAACCTCCCCTCGTGAGAGTGTCATCACCCCTCACCTCCCTCATCCCCACCATCATCCCAGGACTCTTGATGTGGGCCTTTCCTATATAATTAAGAGTTGCAACTCATGGGGAGTTTCTACTTCCGTTGGAGATGGGGATCTTTGGGATCTGGGAATGCCAAGCTGCTGCTCCTTCGTGGGTTCCTATCATAGTATAGATGGTTAGGTGTACCAAACTACTTCCTCAAGATTCCCATGGCACCGGATGGTTGGAAGCTTAGGTGGAGGAGGTCATAATAGTGGCTAGGAGAGGCAAGGTTCGAGCTACTCTCATAGTAGTGCTACAGGTGAATGACAAACATCATTATGCGATTTGGTGTAGAGTTTCCTCATTAGCATCCTTATCTGCACCACAACACAATGGCATGTACTATTGGATGAGATTGAGTGGCCGTCCGCTAGCCTTACTACTCAATATTATCAGGTCTAGAAGATATGCCTAACAACATGGATCTTGAAGGGATCGTGATTTTCTATGTTACTTTGAGGCATATAAAAAATTTTGGATTCCAACTTGTCAGAGATCCATCATATCAATTGTTTAGGCATGGCATTGATACCCAAAGGGTAACCCAGATGTCTTGCAATATTCCTTGTTTGAACCATTACCCCTTGCCACCCCAAGGTGTTGAGATTAGATTGAGTGCAGCTGATGAGAGATGACTTAGAAGTGTTAATATGCAGCCTCGAAGCTTGACCAAACAACTTGCAGATGTCCAATGCCTTTCAGAGTGTTGGGTATTTGACTCACGCCTCACTTACGCCTACGCTCATATGGGAGTGTCGGTGATCAGTAGGACACTGGGGCACTTTTTACTCTCGGTAGGAGAGGTTTTTTCCCCCAGACTTATAGTCTTATTGTCGTATGTGCTTATGTGCTTATGTTACACACTTATGGGCACTTAGTGTGTGTCGGGTGTGAACACCCCCTACAACCCTAAGGTTTAAGGGTTGTACTTTGTACTTTCTGGTTACACTCTTTCAGTCTATTCTCTTGGGTGTCATGCTTCACTCTGTCTCTCACTCTCACACTGTCTACTGAACCTCAGCTGCACCTTGATCCTTCCATCTCACATTTGGTATCAGAGCGGTCTGCAGTCTGCAGACTGAAGTTCCCACTGTCTGCAGCCCCCGTCAGTTTCCCCCTGTACCTGCGTGCTTCCATTGCACCTGCAGGAGCCGCCATCTCAGCTGTCTCAGCCCTGCGTCTGCTCAGTGTGCACAGGGCGCTTGTCAGTCGTCGCTAGCAGGCCTACTCCTTGTCAGTCTCGTGCTAGTCGCCAGCCCCCTGCTCGTTAGTCGCCAGCACGACCGGTCGCCAGCCTCCCTACTCATCAGTCGCCAGCACGACCAGTCGCCAGCCGCCCGCTCGTCAGTCGCCAGCGTGCAGCTAGCGTGCAGCTCGTCGTTCGCCTCCAGCGCAAATCCCCAGCCGCCTGCACAGCTCCACATCGTCAGCCCCTCAGCCTGACAGCCCGCCCGACTGTCAGTTTGCACCACCAGTTACAGACGTCGCCAAACTCGCCCAGTCAACGTCAACGTCTGCTAGACCGTCCCGTCCGCCTGCAATCTGACCAACGACCAGCGACCTGGCATTCGATCGTCAGCCTCTAGTCCATGTCAGCAACCTGCGTCTCGTTCGCCCGCTCTGACAGCGACCTGCCACACTGCCCCATCAGCCTGCAGTCCACGTCAAGTATTTTTTAACAAAAAATTTTATTTTTAGTCCAAAACAAAGTTCTGGAAGAGGAGGTTCATACGCGGCAGGCACAGCACAGGATACAGGTGTGCGATAAATTTGATGCAAATTTCTGGGCTTGTTCATCAGAAATTTTGGGGCTTTTGTGTATTTTGAGGACAGTTGCATATGAACTGCTGTTACAGTCTCAGAAAGACTGTTTTGACAGATATTTTGGCAAAAATTTTGGGGATTTTGATATAACAGTGTTGCTGAGCACTGTTTGCACCTTGGGAAGCGTGCATTAAAAGACAGTTTTTGACAGAGTACGCCCTTGCACATTAATTGCAGAAGTGTGTTTGCTGCAATTTCTGGAAATTTGCAGATTTCCAGTCCGTACTGCTTTGACATTGCTCATTTATCTTTGGAAATTTGTCATCATGGCAAATCAGGGAGGTGATGTCTTTACATACGTATCCAAGGAAGACAGATTGGACGGAAACAATTACTCGCTATGGTCATTCACGATGAAGAATGTATTAGTGGCCAAGAATTTATGGGATTATGTCAGTGGAAAGGAAACTCGACCGGGAGTTGTAGCTCCCGTTACTCCTCCTCCCCATGGTGCACATGGACAACGGGGACCTCAGCCCGCTCCACCTTAGCCACTTCCTCCAAGAACTGCAGCTCAAAAAGCTTGGGATACACGTGATGCATAGGCCTTGTCGTCGCTGATTGCTCTGGCAGTTTAGCGGTCCATCATCCCTCACATTCGTTCAGCATCTTCTTCACGAGATGCATGGTTGACTTTGGAGCATATGTTTGCAGGAAAGAATGAGACTCGAATCTCTTTCTTGAAGAAAGAGTTGGAGACTTTGAAGATGAATGAGGGTGATTCTATGCAGGATCACTTAAATAAGATTCAGGACTTGAGGGAGCAGCTCATGAATGTAGATGAGTATTTTTCGGATGCACAGTTGATATCCACCACCTTGAATTCCTTACCTCCTTCGTACTTGTTTTTTCATACTGCATTGAACCTCACCATGAGGATTGCTGAGCATCCACTTACTTTTATTCAGCTGGTTAGTTTGCTTCTAGAGGAGGAGCAAACAAGGAAAAATAGTGGTGTGGATGCTATAGTCTTTGAGCAGGCTTTTGTGGCAAGACAGAAAGGCAAAAACAGCAAGGTGAAAAATGCTCCACAGAGTTCTGGCACTTCGGGCACATCGCAGAATCAGACACAAGGGGGAACGCAAGCTAAAAACGTAAAATGTCATTATTGTAAGAAGCCCGGCCACTATATCACTGAGTGCAGGAAGCACATTGCCAAAGAGAAGAAGAAGGAGTCAGGAATATCTGTTTCTACTACTTCTTCCACTGCTAGTGAGTCCGCGTCCTTTGTTGTGGACAGGGACTATTGTTTTTACACTTGCAGTTATGACATCTCTTGGGCCGATAGAGCACTTAGCTCTACAGAGGATGCTGACACTTGGTTCTTTGAAAGTGGTGCTTCTACACATATTACATCCCGCAGAGATTTGTTTGCTTCAGTTAGTGTACCTCTCGTTGGGAAATGTGTACAGTGTGCCAATAATACATCATACCATGTTCGTGGTATTGGAAAGATTCAGCTCACAGCCATTGATGGCTCTATTCTCCGCCTGCAGGATGCTTTGTTTGTGCCTGGAATCAAGATGAATTTGCTTTCTATTTCTTCTTTGGCACGTTGTGGTTTGCAGGTCACGTTTGATGATGACCGTTGCATGGTTAGAGATAAAGAACGCATGACTTTGGTCTTGACAGGATCTTTGTGTCATGGTTTATATGAGTTGGATGCTTTTTCAGTAGATCAGACGGCATACTTGACATCCACTCTTACTCCTGCTATGATACAGGCGGAGTTATGGCATACTCGTTTGGGGCATGTAAACTTTGGCAGCTTGATGCTTTTGCAGCGTACTCAGATGCTAAAAGGCTTACCTCTCTTGGAGAGACCTCTTGAGCATTTATGCGAGGGATGCATTTTAGGGAAAATGCATCGTTTCTCATTTCCTCGTGATGTTGCTTTCAGAGCAACAACCAAATTGCATTTGGTGCATTCAGATGTTTATGGGCCTATGCAAACCATGTCATTGGGCGGTGGTTATTATTTTGTGACATTCATTGATGACTTTACACGTTTTTGCTGGGTCTACTGTTTGAAAAAGAAGTCAGAAGTGTATGGTGCATTTTTGGCTTTCACTGCACTTGTTGAATATCAATCTGGATGCAAGATTAAGACTCTCCGTTCAGACCTAGGGAGGGAATACATGTCCTCTATGCTGAATTCCTTTTTGCAGCAGAAAGGCATAGTCCATCAGTATACTACTGCCTATACTCCACAACAGAATGGGGTAGCAGAGAGGAAGAATCGGTCACTCATGGAGATGGCCAGATGTATGCTGAAGGCAAAGAGCTTGCCTCATAGTTTTTGGATGGAAGCAATCATGTGTGCTTGCCATATTTTGAGCAGATGCCCTACCAAAGCCTTGAAGACCATCACGCCTTTTGAGGCTTGGAACAGCCGTAAACGTTCTGTTGGTCACTTTCTACCTTTGGGTGTCTTGCCTATGCCCATATTCCACAGGTACTTAGATAAAAGTTGGACAACAAGGCTGTTAAGTGCATTTTTATGGGATATAGCAATGAAAGCAAAGGCTACAGACTCTATGATCCCGTTACAAAGAAGGTTTTTGTCAACAGGGATGTTGTTTTTGATGAAAAATCAGAATTATCCTTGGCTGGTTTGGACACATATCAGGCTGCCCGTGATGTTTTTGAAGGGCTGCTGCCCATTACTTTTGGTGATTCAGCTGGAGCTTCAGAAAATGAACCCAATGTTCAGCTAGCTGCTCCTATGGAAAGTGCAGAAATTCAGCCATTGGCTGATCGGAATAGTCAGCATCATGCTGAAACTGAAATTCAGCAAGAGCTTGCACATAGTCAGATTGCTAGACAGTTACCTAGATGGTATTTGCAGACTATGCAAGATAGTCCTTTGGATGCACCCATGGCTGGTCGTACTAGAAGGCAAACTCGTTTGCATGATTCAGCACATACCATGGAGTTTATTGTGGCAGCAAGTACTTTTGATAATGAAGAGCTTGAATGTTATGAGGATGCACAACACAGTGTGCATTGGATGGCAGCATGCAAGCTGAATTAGATTCTATTACTAAGAATCAAACTTGGGATTTGGTGTCCTTGCCATTTGGGAAGAAAGCCATTGAAACGAAATGGGTCTACAAACTGAAAAGGAAAGCAGATGGATCCATTGATAAATACAAGGCACGGCTTGTAGCTAAAGGCTACGCACAGAAAAAGGGCATTGATTATGAGGAGACATTTGCTCCTACTTCCCGTATGACGACCATCAGGTCTATGATTGCTTTGGCTGCACATTATGGTTGGACAGTGCATTAGCTAGATATCAAGACTGCATTTTTACATGGGGAACTTCAGGAGGAAGTTTATGTACAGCAGCCCATTGGTTTTGCTGTTGAAGGCTCAGAACATTTGATATGCAAGCTCAAAAAGGCACTATATGGTTTGAAACAAGCTCCTAGAGCTTGGTATGCAAAAATAGATGCTTTCTTGCTTGGTCAAGGGTTTCTAAACAGCTCATCTGAGTCTACCCTTTACGTATGTAAAGAAGGGGGATCTATACTGATTATATGTCTTTATGTTGATGACCTTTTGCTCACTGGAACACATGCTGATCAGATTTCAGCATTCAAACAAAATTTGCAGCAAACTTTTGACATGTTTGAGTTGGGAGTTTTGCATTACTACTTGGGCATCCAGTTCATACATGATGCTCGAGGTATTGGGCTATCACAATCAAGGTATATTGGGCAGCTTCTTGAGAAGTTTAGCTTACAGGATTGCAAGTCAGTTTGTACTCCCATGGAACCTGGACTGAAACTGTCATTACATGATGACAGTGATTTGTTTGATATACATACATATGCTCCTGCAGTTGGATGTCTTATCTATCTATGCAACACTAGGCCGGACATACAATTTGCAGTTTCAGCTTTGAGCAGGTATATGCATCAGCCACGCATGTCACATTGGCAAGTTGTCAAGCGTGTTTTTCGCTACTTGCAGGGTACTCGATCTCTTGGGTTGCTTTATGCCAAGGGGAGACCACTGCAGTTACATGCTTACAGTGATTCTGATTGGGCTGGTGATTATGATACACGTCACTCCACTAGTGGCAATTGTTTCTTTCTTGGCTCTTCTTGCATTTCTTGGCTTAGCAAGAAACAATCCATTGTTGCCACATCGTCATGTGAAGCTGAATACAAGGCAGCTTTCACTACCACAGTTGAATGCGTATGGCTTAGACGCTTGCTAGCTTATTTGGATGTATCTGTTACGGAGCCTACTTCTTTGTTCACTGACAGTCAGAGTGCCATTGCAGTGGCACGGAACCCACTGTTTCATGCTCGCACGAAACACATTGAGATCCATTATCACTTTGTTAGAGAGAGGCTACATGCAGGTGATATTAGCCTTGTCTATTGTCCTACCACCAGTAATGTGGTAAACATCTTCACCAAAGCTCTTCCTCGTGACAAATTTAAAGCATTTCGCGATGCTTTAAATTTGATATCCTTTGGTGGCAGATGATCCTTGTACTCTTGATCACTCTTCACTCCAGGGGGGTTTGTTGGGTATTTGACTCACGCCTCACTTACGCCTACGCTCATATGGGAGTGTCGGTGATCAGTAGGACACTGGGGCACTTTTTACTCTCACTAGGAGAGGTTTTTTCCCCCATACTTATAGTCTTATTGTCGTATGTGCTTATGTGCTTATGTTACACACTTATGGGCACTTAGTGTGTGTCGGGTGTGAACACCCCCTACAACCCTAAGGTTTAAGGGTTGTACTTTGTACTTTCTGGTTACACTCTTTCAGCCTATTCTCTTGGGTTTCGTGCTTCACTTTGTCTCTCACTCTCACACTGTCTACTGAACCTCAGTTGCACCTCGATCCTTCCATCTCACACAGAGATTATCCAATAAGCTTTCAATTTTATTAGCCAAATGTGACAACATTGTGAGAACAAGATGGGTAGCAAGGCCAAAAACAAGGGACTTAGAGGCAGCATAGGGCTTAGCAACCCCAGCGTTCAACATGACTTGAGAAGAGGTGTCCCTGCCACTAGTATATATCAAGTGAGACATGCTAGGCGTGAAACTTATAGTCTACATGAGCTCAGCCAAAGAGAACCATTCCAAATTATCAAAGGCCTTTTCCAAATCTAATGTTATAAGAACAACCTCTTGATTTGAGTGTTGCACATAGTTAATATCCTTCTACTCATTTAGAATGCTACACAGTATATTTGCGCCCTTCATCAAGCCATACTGAATCAGATGCACAATGGAAGGGAGATGTCATGAGGACATGTATTTTTGAAACCTCACTTAACATGTGGATTTATTTTTAATCACATGATTAAGTAAATGATGCCCCTATGAGGTGCAACTGGGATTAGAGTAAATTTACGAGCTCGAGACCCGAAGAATTCACGGGATGTCAAAGGCAAAAGTTGCTATATGTTTTTTCGCACAAATACTTGGTGGTATCTGATGCCAATTGTTGCCCTAGATCATCCATTTGGCCATAAGTGTCAGTTGATGACACTAGAGAAGTGGTGTTTAATGGTACCTAACACCAATCTGATGGTCAGAGATGGCGCAAAGACACTCCGGAATGGAAGTTGCCTAGCCAATTTAATTATTGGCCAGTCAAATTATTTTTCAGGGCACTGAGATAATTATTAAATTAGTTTTCAGTATTTTAAGACTGAAAATTAATATTTAATTGTAAAAAATACTTGCAAAACCGTTTGGGAACATTGCCACTTGTGAAAAATGCCCATGCAAGACTGAAAAACGTCTTTAGAGGCTAGAGAGAGGCATTTTTATAAATTCAGCCTGCAAGAGAGAGGAAGGGGAAGCTGTTGGTCTGATTTTGCAGCCATTGGAAGACCTTCTGAGGCAGCCAGGGGCAAGAGAAGACCAATCAACAACAAGAGACAACATCTATAGGCTGTTGAGGCAGGGCAGCAGTAGTAAATTACTGATTTTCTTCAGTTCTTTGCATCTACATGCTGTTGTGGCAGGGCAGCAGCTGCACTTGACTGATTTTCAGTCATTCTTCGCGACAAAACTCTGAATTTTCTCTCTCTACAGCTTTCCCTCCCATCTCCTAGCCATTTCACAGCCTTGTTCTGAAGATCTCAACATTTGGACCCTTGGAGGTTGAGAAATTGCAAATTTCTATGCTGTGAACCCTAATTTACAACAGAAATTAGGGTTTAGCAGGAGCCTTCGGAAGCGTGCCAAAATTTGGAAGCTCCAAGACTTGAATTCAACAAGGCTAAGGGTGAATTTCAGCTAAATTCAGGTGGAAGACTAGCTAGCCATTGAATTTGGGGCATTTCCATCGTCTATGAAGTGGGTGAAGGTCAATTGAGTGCCCGAATCAAGGGAAAAAATAGATTGAAGACGTTCTGGTCACTTTGGACAGCAAGGGGAGTTGAAATACCAAAAGGGATTGGGAGAATCCCATTGTAAATCAACTTTTTCTTCAATAAAGCTAAAGAAATACCGTAAGGGGGGCCAATTTTGGGGCCAATCGAGTGTGCATTGTCTAAGATCAGTAGATAAATTTGTATTTTCAGATTTGCATTTATTGTTTGCTGCTGTAATTAAGTTGTAATCAGGGATTTACCACCCTATCCAAGGAGAAAAGCTGGTTACATGGTTCCATTGTCATCTAGTCCGGTTAGGATACTTGGCTTTCACCCTAGCGACCTGGGTTCAAATCGCGGCAAGAATGCAAATGCAAGGCCATCACGGAAGTGCCAACCCAATGGATTTTGGACAGCGAGGTGTGCATGCTATGATGGGGCAGCCAGGATATTTTGGTGGAAGCACAATTTTTCATGCTATGGCTGGACAAGGACTTCATACGGGAATGTATGGCACAAATCCCTATGGTATGCAACAACCAGTGCATGGAGTGCAAGGCCCAATGTATTCAGGTAAGGCTGGAAATATGCAAAACCCTATATATGGCAGCATTGGCTTGATGCTTGGGGCACAAAGTAGCATATTTGGTATTGCATCTGCACCCCCGAATGCTTATGGGACTCGAGGAATGAATGTTGGTCATGCAAATGCTCCATTTGGCGTTGGTTTTGATGTAAATTCAGCAAATGCACCCTTTTTGTAGCAGCCAGTGCATGACAGCTTGACATCGAAAGGGGCAGCAAAAGACTATAATGAGGGTGGAAAAGGAGTGAAGTTTGAGTCCTTCAACGGTATACAAAATAGGCTAAAAGCTTTGACTTTCATTCAGCAGCTTAATGCAGCCTATTCAAGGGGGAACTTTACAAAGTCCTCAAAGATTCGAAAAGCAGCCACTTTCTTGAAAGGGAATGCATTACAGTGGTAGTCCACTATTTTGATGCGAGGTAGAGCACCGTCAACGTGGGTACAGTTCAAGCAATGTTTGCATCAAATTGGTTGACAAGTACCTTTGAGGTGGACATCATGACAGCTCGGAATAAGCTGGATGCTAAGGAATGTAAGAATTTGGAGCAATATAATAAGAAGTTTTGGGATGCATTGCTGCCCATTACTTCTTATCACCCCATACCCTTTCATGAGCAAGTGGAAAAATATGTATGTGGCCTACCCAAACAAATCTGGGATTTTTGTATTAAATCCACAATGTCTAGCATGTCTCAGCTTATAGAGACTATTGCTATAGCCAATGCCTTGCTGCGTGGGAAGGATTCGGGCTTCCTAGAGAGTGGGGAGAAGCCGAATAAAAGGTTGTTTAAGGTTGAGAAAAGGGGCAAATCTGAATATCAGCTTGAAAAGAGGCCAAAACAACAAATAAAGGGCTCGAAAACATTGACACAACGTAGGGAACTGATGGCTGTAAATAGATGTTTTATTTGTGAACAGGAGGGTCACATTACAAGGGACTGTCTCAATAGGCAGCAAGCTGGAAAATCAGAAAATCAGGGAGATTCTAAAGTAAAGAAGCCTAAAACATCAGTGGGATTGGTGCCTGATGTTGTTAGTGATCATCCCAATGATGATGCTACTGAGTTGTGCAGAGCATGGGGAAAAATTAGGGATCAATATGCATTGATTTTCTTTGATAATGGTGCATGAGCCAACTTCATCTCTGTTGACATGGCCGCCCATCTAGACATCAGAGAGTATGAGATGCGACCCATTGGGGAAGTTGGGATGGCATGTAAAGGCCATGCAGAGCCTGTCACACCGCTCATTGGAAGCCTTCGGTTGCACATACAAGGATATGTGGACAGTGAAGTGTTCTTCATTGCTCCACTTGAGGGTTGTGATGTATTGCTTGGTATGCCATGGTGTCACCGTATGCATGCAATGATTGATTCTCGTGCAAAAAAAAGTTCACTATTCAGCATAAGGGAAAGGCACTCACACTTGATGTAAAATTGAAAGGTGAATCTGTCCCTGTTGTATCTATAGTTGCCATTTCTAAAGTAATGAAAAATCATATTTCAGTGTACTTGGTTTTTACTAAGGATAAAGATGATAGTGAGAATGTTGGAAACATGTCTAAGTTAGAGAAGAATCGCATGTCATTTCTGAAAATGTATCCTGATTGCTTCTCTCAGTCACTTCTACGGTAGCTACCGTCTCAAAGGCCAAAAGATCATGGCATAGATCTTATCCATGGAAGTAGGCCACCTAATAAGCCACCCTACTGAGTCAGTGCAGCCCAACAAGAGGAGATTATGAGTCAAGTAAATGAGCTGTTAGAAAAATGATTGA
Source organism: Lygodium microphyllum (assembly GCF_053477565.2). NCBI lineage: Eukaryota > Viridiplantae > Streptophyta > Polypodiopsida > Schizaeales > Lygodiaceae > Lygodium > Lygodium microphyllum. The sequence continues at coordinate 7,348,464 of NC_141153.1, read as the reverse complement.
TTCAGCCTAGCTCATCTCCTTTTTATTCTCCAATGCTTTTGGTGCAGAAAAAGGATGGTTCATGGCGTATGTGCATTGATTATCGTGCTCTGAACAAGATCACAATAAAGAATCGCTTTCTGATTCCTCGGATCGATGATGTTATGGATAGATCACAAGGGGCAGTCATATTTAACCGTATAGATTTGAAAAGTGAGTATCATCAAATATGCACTAGAACAGAAGATGTGCTTAAGACATCTTTTGGATTGTATGAGTTTCTTGTTATGCCTTTTGGACTTACAAATGCTCCTGTCACTTTTAATCAGATGATGGATCGTATCTTCAAGCCGCATAGAGGATTTGTGGACACTTTCTTTGATGACATGATTGTCTATTCAAAGAATGAGGCAGAGCATAGAAAACACTTGGACATTGTGTTTAATGAATTGTGTGACCATAGGTTGGTTATCAATGACAAGAAAAGTGAATTGTTCTTTCATGAAATCTACTTTTTGGGGCATATTGTATCGGTTGATGGTATTCACATGGACCCTACAAGGGTTGAAGCAATACGATCATGGCCACCTTTGAGGAATGTGCATGAGATCCGCAACTTCTTGGGTTCAACCTCATGTGCAATCTAAATAGTTACTTAACAATTAGTTCTCAAATTTACAAGTATACAAAAATTGTTAGCGCTTTTAGGAAGCATCTATTCTCAACTATTCAATGTTTGTACTTGGATTGTGTCATTTTATATTTACACTAGGTTGAAAATAGAATATAAATAAAAGTGAATTTACTTTCTTAATCATTTTTTATTATGTATCACTAGCACATTTTCATCTCTATCGTGCTAATTTACTTTCTTTTCACTAACAAGTACCAAGTCTACTAATCTATGACTAACAAAAGTATGAAAAATAGTGATCACCACATTTGAAGTCTATTACTCCACTCTCCAATTACACCAGTTGGAGCTTCAAATTGATGAAATGTTTCAAAAGTATTCTTCTAGAGTAGCTGATTGTCGAGAGGATTCTTGGCATCCTATGTTGAATTCTGTGATTTTAAATCAAAGATAATTAAAGGTTTTGTCTCATGTGCAAAATGTCAACCAACTGAGGGTGGATCTATTATCCTATCTTTCCAAGCAACCTCCTTTTGATTCTTTATTTTTTGAAGCCTATGCTAGACATTCTACCTTAGGACCATCAGTTCCATCTTTAGCCTACTATCAACAAACTACAGAAAGTATGTATGCGAGTTTGCTGGAATTATATCTTCATTGCATACCTTGCAGAAGAAGGATGTGCCATTTAGATGGACAGTAGTGAAAATTTCAGCATTTGAAAAGTTGAAGGAAAAGATGACTTCAGATCCTGTCCTTGTGTTGCCCAATCTAAGGAAGTCATTCATAGTTCAATGTGATGTATGTGGTAATAGCATTGGGGTTGTTCTGATGCAGGACGGCTGAGTTGTGGCCTATGAGAGCCGAATTCTCCACGGTGCAGAAAAAAATTTGTAGGTCTATGAGAAAGAGCTCTTGGCTGTAATTCATGCACTGTCTACGTGGAAACATTATTTGTTGGGGGTTGATTTTACAGTGCAGACAAACCATCAAACTTTGAGGTACTTTCTGACGCCGACAAAGTTGTTAGAGAAGCATATGAAATGGGCAAATTTTCTCTCTATGTTTCATTTTCAAATTGTACATATTGATGGTAAAAAGAATGTTGTGGCTGATGCACTGTCACGTAAGCCACAAATTTCAGCTGTCAGCATGGTTTATTACACTGAGTTGGATGCCATGAAAGAGCAATATGTTGCTGATTCGGACTTTGCTAATGTTTATGATTAGCTTTGCAATGGCCAAAGGCATGAACACTTTATGTTAAGAGATGGATTTCTGAGAATGCATGGATGACTATGTGTCACAAAGCAGTTAAGGCCTAGAGTTATCACTGAAAGTCATGTTCCTCAATATGCAGGACACAGAGGTATTGATGCCATGGTCAAGGCAGTGGAGCATTTCTTTTATTGGCCAGCTTTAAGGCATGATGTAGAACAATTTGTTAAGACATGCATCGTATGCCAAAAGACAAAGCACGATAGGCAAAAGTTACTGGGTCTTGCTTATTACAAATCGCCTTGGCAGAGCATTGCAATGGACTTTATTTCATATGTTGGATATAGGAATGGTTGAACAACAATGCGCAATGTTGTGTTGACCATGATGCCCTATGGAAATTCCAATCTAGTACTTTGCTTTTGATGCATTTGGCAATGCAATCGAGGACGATTGCAAGGATTTCAAGGGGGAGGATTATCATGAGGACATGTATTTTTGAAATCTTACTTAACATGTGGATTAATTTTTAATCACATGATTAACTAAATTATACACATGTGAGGTGCAATTGGGGTTAAAGTAAATTTACGAGCGCGAGACCCGAAGAAATCACAGGATGTCAACAGGCAAAAGTTGCTATATGTTATGCCGCACAGGTACTTGGTGGTATCTGGTGCCAGTTGTTGGCCTAGGTCATGTCCCATTTGGCCATAAGTGTCAATTGGTGACACTAGAAAAGTGGCGTTCAATGGTACCTAACACCAATCTGATGGTCAAAGATGACGTAGATATACTCGGGAATGAAAGTTACCTAGCCAATTTAATTATTGGCTAGTCAAATTTTTTTCAGGGCACCAAAATAATTATTAGATTAATTTTCAGTATTTTAAGACTGAAAATTAATATTTAATTATGGAAAATACTGGAAAAACCATTTGGGAAGACTGCCACTTATGAAAAATGCCCATGCAAGAGTGAAAAACGTCTTTAGAGGCTGGAGAGAGGCAATTTCATAAATTCAACCTGCAAGAGAGAGAAAGGGGAGGTTGCTGGTTTGATTTGCAGCCATTGGAGGACCTTCTGAGGCAGCTAGGGGCAAAAGAAGACCAATCAACAGCAAAAAACAGCATCTACAGGTTGTTGAGGCAAGGCAACAATAGTAAATGACTGATTTCCTTCAATTCTTTGCATCTACATGCTGTTGAGGCAGGGCAGCAAAAGTAAATGACTGATTTTCTTCAGTTCTTTGCATCTACATGCTGTTGTGGCAGGGCAAAAGCTGCACTTGACCGATTTTCAATCATTCTTCGCAACAAAACTCTGAATTTTCTCTCTCTACATCTTTCCCTCTCATCTCCCAGCCATTTCACAACCTTGCTCTGAAGATCTCAGCATTTGGACCCTTGGAGGCTGAGAAATTGCAAATTTCTCTGATGTAAACCCTAAACCCTAATTTACAGCAGAAATTAGGGTTTAAGAGTTGCCTTGGGAAGCGTGCCAAAAATTGGAAGCTCCAAGGCTTGGATTCAACAAGGCTGAAGGTGAATTTCAGCTGAATTCAAGTGGAGGACTAGCCAGCCGTTGAATTTGGGGCATTTCCATCGTCTATGAAGTGAGTGAAGGCCAATTGAGTGCCCGAATCAAGGGGCAAAATAGATTGAAGACTTGCTGGTCACTTTGGACAGCAAGGGGAGTTGAAATACCGAAAGAGATTGGGAGAATCCCATTGTAAATCTAATTTTTCTCAATAAAGCTAAAGAAATACCAAAAGGGGCGCCAATTTTAGGGCCAATCGGGTGTGCATTGTCCAAGATCAGTAGGTAAATTTTAATTTTCAGATTTGTATTTATTGTTTGCTGCTGTAATTAAGTTGTAATCAGGGATTTACCACCCTATCCGAGGAGGAAGGCTGGTTACAGAGATGCTCATGAAGGTGATTAACCAACACCTTGGAGAAAGATCCCATACATGCGACATCAACAAGATCGGTCTCCAATGTTTAAGCATCGAAGGCAAGGGAAACTTTGGGATCAACTTAATAATAATGCCCTCGTTCTATGATGCAGGCATAATTCCAGTGACCCAAACCTGTTGGCACATAGCTGTCAAAGGCTTAGCCAAGCGAGCAACATGAGTCTCAAAGAAATTTTCTCTCTTTCTCTCACCTTCTTTTTTTCATGAAAGGAAATTGTATGTACAATTACAATTACAAACAGTGACCCAAACCTGTTGGCACATAGCTGTCAAAGGCTTAGCCAAGCGAGCAACATGAGTCTCAAAGAAATTTTCTCTCTTTCTCTCACCTTCCTTTTTTCATGAAAGGAAATTGTATGTACAATTACAATTACAAACAGTTTAGTTGACTGACAAGGAGAACGAAGAAGCCATTATAGAGAGTATAAATGATTGACAAGGAGACAAAAGAAACCATTGTGTGTCAAGGAAGCAACTCATGTCTAGGGAGAACATCTGTTATATGAATTATGTCAAGCTGCCAATGAAGAAGACCTCTCAGATGGGCAACATATCCATGTATTCCAAAAGCAGCAGCTTTCATATGCGGCTGCACTGAATCTGGCAATTTAGGGTTTTCAAAGACTTAGTCTTTAGGGAGCATGGAGGGTCCAAGCACTTGAGACCAAAAAGCAAACAAAAGAGACCAAATTTTCCCTGTGATTGGACAATTAAAAAATTGATGATGAGAGGATTTTGTGCTTGTCGTACAAAAGAAGCAACAATCATTTGAAATACGGCATTTTGAGAGTGTGGAAGCAAGAGGAAGGCCTCCAATCAGCATTCTCCACACAAGTTTTCACAATGCCTATGCAATGGCACCTTGGTTAGTGCAAGTTGATGTGGATTTTTATCATCTTTCTCTCATTTTTTAATGGCTACTTTCATGTTTAATCTCGGCCAACCTCTTTCTGCAGTCTTAGCCATGGGGATGTGCCTACGTAGATAAGCTGAACACTGGAAGACTGTTTGGGGTTCAGTTTGACTAGTAGTTAGTGGTCAATCTTTAGCAAGGTAGAGAAAGGACAATCCTAGGGCAGAAGACAAGATGACCAGTGTGGATGCTCCTCCCTAGATGAGCTAAGTATTCAGGTTCAGGGTGAGTACTAGTTAGTTATAAATCTTAGCAAGGGAGAGAGAGGACAATAAGAGGATGGGAACCCTTTTTTTTGGGAAACATATGCAGAATTATGAACTGTTAAACTCTCATGCCACGACGTTTCCTTCATTCAGTCAAGTAGAAGATTTTTATTGCAATAAAGTTAACCATAATGTTAGGAGGAGAGCAGGCAAACTATTGGTTGTTTCTTATCTTATCAATTAAATAGTTGATCGAGCCTGCACATTCCTTTGACTTCCATTCAAATAGAGTAATTTATAACCACCAGACTAACCATCATGTTTTGTCCATGCCTGCAGCTAAAATTTCTGTCTACTCTGGAGATAAAATATGTTTATATGAAAGAGAGTTTTATCTTCTTCGCAGAACTCTTTGGATATCCTCAGCGGTATGGTAGATTTTAGAACATTAGAAAATTTTAATTGGAGTTATCATGCCATTTTTTTATATCCTTCCTTGCTTGTTACCAGATCCAGAGAGAATATTGTGCTGGAGGAATACTTCAGGATGTGAAAATCCAGATTGTTGATGAAAATGGGTTTGTTGACAGGAAGATGGATGGTCCTCAACACATGATAATGCTCCATTCATCTCCACAGAATGCCTATCCTCTTAAGGAGGGTGTATGCTGCATTCACACATTGAAACTACCTAACAAAGTTGGTCTCTGGAGTGATAAGATATTTCACTCAACATATCACGAACTTGAAGCACAACTTCAGGTAAATAAGCTTTTACCACTGTCATGTGCTTGTATAATATTTTGGCTTTGTAGACGACATTGTTTAAGTTATAGTCAAGTTAATCTGTTCTACAGACAAAATGCTTAACTCAAAGCCTTGCTTGTCAAAATGTTATGTAATCAGTTGAAATAAAGGTAACTTCCTATAAACATGTTTCTTGACTGAAGCAATTTAAAACATGACCATGCATTATTTTTTGGGGAAAAATGGTTCATACTGATAGCCTATGTTAAGAAAAGAGTTGTGCCTTCATCCTTAAACACATGGCTTTAGATAGTTTTCTGACACAAATTTTGCAGTCCCCAAAACTGCAAACACATTTACATCTGTTCAGAAGGACAGCACACTCTTTTTTATCAAACCTGCTTGAACATGGTTTCTAGGTTACTCATAGAAGAGTACATTTGGTATTGGATAACTGATGCTTTTGTGGAGGGCTGTTATCCAATGAAGGAAAAATATAAGTTCTCTCCATTGCAACTCTAGAGTCTTCATTTTTTTGTGTATTCCTTTGGATTTCACATCAGTTATGACAGGGGGACAAGCTCAGAGAAGCTCATGATAATACCTGGGAAAGAAGCCACGATGTGTTTTGTTACTCAAAGCTGCATGGGTATGTTGATTCTAATTTGTGATTTGGATTCTTCAATCCAGTGGTTAAGGCTTCTTCCTTGAGAAGAAAAAAAGCATCCCTGAAACACCTGCCTCAGCATGCATCTCCGCTCAATGAACTCCATAATGTCCTTTGGCAAGAGAGAACAATCTGCGGATTTTTTGCATTGTACAATTCCCATGACCTCTTCTTAAGCATGAATAGGCTTGTGACTGATGTTGTTTGGTGCATCAGGTTGAGGGCGTACTTTGCAAGAATGTAAGTTACACGTCTGTGAGAAGGGGACACTATAATCCAGTTTTTACTTCCTCCTGTTCTTTACTCTTCATTAGTAGAAGTTCTATGAAAAAATGAGGACCAAAAAGAACAGAAAATCAACTTTCTAAACACAACGTTGATGTGGTCAGGTCAATCTTGTATGTGGCATCTTACCCCCATCAAATGATTGCAACACCTCTGATAATGATGTGACTAGCAATGTGACACCACTCATGATACGGGATACAAGTGGTTCAGAAGCTGAATTGGAAGCCCTGGCAGATGATATTATCAATCTAATTGAGGTAAATTTGCTAGTTATTTTTCCAACCACCAAATTCTATCTTATTTTGTATATAATGAAGATAGAATATTCCACCTTGTTTATCAGAGTGCAAACAAGGATATAAAACTCTATGCAAACAAAGTGAAGAAGGCAGAGGATGAGCTTAGGAGTCTAACTGCTAAAAGGGATCATGAAGTGGACAAAATTTCACGTCTGGAAGGTTTGTCTTTGATATTTCCCTGCATATACATAAATGGTTACTCGTAAGATGAGGTACAAGAGGGTACCTAATTGTGGTAAGTAACATATTGGAAAAGGAGAGGAAAAGGAGACTGGTCTTTTGTGGCATAACCTTTGTCGTAATCTTATTTGGGTGATCAAAGTAACATATCAGTTCATCCTAACATACAACTGCTGTCAAGGTCCACCGTTTTCTCAGTGAAATCAGAAAAGGACATCATTCGAAGGATTGACCTATTTCTGATTGGTTCCGCTAGATCTCTGATTGCTATAGAAAGAACCTCTGTGGCTGCAGGATAATGCACCAGATCTAGTGATCTAAGTTTTGGAAAATGCAGCCCTAATTTCTACACTCTGGATCAGATGAATTTTTTATCCTTTTTGAAAATCCCCCCACTGAGAGCAAGCCAACATTCTAGGCTTGTTACTAGAGACAGCACAAAAACAATTTCTATACACATTGATCATTAACAAACAAAGGAGCAAGTACTTGTTCAGGCCCTTTGAGTGCTAAGACAGGACTCCCACCCAGTTTGTCAATGCTCCGCTCAATGACAAGATATCAGCTGCAGCAACTATATTTACATGCTTCTATGCTGTCTAGCTAGGCTCCTGACACATGATTAGCCTAGACTGCTTGTATTTATCAAGGTTTAATGTTATTGTTTGTATTATTTTCTCTCAGTTTGTGTTATATAGTCATTTTTCACAGCCAACTGTTATGCTGCGACTTTCTAATTTAAGGTGTAAAATTCCAATGTATTGAATGCATTCTCTCTTGTATAATCCACTTGAAGATCCTTTGTGATTTCTATGATCTCCACACTTTCCTCATCCAGATCACGTTTCCAATGTTTTTCTAAAAATCTGCCTGGTGCCATATTTTGTCTATTCATTAGCTGTGTATATTTCTTTTGTTTGCTGGTTGGATGACTCTAGAAGGCCAGAATGGCCTATGAGACCATAACTAATACAACTGACATGTCATCTCTCATCAGAGAAGAAAACAGAATTATGTCTAGGTCTACATGATAAATTGAAATGGAAAATGAAGAATATGGAAAACTGAGAAACTGAAAAGAGTATAGAATATCTCCCCCTGTGTATGGAATCCACCATGACTTTGCAAGGTACCCCTGACTGAATCAACACAGTAATCTTCATCCGTAATGAGCAATCATGACGTGAATGTGTCACATATGACCATGCCTACATTGCCGAGCAGGTACCCTAGGGCATCATGCTCTGCATAATGCTGTAGCTCTGTCTACTGTGATGCCTACATTGCTGAGCAGGTACCCTGGAGAGAGAGAGAGAGAGAGAGAGAGAGAGAGAGAGAGAGAGAGTTGACACTATGCCATATGGGACTATCCAACAGTTGAAATAGCTGCTCTTGAAAAGAAGTCGCTGAAGGTGCATGCGGGCAAGACCAATGACTTGGACAAGAATGATTGCACACAAGAAAAGATTGCCCGAAAAATTTCAAGTTGTAATGCACCTGCTAAATTTCTTTTAGAAGCACAATGCTCAGGAATGTTCCTGTCACAGCAGACAGGTAGACCTGAGGTTAAAGATATATTGGGGGTGGTGGCCCTCCTTGCATCAACAAACAAGCCCTCACTCAGCAGGTTAGGCTGCCTTATTTGTGTTTGGATAGTAATACTTAATATGTGTCTTTCAGAAGCAATGTTATTGAAAGCTCAACTTTTTGCATGTGGAAATAGGATTTTGGCTGAGTTTGTGGACATGGAGAACATGCTTGCAGTAGTATGCAAAACAAGGGAAGCAGCAAATGTGTTAGTAAAGCACAATGAAGTTGATGGGAAAGTTGACAAAACGTGGGGTCTTTACAAGTTTGCAGATAGTCAAAGGAAGAGCATGCAAGAGAAACTTCGTGTGTATGTTCTTGAGGAAATGAGGTATACTCCAGTGGACCATTTCAACAAAACTCTTCAAGGTGCCTTCTTATGTTCATACTAACCCCTTAATACCCTGATACTTTCGTTCTTTTCAGGTGCTATGAACATGGATTTGACGAGAATCACCCTCAAAAAGTCTTGAAATTCAAAGATCCTCAGCTGAGTGATGGTGCATCCCCACCTGGTTTCCTTGGTTATGCAGCAAACTTGTTACATGTACATAATGAGTACCTGGATTTGCAACTTACTGCAGATGGGCATGGCCTTCGAGGTTCACTGTTCTATAACTTGTTTGAAGAACTTCAAGTATATGATTCCCGCATGCATTTGCTGCAAGCAAGAAGTGCACTAACATCAGGTGGAGTGTCACTTGACGGAAGCGTGATTCACAGGAGAGGTTGTGAAGACCATGGTTCACGGTGAGTGTGTGTTTGTTTGCTTCCTGATATATGAAGCATCGGATGAAGCCTAACTACTCCCCCCATGCACTAACACCACCATGTGTGGCAGGGATGGCATGCTAATACCATTCCCTGTTATGACTGGCAATCTCTCCCCAGTCTCCTTGGTAACACACATTTACGAACGAGTCAAAATTGATGAAAGACTGAGAACTGCAAAGCAAGAGTTAGAAGAGCGAAAGAACTACATAGACAACCAGATTGAAGAGAGGCGAAGCTATGTCCAGAGGAAAGTTGAAGCAAATAGGGCCAACTTTCTAAGGACAACTCAAGATGTCCAATCACAAACAAAGAGATTGGACATTCTCAGATCTCGAATTGCAGCACTGCATGATGCGTGAGCTGCTATGTACAGTGCTGACGCATGTAATTTTGTAAAGACCTTGGTAGTATGAAAAGAAAAAGCTCTCCAAAAGTGGAGTTGCAGTTTGTTCATAGCCCTTTTCCGAATATGATATATACTGTATACCAGTTGTACCCAAGAAGGGATGCATAATTATCAAAGAAAACCAAATTTTGGGGTCAAATATTTGGCCAAATGGTGCAAGCCTACACCTAAACTTCCAAGATTCAAAATCAAGCGTGACGAACAAGTACGCATGTATGTAACTGTAATGGTTTCAAAAGACAGTGTGCAATGAGAAAACTCAGATTTGTTTTGTGGAACCTTAGCTATGTGCATTGCATGGATCTTTGTTGTCCTTTAAATGCTATGAAAAGATATTTTCTATAGAAGAACTGCATGGATTTGGAACTAAGTCTATGGAAAGATGTTCGATATAACTAGTTGAACTACTTTGTAAGTTAATCATGAATTTTTGTTACAATGACCATTAGCTCGATTCTCTTATGCCATAGCGTATGTAGGGTAGATATGCCAGTAGAAGGTCATTTAAAATGACCATCCAAATGCACATGGCTACCAGGCCATTGGATGTCATGTGGGTGCTGAGGCATCCTCCAAGTTTTGATGCACTTGTAGTGTTAACAGTTTCCCCACTGCCATATAGAAGATGACCTTTTGAGAGTCAAACTGAAAGTTGGTCTGGAGAAAACCTGCTGTTAAGAAAAGGCATTTTTGGCCACTCGTTAACTCCCCTCTGTTTCAGTGGCAGTTCATGCCCGTGCATGATGGACAGTGAGAGGTACCCTGTCATCTCTGCTTCCTGCACCTGATAGTGATTGTGCAACACCCTCTGCACAATTGATCTAAAATATGCCTAGATGAATCTTTTGATATATTGTACTCTTCTCTGTCAAGGATAGGTTCATCTTAGAGTTTAGTTTTACTTTTTCTTTTTTAGTTTTCTAGTTTGATTATGCCTTTTGGCACCCGAAGTGGAATGCACAAATGATAATCGATCTACTTGATCTGTCCTTTAGGTCAGTTTTGGCCTCCACAGGATGCTAATATAACTTTTTTTCTTTTCTTTCCTTCTCACTGCTCTCTCTAGTGCAGCAATGCAGGCACAATACATGTGAGGGCACTCAGCTGCATTTATGCCACAATGATTCCATACGAAAGAGGAGGCAGCAATGTGATGAATTTCAGTGGGAGCTGGCATCAGAAGACAGCAAAGTTGAGTAGTGCAACCAGGATTTTCTGAGAAGGGATGAGCTTCTGAAGAACATTTGCTGCTCTAAGTCATATGTAAGGATTTCATGTTGCTCCTGTGCACATATTAATAGCTGGATACCAAGGAAGATCTTATTGCAGGGGGGATCTACATTGGAGAACTGTTTTTGTGTATTGGAACATTCTCTTACAGGCAAGGCTCTTTTGTTCATTTGAGCTTATATTGTACTAGAACACCACTCTTCAGCAATTTATGGCATTTCATGGAGTATCCCTGACAAATTAGGAGGAGCTGGTTGATCGAATCATGAAGGATGGAAAAATATAGTTCGCGTATATTTATCAGGCCCATGATCTTCTCATAGTTAAGAAAAAGACAAAAAGCATTATGAATAACATCTGACCATTCTTTATCATATATTTTGATAGAATTATATATTTCTAAAATATTAATTAATTTCTGACAGCAAGAAAGAGAATTCATGTTATTCATTAAATTATTTAATGTTCATCCATATTAATTGATTGTGGCCTTAACTATATCATCAAATTATGCAGGTGGTTGTAAAGTCACAAAGTATGTATATGGGCAGGACTATCACTAAGAGCAAGAAAAGGGAGTGATTCATTTGCTAGCAAGACATGATGTCTAGCCAGTCGTATGGGTAAAATGAAGTACTTTAGTGTTAACAGTTTCCACAATGTTTTCATAGAACTTTCAGGCCTGCTGCAATTCAGGCCTCTCAATCGCCTGCTGCAAGTCACGCCTCTCAATCAGTTGCAAATCAAAAGAGCTCTAAGCTGGCTTCTTATGTCAGGAAAGGAAACAGCCTTGTAAGAGCTTCCATCTCATCTGTTGTATCATGTGGCATAAGTTCCTCAGGGCCTGGAAAGGACACAGCTGGGTAAGTTCTGTCTCTCCTTTTCTCTCTGTTTGGGAATTGCCTGGTCTTGTGCTCATGCCATGCATGATTTTCTAGGTGCTTGAACAACGATGAAGTATTTGTAGAGATTACTCAAGATCTGTTTAACAGCCATATGAAAATCTTATTGTAGAAGTGCTTCGAACAGACCTATGAACAAACCTTTGAGCAGTGCTTCTGGATCAAGCCTAATGCAACCCGTGATATCTGCAACCATTGGGACAGTAATAGACTTGGTTGGAAAAAGATAATCAGCTCTTTTTCATGGGGGTTTTTCAATGTTGGACTTGGCTTCTCAGTCTTATGATGATGTGATGATTGAGATGAGAAGAGGATGTGTTGCCCTTCTGTCTCATTTTCGATGTTGGCTTTTATTTTGCATACTTTTTAGCGTATGCTGATATCGAATTTAGCAGCTGATTGCTTAATGCTTTGTAGAATAATTCTGTGAAAAGTGTAGCTGTGCCCTTTTAGAGATTCGTCCTCTTTTTGATATAGCATTTGGGTACATTGTGGCACGTTTCTGAAGTTGCTGGCCCCAAAACTTGTTTTGCAGTTTATACTGATTGGGGTCTTGTATTCAGAGATTCATTAGTCACGGGTAGTGAGTTCACAAAATATTTTTGATTGTTTGTTTATGTAAGTGGATTGCAGCATGTTTCTGATGCTGATGGGTCTAAAAACCTGTTGTGCAGTTTATTATAAAGGTGATTGAGGTCTTGCACCCTTGCTTACAGAGACAATGGTGCATGTGCATTTGGAATCAGCGCACCACCTTGGCATCTTTGGTATTATCCAAAATCATAGAAAGTGAGAGGTTCAATTTACAAATACTTGACTTCAAGACAATTGGGATGTCAGTGATGTTAACTATAATGTGAACTCAATATATAACACGCTCCTGCCGTCGTGTATGCTGCTGCTGCCCCGCCCGCCATCGTTCCTGCCCTCCCTTGCCTACTGCTCGTGGGCCCCCACCTCTTCCCCGTCTACTCCACCACTCTCTCCTATGACAGGAAGGCAAACATCATCAAGACGGACAAATAGACGCGAGCTGGACTACGGCGGGGTCCAACACTCCCCCCCCCACCATGTAAACAAGCATCCCCCACCCCCCCCCCTCGCCATCAGCCCTCCTCCCCTCCTGTTGCTCCCTTCCCTTGCAGCAACAACCCCCCCGCCTCCGACAGCGCAACAGAGTGAGTGGTAGGTCCTCAGCAGGGACGCACGATGGAAACCTCTGGTCAGACGCTGATGCACTCCACGAGTCCCCCCCAATCAAACACCTTGCGCATCATCCTTTCTGAGGAAAAGCACTTGGCCGTCCGGGCCACAAAGTTGGAGTTGAAAGAAACAGCAATCTTTGGTCAGGTCGTTGAACACTCCCCATCAAGGGCCCAGTTGCGGGATTGGCTCCACTCCACGCTGCGCATTGGCACAACGCAGATCAGGGAGGCAATCCTAATGGGCAGAGGGATCTTCATGGTTCAACTCACCTGTGCAGACGCAGCCCGTGAGTTAGTGGAGAGCTTGCCCTATGCCTCCAGGAAGGGGGTCATCTACATGGTTCCCTGGTATAGTGGCTTCACAATGGAGTCTTTTGCGCTCCACAATAGTTTTCTCAAACACCCAGTCACCCTACTTTTCCCCGCAACGGTAGTAGAGTACCACCAATTAGTAGAGGACTTTGGTTGGCTCTTTGGCACAATTCTTCCTGCTTCCTTTGCGGATGCAGTGACAGCTGTGCAGGAGTCCCAAAGGTATGAGTGGCCGTGAAAGACACAAAAAGCATACCAAAGTTCCTGGAGATTGAGGCTGGAGGTCGCTCCTTTAGGCAGCAGGTCATTGTAACTGAGCAACCAAGGCAGTGCGTGCAGTGCCACGACTTTGGGCATCAGGAAAGAGCAGATTGTACGCATTTTAGGGCCAAGGCTGCTCCGTCAACAGGCCCACAGCTAGACGCTGACGGCTTCACACAGGTCTAAAGACGACAAAGAGGGAGATGGCAGGGAGGGGCGCAGAAAGCCCCTCAGACCCAACCTTGACAACAGGGGGCAGGAGGGCGAGCAACGCCCCTTCGGCAAAGCACTCCGCAACCCCCCTCTGCCTGCTCCACCCGACAAGACTGTAGTCCCCCACATCCATCACCTGCACCACAAACTACCTCACCTGAGATCCCACATCCCTTAACCCCCCCCTCCCCCCCCCCCCCCCCCCCCCCCCCCCTTTGAGGGCCACCATCTGCCCCCCCACACCCAACACATACCTCCGACCATCCCTCCATCCCTAGACCCCCCTCTTTCCCCCCATCCCCCACCCCTTACCGAGCATCCCCCCTGATCCACACCCGTTTTAGGAGATCCCTCCAAGACCCACTCCCCCTCCTCCCACAGGTGGTGACGAGCCATACATGCCCACATCCTCCTCGCACCAACAGTGCTCCCCCTCCCACACAGCCATCAGCTCATTTGCCCTTGCCGCCCGTCACACTTTCTCGAGACAGGCACAATTGTTGCCACACGAGTTCTTCTACAGTGACCCATGGTCCGACCTAAGAGTTGCGGAGCACGGAGAGTTCCCACTACCTCTAGAGGTGGGGATCTTTGTGGTTCGTAAGTCAAGGAGGGGCAAGGTCCATCTACTAGCACCACCGGATGGACCTAACTACACTTTTTTCCTTCAGTCCTCTCACTCAAGGGATTGGACGATGACACAGATTGAGGAGGATTTGAAAAGCCAGGTGGCGAACCACATCTCCCAGTGGATGGGAGATGAAGGACTAGCACTGTTTGCATAGCAGTGGCCTAGTTGCATGATGGACATTAACTGGTGGGCTAGAGCTTAGAGCCGAGGTACCACACTTGAGCATGATCTTTCGAGCCCGCCCACAGTGGAGAGCTCCAAGGGATGTGATCGAGTGGCCCCTAGCACAAGCGGCCCGTTTCTACCAGTGTACAAAGTCACAACTCTCAGCTTGGCTGATAGATGCATTGATAGTACCACTTGGAGCATCTATCACCCCTCTGGTTTGGCCAAGGGCCACTATGGGGGATTGGAATTCGCCGTCGAGACTTGCGCCAAAGCATACTTGCATGCCCCATAGTTTTTCTTTCTCATTAGCAGCCTCCACACCGAACACATGTCTGTTTGGTTAGTCGCAGGTTTCCCCATGAGCTTACACCTTGCATCTTGGAATGTGAATAGTCTCCACTATAGTGGGGCACAGGGTTCCAGAAAGTTGATTGTTCAGTAGAGGCTGCAGCCTGTCCTTGCCGGACGGATCGACATCTTACTTTTACAGGAGCACAAGCTCACTCCCACCTAGGCCCAGTGGGTAGGGAAGGTACTCCCGAGCAGCTCGCACACCTTCCAGGAGCACGCCATAGGTGCCCACGGCAAGAGTAGAGGCGTATGCAGCTCTATTGGCCCGAGTCTCACTGCCTGTGTACGAGACCATGGGACGATAGTGGCAGGGAGGGTGGAGGGTTCTATGGATCAGATTGGATATTGGGGACTCATGCCTTGGAGTCCTCAATGTCTATGCCCCTACGGAGGTTAGGGCATATAGCAGGTTCTGGGTGGAGATCGCAGATGGACTCTCAAAGGTGGACTCCTAGATCGTTAGAGAAGACTTCAACAACCTGGAAGCTTTGGAGGACCAGCAAGGCAGAGGCAGAAACTACCACAGCATGGCTGGGAAGGAGCAAGAGGCATGGGAGGTCGTTCTATTAGCAGTAGAAGCACGCGATGCCTGGAGAGACCCTACCTTCCTTGGGAGGGAGAGATCGCTAGACTTCTCTTGGGTATACAGATGGCCAGGTGGAGTCCTGCTGGAGCGGTTGGACAGGTTTTATGTGGAAGAATGGGGTGGCTCTCATGGAGGCCAATTGGACCAAGGAGTGGGGCAGGAGGGACCGGATCGTAGAGAAGGTTGCAAAGGCCCTTACCCGAGTCGAGCAGAATCTGCCAAGAGGCAGCCATATAGGCTAGGTAGCAGAGCTAGGAGGAGAGAGCACTCCAGCGGGACCTTGTAGCCACGCATAGATTATTACAAGAGGCTACTACAGTCACCTATTCCAGCAAGAGACAGCCTCAGCTAGAGGGCAACAATGTAGATAGCAGGTCTGGGATCACATCCTATCCCTCGTCTCAAAGGAGATGGGACACTGATCCTAGCCCCCTTCACAGAGAAGGAACTAGAGGAGGCTTTCCATACACAGGACAGGCAGAGATGCCTGGGAGAGGATAGTCTCTCTAAGGCCTTCTTCACTATCTACTAGGAAGTGGTGAAGGACCCCCTACTGATGGCTTTCCAGGAGATCTTCACTTCAGGATAGATGCTAGGGAGTCTTTCAGCAGGCCTTATCAGTCTTCTCCCCAAAGGGAGAGACCGGTTGGAGCTTGTCGGAGCTTTCCCAGTGGAGACCGATCACACTTTTGTCAATGGCCTATAAGGCAGTGGCAAAGATGATTGGTAGGCGACTACGCCCCGTGCTTCCAGACATCATCCACAACACATAGACAGGCTTTGTTCAGGATAGGAGCATCCTGGACAATGTATTCACCTTCTTTGAGACGACAGAGTGGGCTCAACACAGTGGGCAGAGATTGGCTGTACCACTCGTGGATTTTGAGAAAGCTTATGACAGGGTGGACTGGGACTTCCTAGAGGGCACCATGGTGAGGTTGGGTTCCCCTTAGACTTGGTTTTGCGGGGTCTCCACACTTTACAAATCGGCCACCAGTAGGGTTCTCATAGGTCGTAGGCGTGGGGAGGAGTTTCGGCTGGAGAGATCGATATGGCAGGGCTGCCCCTTGGCCCCGAACCTATTCCTGCTCTTTGCAGAGGCAATGTCCCATTTCCTCAGGTCACGTGTGAGTGGACTATGTGGCCTCCAACTTCGAGTGAGAAAGGAGACTAAGTTGTTAGAGTGGGAGTATGCAGATGACACAGCACTCTACATAGAGGAAGAAAGCTGATGCTAGAGAGAGTGAGGATCACTCTTGAGGTGTTCTATGTTGCTGCGGGAGCGAAAATCAATTGGCGAAAGTCGGTTGGTTTCCTCACAGACCTGGTATCTAGCACGGCTTTCCTCACAAACCCGGACTCTAGCATGGAGTGGGGCGTCCACCTGGGATCTAGATGGGTGAGCAAAGGGCAGACCGTCGTCCGTTATCTAGGGTTCCAGGTGGGACTCGACATCACGCCCGCCCAGCAATTTCTTACTGTCCTTGATTCTATTCGGAGCAAGCTAACCTACTAAAGCACAACTCGCCTCTCACTAGCCGGCTGAGCCCTAGTGGTTAACGAGGTCCTCCTAACGACGGCCTGGGATATCGCCTCGTGTTGGTGCTTCTCCTCATCCTACGTAGTGTAGCTTCGCCGCCTAGTACGGAACTTCCTTTGGTCAGGGTCAGATGGCTCCAGGGATTCCAGGGCCAAGGTGGCATGGGCGACCATCATACGGCATCGGTCAGAGGGAGGGCTTGGGATCATAGACCCAGAGTTACAAAGTATGGCCCTCTTGGGCAAGCTAGTTGTCCGCAGCCTCACACGAGGCGGGCAGACTTGGAAGGTTTTATTGAAGGAGGGTCTTCAGGATTGAAGACCGAGGCTTGGCGGTGAGTGGAGGCCATCCCTGAGATGGATCTTCATGTCAGCCCCAGATCACCTTTCCTACACAGCTTACTCCGCTTGTGGCAGGGCTTACGTAAGGCCCTAATCCAAAGCCCCCCAGGATGCTAGAAGGAGATAGACCATCACCCAGTGATCTAGAACCCCCGGGTCAAAGATCGGGATGGGGCACAGATTGGCGAGCGCCCCCACATCCAATATGTTGGTTGGGAGGCCATCCCAACTCGTACCATTAGGACATGGCGGGAGGTGAACAAGAAGGCGGACGAGGAGGTGGTCCATCGAGTATCAGGCTGCCAGAGAGGAATGGAGTTGAGGAGAAGGGAGATAGACGTAGCAATACCTCTGGAGTGGCTTACTCCCCCAATACGAGTGCCGATAGAGCCCGGGGAGGTTTGGACCGCTAGGTTTTCACCAATAGGCATCCCCCTACAGATGGCAAGTAGAGTGGGCGGCGCCCCGCAAGGGACTTTTTTCACCGTTCAGGAGGGGGGGTGTCTTGCCCTTGACAGAGGGCAGCAGGATGAGGGGATAGCTACCTTGTGGTGGAGGATTCGGGTGGTGGGCCTTCAAGGGAAGACATGGCGAGTGGACCCCTATATTTCCTAGAACGAGCTCAGGGAGTGGCGCCTTTGAATCTGGGAGGGCAAACCACTTGATAAGGTGGAGTGGGATCCAGGAGAGTGCGCTGCCTATGGGATAGGTGGAGGCCGAGGAGGGTATCGTATTTCTCATGGCTAGTGGCACATGGAGGCTTGGTGGTGGGAAGTTAGCTTGCCCAGATGCAGAAGGAGGGAGGTTGTAAACGTTGCACGCAGCAGCCCTTGGAAACCCCAAAGCACTACCTTTGGTCTTGCGAGGTGGCGCAGCTCATGTGGAGAGGAGATTGCCGCATCCTTCGCCATATAGCACCTAGCCTTAGATGTATCTCATGGGGAGCTTTCTGCTGGCAGGCAATCAGCCAGAGCCATCACCTTCTGTATGAGGCTGGGATACAAGACACGATATTCATCATCGAGGCAGGGTCATGCGCAGTGGTCGGTTTGGAGGCTCTACCCATCCGCCAGGTACTCGAGCCCGCAGCAAACTGCTCTGAGGTATGGGAGATCATAGGATGTCTTACTGGATGGCATATCTGGAAGGCGTGGTGTCAAGAGGCTTTCGGCAGAGAGAGACTTTCAGTACAGGCGACCTTTGCAGAGCTCTGGACCTCCATCATCCACTCCCTCTACGGCTGTTGTGAGCAGGTGCAGGGCGAGTCCAGGGCTTGTCAAGAGCTCCGTTGTCACTTCATGCGTACTTGGGGCGGCCAAGACCTGTTTTTCGTGATGCAGATAGGCAGCCCCAGATGGCGATACACCCCCCCCCCCCCCCCCTCCATGGCTTCTTGCCCCCATCCCCCCCCCAGACCACCTTGAGAGGCTTGTATACATGATGTATTTGTGACTCTGCATCAGCTCCAGCTAGTCTGTTGAGCATGAGCACTCTGTTGTAATCAGTTTTTTTGAGTAATATAATCAGCCACATTTTACTTGCAAAAAAAAAAAAACTACAATGTGAAGAGAGTGACATGGTTCAGAAATTAGTATGCATGCTCCTGGAAAAATTAGTATACACGATTATTTTACTGACGGACTTGGTTTCTCATTCTTAGGAAGCTGTAATGAGGCTAATGGCCAACCTTGGGCAGAGGTATGTCCCTGTTTTCAGTGCATCCAGCATGGTCTATAAATGCATACCAGATTGATTACTGTGTTCCATTACAAATGCATACAGAAATGTGTTTAATAGCTTCTCATTCTTATGATGATGTAATGAGGCTAACAGCCAACCTTGGGCAGAGGTATGTCATTGCTTTCAGTGTATCTAGGACAGTCTGCAAATGCATACTGGATTCATTGCTGTGTTTCATTACAAACGCATACAGAAATATGTTTAATCACTCTTTGAGATCACATCAGACTTTGAACTCTCTGAGAAATATGTTTACTTACTCTTTGATTACAAATGTATACAGAAATACGTTTTGATTACTCTTTCAGATCACAAGGTAAACTAGGTGAAATTTCTCTCTTAGGTCCATTTTTGTATGTTGTCTTCCAATTCACATGCAAGCATGTAGAGATAGAAAGGGTGCAGATAGGGAGACAGTCCTTGTGTGTAGAGTCAGATAGGAAGCATAGGTCAACAAATTGTAAAAGGTTTAATTCATATTATGTCATTTGACAAGAAGTGGGTTAAACCTACTGCATACACAGTGGATTGTAATTGCTACAATCACTGGAAAGTCAGCATGCCATACCAAATATTGTAGGTGATAGGGTTAGATGACTGCGAGCAGCCTACCTGTGGTAAACACTGTCCTATGGTGAGCAAGTGGCTGCAGCATGGTGTGCGGTGGCAGCTCTTTGCTTGGCGAACCTTGCAAACGTTGCATGAGATGAGTGGATGTATGGAAAAGGAAGGGGCTTCAGATCCTTAGTAGGAATGGGCTGCCTTTCCATTAAGACAGCTTGCAGCCTGCAGCCCAACATGGCCTGTTGATCCTCCCCACTCTTTGCAAGCTTGTCACAAAGCAGCCTGCTCCCCCCTTCACCTTCTCTTTGCCTCTGCAATGGTGTGTTGTTCAGTTCTCTTTTGGGGTTGCCGCTCCTCCTTTTCCTTCTTAAATCTCTCTGCTTCTTCTCCCTTTCTGATCTTGGCCTTCATGCTTTCAATGTACTGATTAGACATCAATATAAGTGAATTGGTGTAATCCATGAATCCCTTTCCTATGGGCTTCTACACACTCACCTCAGCAGGATGCACATTTAGGTGTTTTTCAATGTCCATAAAAGAGTTTTAGCCAAAGTGGCTTGGACATTGGACATTGAGTGTACTGTAACACTATTTACAAACTCAGGTGGGCCTGATCTCTAGTGTTGAAGGTGAGACAATGTGGCAACAAATGCTTTCTCTTCATCCCCCACCCTGGGTGTAGTGGGCACCTCATTGCAAGCTTGACTATCCAATGCATCAACATTTTCTTGCATGCTTCCATTTGTGGCCACAAAGTACATGTGCACACAAGGGAGATGAGCAAAGTTGAATGCATGGCTCTGAATCCATCCCAACAATGGCTCTAATGGGAGATGGGGATGAAGAGTATGTTATTGTTGCCACATTGCCCATGGCTCTAAATCTTGGCTTTATGTTCCCAATTGTCATAGCCTTCTTTAGTGCTCTTGAACCAATGCTTGCAATATCAGCCTTGCTCACTGTTGTGTCACAATTCTTCAATTGCCAAATCGCCCTTTCTTTCTTGAAGGCAGTCTTGAATGGCTTAGGAGCAGAGATAAAAACACAAAGGATTAGGGATGCAAAACTTGCAACTGTAAAAATGCAACAAAGAAGACACTCAGGTCAGAGAGTTATGTGGAAGAGAGAGGGAGGAGAAGAGTAACTCGTTTTAAAAAGCACCATGATTAGTTGTAAAGATTGACCTCGTGAAAAGGATTGTTTAATGTATTGCACTATGATGTATGAGGTGGAGTAGTGACAATGTCTATGCTCCACGACTCGGCATTTGCAACTAGCTCTAAATCGGTATGGCTACCACGCCCCACGACTTAACATTTGCAACTAGCTCTAAATCGGTGTGGCTACCATTACTATCCAAGACTAGCAAATGATGATTTATTGGCGACACATTGTTTGGCACTTTTTACCCAAAATGCTCCATCTATCCTAAGAACAATTTCATTGTTATCCAAGCCTTTCTTTGCATAGATATTGTGGCCCCTTCACATTGGCTCAAATAATCTCGTATGGCCCTCGTTTTCTTGAATATGTGATACCCTAGCAATGATTGGCCTTTAGCATTCATAGGAGGAACCTTCATTCATCCATCTCTAGACCCTTGGTAGCTAGTTTCATCTAAATTCCAAAAATTGGCAAGTAGATAATTTTGTTGCATAAGAGCTTCAAATTGTTAGACAATGACTTAATGAGTTCAAGTCTAAAATGTAGAGCTTGTTACATTTCAATGGTTCAACAACTCTTAGCTCAAGATAGTACTTTCTAAACCCATTGAGCCAACTTTGGCTAAGAATACCATCAATGAAAGGGTTACTTTAATAGATCTCAATCACCTTCAAAATAAGTATTGAGTGGTGGATCTTCTAATTGATTATTATAGTGATAGATGGCTTAAAATATTTGTAAGCTACATTGGAGTCATTAATTCATTAGAATTATGATGACTAACACTAACACAATGAGAATCTTAGGGATGTGCAATATAATCTTTGGTGATTAGATCCATAGAAGATGCACACATGATGTTAGTTATTAGGGATGTGAAAATTGTCCTTCAAGCAATGTACCTTCTTTTATTGTCATGACAAAGACTTCTCATTTGAATGGATCATAGATTTCCTTCAAGAGAGAGTATTATGAAAAAGAAGAGTATTGTGCTTATTATAATAGTATAGGTAATTCAAAGGAAAACTAGCTTCATACTTGACATTTAACACGTATATATATGGAATTTTTCAATTTCTTTAATCAACTTATGGCAACTAAGTATGCAAGTTTCTTAACATGTATATAAGCCCATGGAAGTTACCGATGACATAAATAAGCCTCTTGACAATATGAAATAACAAATTATTTTTAAAGCAAAGTCTTTGGTGGAACTACTTGAGTCTACCTTGTAGGGAAACCCCTACCTTAACCCCACAAGGATTGACATGTGGATTATTACTGCATTCTCTTATCAACATTTTCTAACATCATCTTCAGGTGATGGCTTTGTTATCATCCCCCAAATTGAGGCAGCATTGACTCACTTGGTTCAAAGAGTGAGCAACAAGTGGAAGTAGTATACATCAACCCCTCTACCCATGAGATGGTCATGATCTCAGTTCTCTAAAACAACATTGGTTGGGATCTAGAATAGCATTAGGATAGTCAACATTTAGCCCTTCAACATTGGTCAAGATCTAGAATAGCCTTAGGATAGTCAACATTAAGCCCTTAACTTGTCTTAACTAGCATTCCAATTTTTGTGTGGAAGCTTATCAACTAACGGAGACCGCCCTATTGTTGAAGTGATCTATTGGGGATCTAACCTCTTGTTTTTTATAGGGTTTTGTGAATATAAGAAAATTTATTATTCTTGAAAAATAAAATATTTATTCAAATTTATTATCTTAGCACCTTCCTAATCTCGCTTTCTCTTTGGTCTTTGTCTATCTTCTAAGGCTTGCATGCCCTCGAGTTAAATTTTTGACAAGGCAAAAATACAAGGTTTAGAAAAACATCAACTCTTTGTTAGAAAATTGTATTTCTGCCTTAAAGCAAACTTTATATCTTCCTTAAATCTTATTTTTTTGCCTTGTCAAAATCTTAACTCAAGGATGCACAAGCCTTAGAAGATTAACAAAGACGAAAGGAGAAGCGAGACAAGGGATATACTAGGACAATTCACACACTAGGGCAATACAAACAAAGTGTGAATAAATATTGTATTTTACAAAATGATTGTTTTCTCTTGAATCCTTGTTTGTGCTTAAACTTGCATGAAGGAATATTGTTTAATGGGTTACTTAACAAAGCTGTCTTTTATTGCCAAACTAAAATATGTTGGGTTGATTAGAAAACTAAAACTAACCCTCGAGGTAAGCAAGTGCTTAGATTCTCAACAAATCTTTCATTTGGTAGGGTGGTCTTGGTTATCTGATAGGCTTCCATAGAAAAATCAAAACGCTAGATTAGGGCAAGTTGGAAAGAGCCAAATGTTTTTTATCCTAATGTGTTATTCTAGATCCAGGCCAATGTTATTTCAAGGGGCCGGAGTTGAGACTATACCTTATGAGTAGAGGGGTCAACGCATATCCCTCCCCTTTGTTTCTCTCTCTTTCAACTAAGTGTGGCAATTGTCCACTTAGGCTAGGAGATAATAGCAAAGTGATCACCTCAAGCTGATGCTAGAAAAGGTTGATAGGAGACCATAGTAATAATTCAATTCTCGCTTCAGGTCAATCCTTGTGGGGTTAAGGTGGAGCTTCTCCTACAAGGTAGGTTTAAGCAGTTCACGTTACAAAGTATAGTTATTCTAAGAGAGTTTCAAACAAAAGTTCTTTTGATTATTTCTTGATGAACTACTAAAAATTTATGCCATTGGGATTCGTTAGAAAAACATGTTACAATTACAACTACAAAGTCCTTGAAGTATATTTTACAGTGTCTTGAGTTGATTAAATATTTCTCCATTCCTATATTTCTCAATTTGGACTTTATGGATTGTTCACACTATTATTTAGTCATGTAAGATTATGAGGTCTTTTCTATAAAATAATTATAAAGTTTCTTAAGTGGCTCATTATTTCTTCATTTATAGATTCCCAACTCTATTGCTTACATTAGGTTTGGAAAGTATGGACCTTGGAACCATTGATTTGCTTTTGTTACTACAATTCAAACACTCTTTTATTGTCTCTCAAGTCAACATTAGCTAGAAATACTTTCATATTTTATTTTCTAAAGCATACCTAAATTAAGGACATCCACATATAATGTGTTTAAACTAAAACAAGCATTTTATAAAGGGAGAGGGTATGTGTGTGCATGTGCATGTCTAATCTCTGTTTACTCATCTTGACTTTGGCTTGTGGGTTTTATGAATATGAACTACATCTTAGAAATGCCAAATAGAAGCACAAATTAGATTTTTATCTTCTAAATTAGATTTTTATCTTCTTCTTTTTTAAGTGCGTGTGCTATTCTGGTTGTTAAATAAAGAAGTATCAAAGTTTGGTTAGACATTGAATTTGTAGCTTGCAATTCGCATCAACTAACCATTCATCAACCTTATTGATCATCATAGTTAGATTCATACTTGAATGAAGCAACATACCAAGCATTTGAAAACATATGAAAAGAGGAGTATAAAAAGAGCATTTCATACAATTTTTTATACGTCAAAGCTTTTCTTTTTCAAACCTTAACAAAAAAAGCCCTTATCGAATTTCAATGTCTGGTATGCTTGTTTTATGAATTATAAGCTTTGTTGAATTTTATTTAGAATTCATTTCAAGTTTTAAGTTAAAATTATTTTAAATTTTGATTCATGTTATGATGCATCAAGTGCTAAAGAAAACCATGATCAATGGTTAACAAGACTTCAAGAAGCCAACAATGGGTTTGAAAAGACCTAAGATAAAAATTGTAATCAGTGTTAACACAATTTATTGTTTGAGAGAGAGAGAGAGAGAGAGAGAGAGAGAGAGAGTGTGTGTGTGTGTGTGTGTGTGTGTGTGCGCGCGCGCGCGTTAACACAATTTATTGTTTGAGAGAGAGAGAGAGAGAGTGTGTGTGTGTGTGTGTGTGTGTGTGTGTGTGTGCGCGCGCGCGCGCGCGTTAACACAATTTATTGTTTGAGAGAGAGAGAGAGAGAGAGAGAGAGAGAGAGAGAGAGAGAGAGAGAGAGTGTGTGTGTGTGTGTGTGTGTGTGTGTGTGTGTGTGTGTGTAGAGAGAGAGTGTGTGTGTGTGTGTGTGTGTGTGTGTGAAAGTTTAAGTACTATATATTAGGGTTTCACTTTTTATCTTGGTGTGAATGTGTCTTAAGTTTAAGATTAGATTAGGGTTTCACTTTTTACCGTATGCATTGACCTCTACCAAACAAAAAGTAAAGAGGCAGTTTCTATTACATGGTCAAGATAAAACTAATTTTTTCACAAAAGAATGTCTTCATGCTTTGCAAAGGATTGTAGAGGCTCTTTTGGTAGACTTAATGAGTGATACTCAATGTTGTATAATACATACAAAATACATTATTATAATTCCCAAGGAATTTCAACGTGTCATAGGATTATCATATATCTTATGCAAGGTCTTGTCATATAATGCAGGGTATGCTCATCAATTTCAATCATACCATATGATGTTTCTCTTCAACATTTAATTGGCTTTTCTCCCTTGTATGTGATAGAAGCCATTGAAGTTCTATCATCATCACTCCTCTATAGGTATTTCAACGCAAGGAGGTAGATGGCTAATGCATAGTCATGTCCCACACGCTCCAAAGTTATTGTACATTGTGCATTTAAGCACCTCTTTATCACTTTTGTAGTTCTTTATTTCTTGAAATTCCATGGGATTTTTCAAAGGTATCCAAGTCACGTTGGATCCCTCAATGGAGTATGTGCAAGTAATGAAGTCCTTCACAGTCTTCTAGAACAAAGATCTAATGGTGAGAGTACATGTTCTAGATTGAAGATCTTTGTGAAATTTGTAAAGATCTCATTACCTTGGTTGGTCCACTCATCAAAATACATGTAAATATCCATTGCAATGGGTAAGAGGGATATAACTGATATGAAGAGATGATAGAGAGTATGTGAAATGAAACAATGAAGCAAAAACTAAACTAGTTCTATCTTAAAAGTCCTTGAGTAGTATACATGTATACACTCGAGGGTTCCATATTCTCGATCCACCTTTAGTATATACTTTGAATCATTTTTAAAAAGTAAGGTTCTTTGCGAATAGCTCAAGTATATATCCGTCAAAAAACAATTCATTGATTTCAATATGATAAAACTCAAGATAACCCATAAAAATGTCGATACTTTACCACTCATAGTAACCTATAAAAACTTGAGATAACCTATAAAAATGTCGATACTTTACCACTCATAGTAATTGAAGGTATATACTTCCATAGACATAATAAATTAGTTACACAAATATCATCGATTTGCTCATTCTTAATATGTTGCAAAGCCTTACTATTTGCAATGTTTCATTGAATGGTTAGTATGGTTGCAACATCTATTTATTTGTCCATGAATACATGTTACACTAATACCTTTGTTAGAATGCGAGAATCAACCTTCATTTATCTAAGAGCTAAATTTTATCTTTCATGTGCTTTGATACATTTGCAATTGTAGATGCTTTCACCTAAAAGTTCTCTTCATACTTGGATGTATATGTACCCAAAATGAGCAATAATACGTATCAATCATCTAGTTTCCTTGCTCATCTTTCTTGTTATGTACGTCTGTTGAGAGAATGCTTATTATTCTCTCTGGTACTATATCCTACGCAAGAGAGGGGTGTGTGTGTGTGTATACTCAATCATAAACAGCAAGGAATAGATATAAAGAAGTGTATGCTAAATCCTAAATAATAAGTAATAGATATAAAGAAGTGTATGTTTAATCCTAAATAATAAGCATTTTAATCACAAATATAATGTATGAATCAACTATGGTATCAAGAGATATTCATGATTTTGCAATTAGATACATATCAATATTAAAACGCATATACATATATACACGCAGTGTAGATTCAATTTCGAAGTATCACCTTGATTATAACATTCGTACCAAATAGAATGAAAAGAACAGTACAAAAGTACTTAGATAATTTCTCACACACACAATTTATTATAATGAACATAGCCTAATTTGACTTAATACATTATATGAATATGTGGGTATTACATAGTGGTTGTTATAAGGAGGTGCAACCAAATGGCATGTAAATCTGAAGAGAGACTTTTTTATTGGCATATAAGATTTTCTATGACTCAATAGGTTGTGAGCTATATGGATAATATGATAAATGAGTTATATGGATGGTGCCCAAATGACATGGGGACTTGAATGGACACATAGGATTAATACTTTGGAGGATTTTTGAACTTCAACTTTGATTAGGCCCATGCCATTTAGTATAAAGAAATTACTTACCACAACAAAGAATATCAAGAGTTATGTGCTTTACCTAAATCTTGCAGAATACCTATATGATACAAAAACATAATACTTTGATAAAAACGAAAATAGCTAATCATTTATATGAATTCTAGCAACATAAATGAGGGAAGTTTTACTTGATAGAATATCTGCATTGTTCTCTATTGATTGCTATAATGATAATTGATTCAACAATTATGATCATCAAAATCTATTGAATAGAATATGAAATCTTCGCTCTCCTATGTGTTTGCTATAGCAACAGTTGATTATAAAGTTAAAACCAATATAAAATCCTATTGTGAAAATAGCAAAAAAAAGAAAGCATAAAGACAAACAAATAGGGAGAAAGTAGCACTTATGTAATCTTGTCCCAATTGATCTCTATAAGAAGACAACATCAAGAGTTAGAAGTTATATAAAGCTCTACTAAAAAATATATATAATTTTTTTTAACACACACATGAGCATATATGCAATCTTATCCAAAATGATCTCCATAGGGAAAGGAGAGCAAGGGGTATTACAAACGACATCAAGCTCTTAATTCTAAACAGCAAAAAAGAGAAGCTATCCAAAATAATTTATACAACAAGACAATAATAAGATTGACTTAACATTAAGCTGTGAGGCATAAATAGTAGAACATTCTTTTATTTATTTATTTTTTGCCCAAAATTATCACTGCAAGAAGAAAATAATAAGACTTAAAACCAATATCCAACTCTAAATACTAAATAGTAGAAAAGAGAAACCACAAAGAGAGAGAGATGGAATGAGTACCTATGTTTCTTGCCCAAAATGCTTTCTACAAGAAGACATTAGTAAAAGTTAATACCAATACCAAGTCCTACTAAAAAACCAAACAAAAAGAGAACATGGAGAGAGATGGGTACATATATTTGCCAAATTCTACAACTACATGGAGAAGAAATTGTGAAGGTAAGGGGAAAGATCCAAACCCTAATTACTCTTGCTACAAAGCTTCAATGGCCACAAAAATTCACAAGAATGAAAATGAGAAAGAAAATAGCCTAATACTCAATTTTTGGATCAAACTAATTTTGTGAAAAGAAAAAGAGAAAGTATTTTAAAAATAAAAAATAAAAAATGTACAAAAATAGAGATTGAAATTTTGTGCACTATTCATTTCGTCTCATTTTAAATTCTCCATTATTATTTTTTAAATAAAAGCCCCAATATTTAGAGAGAGAATATTCACCTTGCATAGATGTCAACACCTTACGTCCTACAAGGCAATCTAAAAGGCTCATCTCTTAAACTACATTATTTTTAAGGTTTCATATTTTAGTCCATTCTTTTCTTGATATATCCACTCCTATCACTAGCTTTGTCGTCTGTTAGTGCCTACTCTTATCCTTAACTTTTTCTACTAGTATTGCATTAATATACTAAGAGGTGAATTAAAAAGCATGCTTTTCAAAATTTTAGATAATTCTAGGCAGATCTACAAGTAGGCATTTGGTTGCAAAAATGAAGATTTTAGGCTCCAAACTGGTGAGTAGTACAAAGTGCTCAAGGCACAAGAGAGAGCATTTTGAAGTTTGAGATGCAACAAAGTACAAAGTTGAGTCTACAAATAATGAAAAAGCATCCAACTATCACTTAGGTATTAATTTCACACGTTTGGGCAGAACTTAAGGTTGTGAGATCTTAATTTATGAAGGAACATAGTTGTGGGAGCCTAAAAGGTCAAAAATTTGGCTAAGATTTGAAGAGATGTAAACCAATTTTAATGGGCCAAGGGCCAAAGGCTAAAGGGACACTTAATGTATTCAATTTTTCATGTAAGAATCATGGAGAGAGAATAATAGCGAACAAGAAAAGAGGATGTCATCATTTTGGGCTTATGATGATCATCTTGCATAAAACTTTATTATTTCTCGCATATGATGGATGAAATAAAGCCTCCTTGTCATCCTCTTTAAGCTCATGTAAATTTTGTGGCTTGATTTGAAGAAATTAAAATGTCGATTTTCTAGTATTTCTCTCTTCTCCCTCAAAACAGCCTTCCTTTCTCCTCCCTTTCCTCTTATTTAATGGCTATTCTTATGAGAGAAGAGGGATGGATGAAATAGAGGGAGAGGTGGGAGTTATATAAAAGAAATGGTTCATGGCATGTTACTAGTCTTCATGGAGGCTCCTCAAGTGCATTAATGACAATGGAAAGCGTTAACAGCCTTGGTAATCACTCAGCATCTCGTTCGTGTCATAATGTGTAGACCATCAATGGGCAAGTATCCTAGTTTTTATAGCAAATAAAATCTAATTAAAATTTTATTTTAAATACATATAAAGGAAGGTATGAAGATAACTATTTGCACTTAGCATTGGTTCTTTTGAGTCTTTTTAATTTTTTATAAATAAAATAGCTAAATTTAAGAAAAATTATAAAAATTTAAAAATATCGATAAATATGAAAACACTGAATGGTCTAGTAAATCTGAAAATGTAAAAATATCATACTTTTCTTTTCAAATATTCATAACATTAAGGTTTTAAGCGTAAAATATGCATATTAATAGCACGAGATTGGCCCAAATGCCATGGGTAGTGATTTAAATAAAAGAAGATGTTGAATTCTAATAAAGAATGTTATTTTTTGGTTAACATATCATATCTAGGGTGAATATATTTAAAACATGTACCTAAAAGTAGCACAAGTGAGGAATACTCAATGCTTTTGGATTGTGTACAACATCAATACAATACGTAGTTGAAAATCATGAAATGGTATAAAGGCTTGTTTGCTATATCACTTACTTTTTTTCCACATTAGAAATGCCTATGCATTCTTATGAATACAATGCATTGAAGCATTTATATACATATACCATTGCATAGCAATTGGTTTCTATATTGAGATCGAGTGAGTGAGGAGATCCAAGCCAATTAGTCTCGAGGGTTCAAAGGGGTTTCTAGTTAGAATGAGGGAAGAGTAAGTGTTATGTTTGTACTAAAAGATGAGGATCGATGGGTCAAATCCCTAATTGGGTAGATCACTCGTATCTAGAGTCTGCGGCAATTAGTCAACTAGGTGTCTTTTTTACATTTACATGGTATATTAGACACCATATGTTGGGCACTCCTACTTAGATTTCATGGCAAGTAGTTAGGGGATTGGATACAACATAGTGTGTCAAGCTTAAGAAGAGAGTTCCTACTCTATTGTCAGTCGCTCATGGCCACATGGGGATTGGTCCTGTGAGATCCGTCAATGAGCTTGAGTGTGTGAGAGCCATTGTTGGGCCCATTTTAGATCCATAGGTGATACCTTTGCTGAGAGTACTTTAGGATTCCCAAAGAGAGCCTAAAACTTGATTCTTGAGTGTATGACTCTTCGCTCAGCAATAGTGGAGAAAGGGCTATTAAGGCAAAAATATGAACAAAAGCTATAGATATCTCAAATTCAATGAGAGCAATGTGAGAAACGACCCAAGAAAACACACAATATTCTTTTGCAAATACTCCTTGGGTTGTACTAGTCCTATATCCTAGTTTACCCTTAACACCTAAAGTTGAGCAGTCTACTCCTTCGAGGACTAGCCAAAGTAAAAAATCAACCCCAATATCTGAAGGGAAATGTAGCCTAGTGATGCTACCGACTTGTGACAAATTTATCTGCCACTACGCAAGTGTTCTATATTATGTTTTGTAGGGAGTTCTCTCCTGAAAAGCAAAGTCAATATTGGCTACGTATCCTAAATGAAACTCAACAAAAGTTTAACGAGAGTGTGAAAGCATATTCTCATAAGCTACATTAAGTCTTCTATTGTTTGGGTAACACTATCCAATTACCCCCTATCGCTCAATTGTACTCTTTTTGAGAGGGTTGGATTTTATGATCCAACTACACTTGAGCAACACGATACTAAATGCTTTAGATGTAGCTATAATAGCATGAGAAGGGGTCAAGTTAAGAATTCAAGCTACCTATGTATCAAGAGAGCAAGCCCTCTCAATGACTACTAATGCAATACTAACGGGTTATAGTTCATTACCTGCATTACCCAGTAACATAGTGGTGAAAAATCAAGAAGCTCAAAATTAAGGGTTGCCTCATTTACTCACTCCTACAATGCCAAATATTGCCCAACCAAGACTATGATGTCTATGAGCAATAAATAGGTAGGCCTCCACTGTAAACCAAGGGCCTATGCAACCACCAACCCCTTTACAGACTGTAAAATCTGGTGTGAAGGTGGTATGATAAAAAATTATACTGACATGATTATTGAACAATATCAGCAAATAACAATGGATGTTAATTTTTGGAAATGTCAACAAAATCTGATGGGCACTAGAAAGCTTAATGATACGGGTCCATCAAGATTTAGCTATAAGTGGTACGGTGGTCACCATCTCACTCGAAATGGTCCTCATGTGAGGTGCCACATATGTGGAAAGTCATGACATATGGCTAATATTTGTTGGAGTAGAAATAGTTCACTTCAATAAGGTAGTCAATAACCTAGGCCAGTGAACCATTGTGAAAATGATGCGAATACTTAAGGGGAGGGCCCTAAGCAAATCTTGCAAAGGGGAAAAGCCACCCTAGAGGAAATGCTCAATAGGGTTAGTTTGGTAGAGACACTTCCAATAGATGAGAATGCAGCCTCTAACAACATAAGAGCGATCATTAAGGGCCAGAAAATAAAAGAGATTCATAATGATGACCCAAGTACAAGCAAAGCTAACCCTAAGCCTAGTGTGATTGACAAGAATATCACAGATGCCAACACTTAGGCAGGTTCTCTTAAACCTAAAGGTATCTTAGAAGAGGCAATAGTTAAGAGCAAGTGCAAGTCAAAAGCAAAGGAGGTTATTAAGGCTATCAGAAAGTCAAAAGAGAGGATTGTGTGGTAAGAGAAGAAGGTTGTTTCAAACTTCTGTGAGTTTGACCAAGTGAATGTGTTATGTGAAACCAAACCGGATATTAATTTGCTATAATTAATATGGTTGTCACCTAACATTTGCAAGCAGTTCAAGAAAATCCTACGAGCCAATTATATGGTAGAGCCTATTGATATCAATCGAGTGGACACCTAATGGTGTGAAGAAATGTTGCCCTAGGATGTACGAGTATATGGATGGCATTTTAATAGAAAGTATAGTGGTAGAGTCAAGCTTATCTGTGTATATAATGACTTATTGGAAAGGCATGGTGATATCATGACGATCCTAAAAATGGTTAATGACAGTTTCAGATACTCGAAAGGAGTGCTATCTCAAGTACATGTAACCATAGTGCGTATTGAGTATATTCTTGACTTCTATGTTATCCAATTTGCTAGGAGACCAAGCTATCAATTGTTGCTTGGGTGATTATGGACCTTACACTTTGATTTTTTTGGTGGATATCCATCCTGATCAATTGATATTTCGGCATAGGTTGAAGAAAACAATTTTGGATGCTTACCCTAACACCCATTGAATGAAAGGGCTTTATCTCCCACTACAGAATGGGAGGCACTTGAGGAGGGCACCTCTACCATGGAAATATCAAGCTCTAGTGATTCTAATGAGGATTCCACAATGGATAAGCTCTATCAAGTGTGCTTGAATGAGCCCATATAGGGCCAAAATATTGGATACGTGATGCCGATGTAGTAGAGTTGGAGCTTGGGACTTCCAATGATCCATGTCCAATCAAACTTAGTACTATATTATCCAATAATGAGTATGCATACTATGTGTCACTTCTATAGAAGTTCAGGGCTGTACTTGCATGGAGCTATGATAAATTGAAGGAGATCTCCACTCCTATTATCATGCATATAATCTCATTGAAAGAAGGAAATAAGCCAGTAAGATAGAAGGTTAGACAAATGCCTTTTGAGCTAACGAAGCCTCTTTTTTAGGAATTGATGGGTCTAAGGAAGGCATTTCTAATTTTCCCTATTGAACACACTAAATGGTGCTTTCCAATTATGATAAGAAAGAAGAAAAACAGTCAAATCCGCTTATGTGTGGATTTGAAGGAGCTAAACAAGCAAACTCTGGAGGATTACTATCCTCCATTGTCCTTTATCGATCAGATCCTAGATTAGTTAGTAGGGTGAGAGATATATTCTTTCATGAATTTTTTTGCAAGCTAGAATCAAATGGCCATAGGTGAGGATGACAAGCTTGAAATGACATTTATCATTGTCTTTAGTATCTTCCGTACCATGTATGGATTTTGGCTTATGTAATGCCCCTAGGTCTTGGCAAAGGACAGCTAACAAGACGCTCGCTAATATTTCCCCTAGAGAACTCAAGGTCCTTATACATGATTTGGAGGCTACCACAATCCGAAATAGATAGCTCATTATTCTGCATAAATGTTTTGAGTATTGCCATGAGTATTGTATCATGCTAAATCCTTAGAAGTGTATATTCAAGGTTCCTTATGACTTGTTGTTGGGTCATGTTGTGAGTGCAGCTGGTATTGCCATATAGATCTTGAGAAAGTAGTAACCATTGTGGCCATGAGCCCATCCACTATCCCTAAGGAGATTCATAGTGTCATCTCGTTTGTGGGCTATTATTGTCAGTTCGTTAATGCATTGGCTGAGCATTCTTTGCCTTTAATGAACCCCTTGTCATATCACCACGTGTTTGAATGGATTGAGCCATGTAAGGTAGCATTTGAGGAGATTAAGATGGAACTTTTTAAAATTCCAATACTTAAGGCTCCTCAAAAGGGTCAAGTTTTCTATATCTTTATAGTTATGACCATGCACAATATCACTTACTACCAATTCCAAATTTGAAAAGCATAGCTTTATCATCCAATTATGTTTACTAGTTGAAAATTAGGCATTTCGAAGCTTTGTTATAGCTATCTAGAAAAAGTATGTTTGGCTATGGTGTTTGCCACCAAGAAATTTAGATATTACATTCTTTATGGAAAGGTGGTATCCTTCACCAAGACTGAGGGACTACGCTTATTACTGAATAAGCTTCAAACCCTAAATCACCTAGCAAAGTGGTTAATATCTTTACAAGAGTTTGACTATGAGATTCAAAGTAAGCCACCAAAATTGCAAGGAATTGTTGAATGTTTAGTAGATTTTGATGAGCCTAAGGAAGAGTGGGCTCACATCAGTGATTGTGAAGAGTTATGTAAGATTGATATAGCCTCAATTCCATCATGGTATGCATCTGATATTACATATTTATCTATCTATAGGCAACCTAATAGAAACTCTTTCTAAATCTAAGAAGAGGAAGATTAAGCAACAAGCACTTTACTTTTCCATTATAGTTGTGTCTTGTATAGAAGGGGAAGTGGATGAGGTATATCATCATTGTGTGGTGCTTAATGAGGTGCCATTCATTTTAGAGGAATGCCATGATTCAGACTGTGGGGATCATTTTGTTGGATGGCTTACAGCCTAGAAGGCTTTATGTATTAGATATTGGTGGTTGACGGTTTTCCAAGATGCTTTTAAATATATTAAGCATTGTGATATCTATCAGAGATATGATGCTAGGGAAAATCATAAGAGGCAGCTAAATCCCATTCCTGGTGACCTTGACCCCTTTGAAAAGTGGGGCATTGATTTCATTGGACATGTGCATCCTTTGTCTCACCATGTGAAAATGTTATATCATTGTGGTGATAGACTACTTTACGAAGTGGTCTAAAGCTCACATTACGATGAAGGATAATACCAAGAAGCCATGTAGTTTTATTTTAGAGCAAATTGTTTATTGTTTTGGTTCACTTAAAGAGCTTATGTCTGACTATCGGATATATTTCTTGGATAAAGTGATTGAGGCTTTGACAGAAGCTCTAAAGATTAAACACAAAAAGACTACACTTTATAATCCCTAAGTGAATGGGCAAGCAGAGAGTATCAATAAGTAGCTTCTGGGAATTTTATCCAAGACTATATCAAAAGGTAAGTGTGATTGGGATAAAAAGTTGTGTGTGGCTATTTTGGGCTTATAACACAGCATTCAAAAGAGCTACGAGCCACATCCCTTTTAAATTAATATATGCAAAAGAGTTGTTTTGCATTTGGAGATTGAACTACCTATAGTAAGGTTTGCTTTAAATAATTAGTTGGGTGATGAGGACACATTGCAAGAAAGGTTCACTTCCCCCTTGTATGTCTTGATGAGATCATATTCCAAGTCTTATTACATTAAGAGGAAGAAGCTGATAAAAGAACTTCACAATCTTTGAGCCAAGAAGTATAAAATTTGCCAACGATCAATTGGTTTTATATTATGGTGCCCATCGTGAGGTATTTCCAAGAAAATTAAAACCCAAGTGAGAGGATCCTTATAAGATTATTCATATAGGAAAGAATGGCTCTACAATCCTTTTAGTGGATTTGCAAGGGGGAGAGTTTAAGACTAATGTAAAACTTCAATAAGCTAAAGCCCTATTATGTATAGGGGCTAATCTTAGACTTGGTGCCCTTGCAAGTTTTCCAAGATCCAACTCAAACTTGTAGAGGATACCAAGACTATTAGATCAGAAAATTAATTCATTATCTTAACCATACATATTTAGAGCAACATTACCACCAAGGCAAAGTTGTTCAATGAAGTAAGGGTTATAAATGTTTGAGTAGCAAGATGGATCTTTCATGAGGGACATTCAAGTCTATTACCACCATTATCGTCAAGTTCTGTCTTGTGTTCCCATTAAGTTTAGTGAGGAAGGAGGGATTGTACCTTTTTACACCCCCTGTTTAGGTTAGACTTTGATTATCACAAGTACGAGTAAGTTGATCATTATGGCAGGTTATATCAATGAAGCCTTTGTTTATATATGATATTTTGATGGAGCTCCTTGAGAACCTACTAAACATGCACATGTGGGGATTATCATTAAAGACCCCCATTGTTGGCT
Organism: Lygodium microphyllum; assembly: GCF_053477565.2. Taxonomy (NCBI): domain Eukaryota; kingdom Viridiplantae; phylum Streptophyta; class Polypodiopsida; order Schizaeales; family Lygodiaceae; genus Lygodium; species Lygodium microphyllum. The sequence continues at coordinate 7,312,221 of NC_141153.1, read as the reverse complement.
ATTTTGAAAATGGGAGTGTATTTAGACACTACTTTTTCTAATAATATGGTGAAATAGAAGGCCTTGCTTATGGGGCTAAACCTAGCTAGATATGGTGGTATTCATGGTTATTAGTGAAAGTTGACTCACAATTGGTAATCAACTAGTTGAATGGGACCTACAATGTAAGGGATCCCATTTTACAAATATACCATCATATAGCCTTAGACATACTTGAGATCTTTGATGTAGTAACTTGCTAGTTGATTCCCCATCAATGGAATCGCTTTACATATTCCTTGGCTAATTATGACTTTGTTGAAGATATCTTTCTCAATTGTGGTCTAGAGAGGCTTTTATAAATACCTACAAATATCATTCCAAGGCTACTGTGGGATTGCTTGTTGTTGATATGTCCTGCTTTGGACTGCCAATGGTTAGTGTGGGTTATGAGCCAAGTTGCAGTCGATCATCTTTCTATTCTTTCATGGATGCACCAGATCATTCAATGGCATATTCATCGGATACCTCTTACCATTTATACAGGAGGTTAGTCAATAATTTGATGCATTTAGTATAGGGCTTGAGTGGCCATCCCTTAGTCTAAGTTATGTGCATCAGTAGGATTTATGTAGGGACCAAGAATTTACTTTCAGCAGTAGATTTTTTATTGATGTGATTTATGGTTGTATTTCATTAGGCCAAAAGAGCCATTTTGTTTTCTTTCTTGGTGTAGGTGCTTTTAACATGTGGGTTGTTAATTAGTATTTTTTTACAGAAAATTTCATCCATAGTTAAGGAATGTATATTGTACATCAACATGGACACTTCTTGAATCTTTGTCACCTTGTCCTTTATTGGTTATTGATTTATGTTTTGTGAGATAGAAGTTGGATCACTTATGTATTTCTTTCAATGGATATAAGGCTAAGACTTGGGCTAGGGTATGAGTGTCCTTTCTAAGTAGGATGCCTCGCTTGCTAGGTTCTTGTTTGATGGTACTCATAATATGACTTTGGATATCAAACATGTCAACTTGATAGTCAATATTAGGGAATGTCTATCTTTGGTACGATAGCCAACCTAGTGGGGATGTTTAGTTTGATTTTCTATCATGATAAAGTCCTCTTAGTGAGTGAAGGGTTGGACTTTGAGTATGGCCTATGGGCTGATATTTGTTCCAAGTCCAATCATTTAGCAAAAGAAAAGAGAAGTGTTAGAAGATACTTATTACCTCATGAGGGCTTGGTAGATTCTTGGGTTCAAGTCAAAGATACCCTATCCTCCTTGGGATGAGACTAGCTGTTGTGGATTTATGAAGGGGAGAGAGAGAGAGAGAGAAGAGAAAAAGATGAATTTTTAATATCGCTTTGCAATATGTTGGTAGGTTCTTTGGTTTGAGCTTGAGGCTCGATGCCTTAATCTCCTAGAGACACTACAATACAAAATGGCCAATGTGCCATCCCCACTAAAGAAAAGGAAAAAATGAAGAGGAAAAAACTATATGTGTTATTGGACTAATGAACACGTTTCTAAAAGCAATAATGGGATTAATGTCGTATATTTATCATTGGTGGGTCCTGAGTAGTAAGGATAAGGTCTAGATCTCTTGCTTGTGTTGGTGAGCCTTGTGCAAGATTGGGTTGTTCCCTAGGTGACTCTCTAGCTAGGTTGGATTCTCATCTAGGTCACCTTGTGAGTGTTGGATGGTGGGCCAATTATTGAGTGTCATTTCCTTGGGGGGACCCTCATCTCTTGATTCTTTCTTTGGCCGTAGGATCCATGGTTGTGGGATTGAGTGTTTATCACGAGTTGTATTTTCTTAGCAAGATTTCTTCATGAATTTGACAGGCTAGGTCACCCTATCCTATGGTCACTAATGAGAGGTGGATTCAAAGGCAAGTTTTCTGAGATTTTGGTCAATTTTAGGGGGATCCACAAGGCATTTATTTGCAAAAATGAATATTTTAGGCTCCAAAGTGGTCCATGTTGCAAAGTGATCAAGGCACAAGAGACAAAGCGTTTTGAAGTTTGAGACATACCAAAGTGCAAAGTCAAGTATATAAATAATGAAGAAGAAGCCTCCAACCATCATTTGGGCATTAATTTTGTATGTTTGGGATAGAATTTGAGACTGCAAGATCTTAATTTATGAAAGAACATGGTTTGGGTAGCCTAGAAGGCTAGAAATTAGCCAATATTTGAAGAGATGTTGACCAATTTTAATGAGGCATGGCAAAGGCTCAAGGTTCACTTAATGTATGTAATTTTTTATGTAAGAATCATGGAGATAGAGAAACAGAGAGCAAGAAAAGAGTGTACCATCATTTTGGGCCTCTGATGGTCATCTCACATGAAATCTTCATTATTTCTCGTATGTGATAGATGAAATGAAGCCTTCTTGCTGTCCTCTACACTCATGTAAATTTTGTGGCTTGATTTAAAGAAATTGAAATGCTAATTTTATAATCATTCTTTCTCCTCCCTCAAAACAATATTTTTTTCTCCTCCCTTACCTCTTGCATAATGACTATTTTTATGAGAGAAGGGGGATGGGTGAAAGAGAAGGAGAGGTGAGAGTTATATGAAAGAAATGGTTCATGGCATGTTACCGATCTCTGTAGAGGTCTTATCAAGTGTGTAAGTGGCTATGGAAAGCATTAGCAACCTTAGAAAACCACTTGGCATCTCGTTCATGTCATGGTATCTAGGCAATCAACAAATAAGTGGCCTAGTTTTTATAGCAAATAAAATCCAATTTAAAAAATATTTTAATGGTATATAAAAAAGATATAAATATAATCATCAATATTATTTTATTTTCTATGAATAAAATAACTCAAAATTAAGAAAAATAAGAAACAATTAGGAAAAAAAAGAAATTACCAATCAATAGAAAAATACTAAGAATGTTATAGTAGACCTAGAAATGTAAAAACATAACACTTTTATTTTCATATTTAGAAAAATAAGATTTTTAAGCATAAAATATGCATATTAGTAGCAAGAGGTTGGCCTTGATGCCATCAATAATGATCTAAATCAAAGAATATATTGAATTCTAATGAACAATGCTTGGAATATTTTTTCCTTATTTGCATATCATATCTAGGGTATTTATATGTGAAATATGTACCCAAAAGTAGTACAATTGAGAAACACTCGATGCTTTTGGATTGTGTACAATATTGATGCAATATGTAGTTGAAAGATATGCAATGGTATAAAGGCTTGTTTGCTACACCTAGTTATTATTTTTTCAAATTGAAAATGCTTGTGTACTCTCATGAACACTATGCATTGAAGCATTTTTATGCATATACCATTACATAGCAATTGGTTTCTATATTGACTGAGTGGGTAAGGAGATCCAAACTAATTAGTCTCGAGGATTCAAAAGGGTTTCTAGTGAGAATGAGGAGAGAGTAAGTGTTTCATTTATGCTAAAAGACGAGGGCTGACAAATGAAATCCCTAACTAGGTAGGTTGCTTGTATCAAGAGGCCATGGCAATCAGTTGAGTAGGTGCCTTTGTAATGTTTGTGTGGTGTATTAGGGCACCTTATGTTGGGCACTTCTACTTGGATTTTGGGGCAAACAGTTAGGGGATTGGACTACAACACAGTGTGTCAAGGTTGAGAGAGAGAGTTCCTAGTCTATTGCCAATTGCTCCTGGCCAGAAGGTTGTGGAGGTTGGTCTTCTGAGGTCCACCCATGAGCTTGAGTGTGTGTGAGCTACTATCGGGCCCATGTCCCGACATATGCAGATATGAACAAAAGTAGATTGTCTTCTAGAGGGGCTCAACCTTTGTATTAAGCCAAAGAGAGAATGACCAACGCTATTATTCGGACCGATGTTTCCATCTTCTTTGTCTTTTATAGAACTTGCCTTCTTTATCTTCTATAGGACCTATAACATAATTGTGATCTTAATCGATGCTTCTATCTTCTTCATCTTCTGTACAGCCTATCTTTTTCACCATCTATAGGACCTATAACATGAGTAACATCAACAAAGTTAAGTTCTAATGATGGCTTAGAATTGCTTTCATTATGGCTCCTTTGTATCAAACAAGAAGTTTTAGTTTATATCAACAAAGAAAGAAAGCAACAACATCACATTTTGTCATACACATCTCTTCTCACTAGTGGTGTTGGTGAAACGCTAGATGAATCAATCATTTTAGGAAGATCTTTTTTGGAGAGGCTTACTACCAACTTAGAGACATAATTTAGTGATTTTTCTTTTTTACTTTTCTCTCCTAAAAACTATCATAGGGATTTTGACAATAGTCATCGTCAAGTAAGAGAATTTCTAGATTGTTTGACAAGTGAATTCAAAATAGGATCAATGCCTATAATTGATCCAACGCAATGAAAACTATGATTATTTAGATTTGTTACTATAATGTATTCTTCATATTTATGTTTAGGTCTTCCTGATACATGGAACCAATGTGGTGGGGAGATAGAGTGGGAGTAAATGTACATAGAGCTATTCAAATTGTGGCAAATTATTATTACATTGCTTGCTAGCTTGGCCATATGTTAGAGAGGATTTTCTAAGCAGAAAAAGATTAAAAGCATTCCAATAAGTTGTTTGAATTATCTACATTGAACATGTTTTTTAAAAAACTAGTCATCATGATTTATATCTTGTAACTTGGAAGTTGACAACTTTGTGATCTTTTATGTAAGAAAAAGTTGTGTTGATTTTGACTCTTCAATTTTAGGTTAAGATTAGATTATATCCTCCTTGCTAGGAAGGATATAAAGATGAGAGACCTTCAAAAGTAATGCATTACTATTGGTGTACCTTCCTTTTGAATGATGGCACACGTTTTTGTCTTGCAAAATAAAAAACAAGGGCACCCTTCAAAATCGAGCATTGATACAATTGTCTCACTCCCTTCTTTTTAACAAAATTTTTAAACTTTTAAACATTATAAGTACAATTGTCTCACTCCCTTCTTTTTAACAAAATTTTTAAACTTTTAAACATTATAAGTTTACAAAAAATCTAGTTGGTAGGACCAACTTACGACTTGAGTTGGTTGTGCACTTCACCATCAGTTAATATGCCATCATGATGCCTAAATAGGCCTTACAAGCTCTTGTGGGCCAATATGTGCCAAAAGAGGCATCGTTAAGCCTATTAAGGCTCATGGGTGCTACATTTGGTTACAAATGGTTGATAGGCTATTTTAAGCCTCAGGATCTTTAACTTTTGGCCATTTGGCCTTGCACTTATTTGAATAGTCGATAGACCATTTAAAGGCTTTAGGCCCTTGAACTTTCAGCCAAATGGGCTTGATTTTTTTATCAATAGGCCATCATGATGTTGTATAGGCCTATTAAGGCCTAAGTCATTTCCATTTTGTGGTTCTAGACTTGTATAACGTGAATAAGTGCCCTTAAACCTTGCAAGGAGTCCCCACTTCCCACATATTCTAGAAACTCTATCAGAAGGGATAATTGTGGTATATATAGAGGAGTACACATTTGTTGTGCAAAAATATAATAAAGGGTGCTCGATATGTATACATAAATGATGACTTCATTAAAAAGCCCTTTGGGAAGCTCAATTGGGCAACATTTAGGGTTCCAAGAGACATGAAGAGGACATACTTCCATTGGCTTATGCATAACTAAAAATTTTGTCCTATGGAGTATTTTCACAAGCTTGTTTACTTTCTATATGTACTATTAGGAGATGAAGGAAAATAGTTGAAATAGGACCAAGAAGATGCACATTAGTCTATTGAAGTGGACATTGAGGCTCTAAGAGACCTCTCAAATCAAACTATTATTATATAATTTTGAATATAAATACAATTTTTACCTCAAATGATCCTAGAGAAAATATATTCTCAAACTAGACATTAAATCATTCTGGACTTTTCTTTGAAATTATTTGGATGAAGTGCTTTATTCATCAAGATGATAGTAATGCATTCTAGCTTTCTCTCCTTTAAAATCTCGTATTGGTTAAACTTGAGGAAATTTTTGAGAATACCATCACATTGTTTTGGATTCACTTTAGATAATCTAATAGAGTATGAGTGCATGGCCTCCAAGTTGTAAAATATATTAGTGCATTTGTAATAGAGCACCTCTCCTATTGCTCCATAGTATGTATCTTGGATGTGAATAGAGTACTTAGGACTTGGAAAACTTATCCATTCACTTACTTTTGCATTTTTTTTGAGTGACCATGAATTTAGCAATGTTGATCCACATAGTCTATATTTCTTCATCTTTGATTCAAGAGATTTGTAAATAGCTATGTTATCCAACAATACATGTGTATCACTTGGGTTGACTTTGGTTTCTTTAATGATGATATCAATATCTTGTTTTGTAATACTTTTGATTCTTTAGAATTACTTTGATAACTTCTTTATTGAGAAGCATTTTGATGTGTGCAATTGATATCTCCATGCTTGAAACCACTTCTTCATTGATTGTAGGATATCTCTGTATTCAAATTTAGAAAAGTTTGTTATCATAAAATTCTTTAGAAAACTAATTGAGATAGAAATAAGGAGCAAAGAGCTTACTTCATTGTATATCCTTTTCTTGATGCCACTACTTTGCAACTTTATATCTTCAATGTTTCAAATTTCCTCTCCCCATTTGCAAACCTTGAATACCATTTGTTTGAGCCTTAATTCATCTCTTTATTTCTCAAGCTCTAAAATAGTCTCCATATTCTACAGTATATTGAGCTCCCATTGCCTCAGATAGCCATTTTCTATCTCTTACAAATATAGTCCTAACTTATGCACATTACTAGTTGTATCTAAATATTATGCATATCTTTATCCTTTGAATACAATTTTCTATCAATCCACAAATCTATATTCTTTTATCTTTGTTGTGATCTATACATTTCTTTGGTAATGGAAGACATGAGACAAGATTTGTTTTTCTTACATAGTGGCTTGTACTTGCACTCAAGCTCTTGTGCTCCATGGTTGCAATATGCAAGGCTTAGTATGGACTATTATTGTCTTCAAGAGGGTCAACTTGCTATTGTCATATGACTACCTCTCACATAATCATGACAAGTGATCCTCTCAATACCAATGTATAATCCACCATTCCCATCATGCAAGACATGATACATGCGCACCAATAATTGAGTTGTTGTGAATAAGAACTTATGGAGAAGAAAGGGAGAAATAAAGCAAAAAGGGCTTCACAACATGTCCTTCACTCTCTCTCAACTAGACCTCACACACACCCTCAACCTCACCTCTCACCATGAAGGAATGGATAAGAAGAAAATAAAATGGCAAAAGCTTCTCTTCACCAAGTCACTAACTCTCTCCCTCTCCTTCACTTTCACGTAAACATGAAAATTGAAGAAAGTATAACAAGTCCCAAGTTTGCACACACATAAATAGCTTGCTCTATTCTTTTTCATCCCTTTTATACATGAGTTTTAGGTTTTATCCCTCTTGGGCATCTAGCTCACTTTATGGCCTCATGATTGGTCTTCCCTTATCTACATGCTTGCTCTAAGATCCATGAGACATCCGAAGATGAAATTAAATAGAGGTCACTGCCTTACCCTTGGGAATCTACCAATATTAATATGCATGAGAATGAGCTTGGATCTAGAATTAAAATTACAAAATAATAATGCAAACACTTTGTGTTGGGGGTAAATGCATCTATGTTTAGCTGTTCGTGTATTACTACATTAACAGGCACGACATGTACATTGCAGGTAGCAAACACCCATCACTGTCAATGCATTCTTTATTTTTTAAGTGACATTTGAATAAATGAAAGGCCGGTCACACTTTGTGATTGTTGGAATTTCCATATCTTGTGTGTATCTCTCTCTCTTGCTCTTACTTCTTTCACCATAGCTCTTGCTTCTACTTTGGGCTCACTCCCTTCTCAACTGGTATCAGAGCCAACCATTGAAGGAGCTTCTTCTTCTTTTGCTTCAGCCTAGATTCAAAGCTTCAACTCAAGGTTTCATTGGCAGCCATTGTTTCTTTCTCTCGAGATATGCATTGAGTATTTTCTTCTTTCGACTTATTCAAGTGTGCTTTGCACTTGTTAAAGAGCTTCTTAAGGCTTAGCTGACACTTGTTGAGTGCTTATTGAGCTAAGGATTAACCACTGTATCCATTTTTCAATGGATAGAGCATGCTATAGAAGTCATGGAAAGCTATGATAGATTGATAGTGATGTTGTATTTTGGCTATAACTTTTGCATATGATATCAAATTTAGGCATTCTTGTCAAGAATCATATAATAGAGCAACTTGCTTAAGTTGTTGCACCAAACTCATATCATGCACACAAGAGGAAGCTCACCCAAGTATACAAGAAGAGAGATGGAGGCCAAAAACCTTTCCTTGATGGTTTCTTCTTCTTCCTCCTCACAAATACAGTGTACACAAAGTATAGATAAGTTACAACATAAAAAAAAGTTGCCCATTAAGTCCAACAGCACATAATCGAATATACTAATCAACTGGTGCTATAACTATGCCAATTGTAGGTGGGTGCAATAAACTAAATATAATAAGTGATAAGTTAGTAGCCATATAAGGATCATAATGACCACTGATGTACTAAGTGTGGATGTGTAGACTGTTGAATGCTAAAATGACGGTGTTTTTGTTGATTTTTATTATTTTTTAGTCTTGAATGGTTGACTTTTGATTAATTTTGAATGATGTCTAGTAGTTATGGAAGTGTTAGAGAGTGTTTGGATTAGGCTAATTATGTTTTGGAAGCTCATGATGATTTTCAGTAGAGATATGAGACTCTGTGATGTTTTGATAGGTTCTATTGAGGTTTTGATTGGTTCTGATAGCTTCTGTTTTTCTTTTGTATGAAACATGGAGTAATGATTAATGAAGGTTGAGGTTTTTTGAAAGCTCATTGAATGGTTTTTGATAGTTTGAAATGGTTTTTGGTATGAGTTATGTGGTTTTGATGTTTTCTTTTGACTTTCTATAACCCTCTGTTGAGCTTCTGTTGACCTTCTATAACCCTTTGTTGAGCTTCTGTATGTGTTTTTGTTCTATTCTATTATGTATGCTTCTGTAAGTATTCTGTGGAATGTATGTGAAACTTTGTAAAAGTATTTAGCCTTGGAAAGAGGTGAATTTAAGTTCCAAAGAGCTTAAGAAAGTGGAAGAAGTAGATGTTGAAGACTCAAGAGAAGATTGGAGTGAAGTAACAGTGCTGAGTTGTGAAGAGTCACAGTAGTGGCTCTAGTGACCTTTCATATTACGCACACCTTTTGGAAGGGGCATCCATAACCAAAGAAGAATTATTATGGGTGATTATTGAGTATTGTAGTGAGGAGATGATGTATTAGTAATGGAGAGAGAGAGAGAGAGTGAGTGAGAGTGAGTGAGAGAGTCAGAGATAGCCAATTCTATGACAAATAATGTATCTATCTATGAGAGATTGTGAGAGAAAGCTGTGAAAACTTTGAAGATGAATCATATGTGATATATTTCGATTAAAAGTGGAGTAATTTTTTTGTATTTTCTATGTCTATCAAAGAATTCTATGAAGAATATGAAGAGAATGATGGATTTTGTTAAAGATAAAGTCGTGGGAGAATTGTTTCTATGAAGCTGCGTAAAGATTTCTTATTCTCAGTATTTTTTTCTTGGTTGATAACATACAAAAGATGAAAAACATGGTTGTTGATGTTACAAGATAGATTTTCTTGCAGTAGAAACCCTATTTCCTTGGTGTTTCTTATGGGACTCCATGTTTTTGGTGTGCAGTTAGCGAAAACTGTCATCAACAAGCATTAGAAGAGACTGAAAATGAAAGAAATGGCATTGCCAAGAAAAGAAGAATTCAATAGATGTTTGTAAATTTTCTTCTACCACTAAAAAATTGGGGATTCTCATTGCTAAAGCCACTTTTCACGAGAAGTTCATCCCACAATGGCACACAGAGACATGCATCTTGGCAGCAGACTGTTTAGGAATAAACTGAAGTGCAGAAATAGAGAGAATGACCATCCATGGAAGATATGGCATTCATTGAGAAGTTTTCAAACATCATTAAGTGGGAGATCGTGAAGAAGCTTCAAGAGTTGTGGTTAGTGGAGGTTCACGAAAACAAAAAAGAAAAGAGTTGGCATTTGTCCATGGATGCTCAAGAGTAGGACATGTGGGATGCATGGTGTACTAGCAATCTCTTGTTTGTCCAATTAGCAACCCATTGGAAGATGGTGGATAGAGTATTCTTCACAACATACACAATTAAAACCATCAAAAGTTGGCATTACTATGATGATGGCACAATAACAATCCTCATAAGAATGAGTTTGATACTTTCAAAACGGAATATATTTCCCTCTATAGCGAAATGAAAGCCGAATTTAGAGATTTAGAAAAGCAAGAAGTAGAAGAGATGTTGGCCAGAGAATCCTCCAGAGACTGAAGCCCCCTCTGATTCCATTTTGTTGAGTATAGGCCAACTAGTTAGAGCCAATCCCCTGATGAATGAGGCAATCAAGAGGCAAGTACTAGAACAAGTCCAGATGTACATAAGAAGAGAGAATGCAAAAATCAAGGCCGAGAATGAGCTTGCAGCAGAAGCCTCCTTTGACGCCCTAAAAAAGCACTCTTTACAAAAGTCCCCATGGCAACTCAAGGTTCCCTTCCTATTCAAATCCATCTTGGAAATATTGATGACAAGTCAGCAAATGTAGTCCCATTGCCTGTTTTTAAGGAAGAGTACAATGAAGATCTTGTTCTTCATGCAGCAGAATTTATGGTAGCATGTGTGGCTAACAATGCCAAAGCATTGGTTAGCAATATCCCTGGCCACTTTCAAAGGTGTGGTGTTTCAATGGTATGAGAGATAAGCAGTAGAAACTTTTGGCACATGGGACGACCTAAAGTTGACTTTCCTCACTAAATTCAAGTGTGAAGGTTTTGAAGAGTGGATGCGAGAGGAGTTTATGAACCTAAGTCAGTCCTCTAGAGAAAGAGTAGAAGCTAATGTCTTGCGAATGGAATCCATACTAAAGAGATGGACCAACCATCATTTGGATGAAGGCATCCAGAAGGGAGTTTTCCTTAGAAGCCTACAACCAAAAGTTTAAAAGTTCATGGAATTGAGAAATCCAGTCAATCTGCAAGCTACAGTGGAAGGTGTAAGACTGTATGACAAAGTTGAAGCAAGGTTGTCAATGACCTCAAGAAGAGGAGTCTCATGCCAGGAATGATATACCCACCAAATGCAATCCCAGGGACAATTCCCTTCCCCTACCCCCAAACAACGCCGTAGTACAGTGCACCTAGTCCACAGTGGCCGCCACAGACGATAGTGCCTCAAATGATAGTTTCAACCACAATAATAGTGGCCTCAAACAGTTCCTCCATTGGCGACTCAACAACAGTGGAACCCTACCAAATGGAATCAACAACCCCAAGTCTCAACAGGAGCTCTGAATCAGAACCAGAACAGAGGACCCTCTGGATCAACCCAACCAGTATATGCAGTGATCACAGAAGCTTCCCAAAACCCTACTACAAGTACTCCAAGAGGTGAAAATTTTAAGGACTACCTATCCAACTCAATCACAAGTATCAACAAAGAGCTTATGGATGTGATTACAGAACACCTACATACACTGAAGGTGAATACCACCAATATATCCACTCCTGCAGGGGGTAGGAGAGATGTGATGTGTTCTATCTAATACATGGTGTGGAAAGTGCCATCAAGCGGGACATTTAGCCACTGAATGTACCCGAAAACCAACCATTCCTAGAGCCTTCTGTTCATACTGTTTGAGAAAGAACCATACAGAGGATATTTGCTCTCTCAAAAGAGATGCATGAAACAAGAAAGAAAGATGAAGACACAAGATTCAATTTGCTAGAATCCAAAAGGACAACGTAGGACATTGGACCAAAGCTCAGGGAGTTCGGTCCTAATTTTGTTGGAGGTTTCCCTCTCAGAGTTATAAAGGAAAATAGTCTGGTGTTGGCCATAGATCAAAGGTGGAGTATTACGATGTGGAGAAAATGGTCATATCTCACCAAACTATCCAAACCCTAGAAGGTCTATGGATTGCAATCCCTTATGTAGTCGATGTAAGGGAGAAGGCCATACTACAAAAGATTGTCTAAGTCCAACTCCTGTGAAAGCTACTCATGATATCCAACAGAAGACCCGAGAACCTACTTCCAATTTGATGGAATTGGAAGTGGTCGCAATAACGCATGCAAAGAAAGAAGAAATTATAATTCCAAAAGAAAATGCTCCCTTTGCAAAGACCGTGAAGTTCAACCTTCCTAGGGAGAAACAAAAGAGTGCAGTATAAAACAACATAGTACAGAGTACTATAGAGCCACAGAGACAGTTTGCAGACACTTTTAAACCAAACATAATATTCTGATAGTTGCTAATGTTGTCTCCTAGCTTTGTCGAAAGAAAGTCAAAAGCATATTGACAAGAAGAAGAGGCCTAAGAATTGCTTCCTCCATGGCAACCAAGTTCAACAGAACCTCAAAACCTATGAAGGGAGTAGATGTGGCTAACGTCTTCCTAGATCCGAGAACCCCAAAAATTGGCATATGGATCAAAGGATGGTTTATATCTGACACATTGATTGATGGAGGCTTATCAACAAATATAATGATAGAAGTGATAAAGGATCTAGACTTGTAAGGAATGTAGCCTACACAATGGCTTATTAGATTGGCAGACCAAAGCAGAATCAAACCGTTAGGCATTCTCCCATACGTGAAGACAACCCTCGCAAGAAGAGACTATTGACTAACATATCTAGTGGTCAAACCAAATTCCTACAAGACGTCATACTCTACTGTTGGGAAGACCTTGGCTTTTTGAAGCAAGAGCAAGGATGGATTGGTTTAAAGGAACCCTAACCCTAGGCAGAGAGGACCCAACAAAGTGGTGTTGAAGTTGTATGGATCGCAAAAAGGCAATGGATCCACTTCCATCAAAGCCGTAATTGACTCTCCCAATGAAGTAACAGATGGTACATCATGAGATGAAGAGGCCATCAAACAGATCTTTCCCAAGAAAATAGAGGCACAGTCCCTAACAGTGGGCACTGTAAGCCAACTACCAAAGGAAGCAAAGTCTTTGTCCATGGGAGAATACCTCCTGTGCCTAAACTCGAATTGACTTCTAAAATCACCTCTAACATCGAGATAGAAGCGTGGATGTATTGTTCTCCTTATTACATGGCAGTCTCGCAGAGAGAGAGCTAGAGACCGGGACAGGAGCAGAAGCAGAAGTAGAAGACATAACAGAGAGCTTGTTCTTCTCTTATAGAGCCCCCACAGAGGCAAAAACAGAATCTGATGAGGACAATAGTGATAACGCAAAAGGAAGATTATAAAAGCGAGCTGGAAGAGTCTATCCTACTCATAGAAGGCAGAGATGAGGAAAAATTTCCTAAATCCGCAGAAGTAGAAGATCCCTTTCTATTCGACAGAATGATTATGGTACCCTTTGGACTAATTAATGAGTCATGTCATTAAGCAACGTCTCTATAAGAAATGGATCAAGAAGAATAGGCCTTCCTTTAGCAGTGGCTCTTGTCGCCCAAAGTTACCCTTCCTCAGAGAAGATGACGATGCACCTTGCCAACAACCCTCGGCCCTATAGTTCAAATAGAACACGGAAGGTTCTTGTTAGGTGACATTCTTGGATGCATCTTCAGAAGACGAGTCCTCAAGCCAAGAAGTAACTCATCCCCGACCCAAACCCGAGACCGCAATGATACCCTTTCAGCTTCCCAAAGAGAGAGCTAAGCCTTCATTAAAAGAGGACAAGAGTTCTAATGAATTATCAAAAGAAGGGACCACTCCCTTGAAAGAGTCTGACCTCTACCAAGAAGCAGTTCGGGGGACATTCATCCATGAAGTGAAAGGTGAAAAGCAATTAACGTTTGTGGATTCTGAAGGGATTGAACGTCACTTAAAAGGGGGTCTAAATCTTCTAGAAGAATGTCATATTCCCAGGCAATAAAAGTTAGTTGGTTACTTCAAAATTTAGTTAGTCAATTAATAAGTTAGTAAGGTTACTAACTCAAGTAAAAAAATTAATTAACATTAATAACTAACTAGCATTAAAAATAAATAAATAAATAAAACTGAGAGTCGTAACTCGATATTTTTTATGAATTAATAAGGACCATAGCCACCCTTCATGGAAGTTATAACGTGAACAAGAGACATGAGCTATATTAATCACTAATGTTAATGTATATAGTAAGGATGGTCTAAAAATATTAGATTTTTTTACAAGACTAGAATATTTTAGATATTTTAGATATTATCCTTTTTTTTTTTAAAGAGATATGGAGATTTCTAGAATTAGATGTCATTTAAAAGAAAAGATAAGTGATATTTTAGTTAGTTTGAAATTTTTATTTTTTAAAAATTAAGAAAAGTGACTGGCGAAATCACGTGCGCCGCGATTGTAGAGTCTACAGGCAGTAGACAGCACTTCGAACAGAGAAAAGAAGAGGGAATGAACTAAGAGCTTTCTAAGCAAGTGTCTTGGGGTTTTACCCCCCTTTCGGAGCCAATGGAACTATCAAATTTATAATCTGAGCATCAGATCACTGATCTTTCCAAGATCCCCCTCCACAAAGAGCTCCTCTTCTCAGCCACAACCCTTTTTCTCCAATTCACTATAAATAAGAGGTATGGGGGGCACTTAGGGAGACATAAAGAGACCTCAAGAGGCTGCGAGAGAGAGGTAGAGAAAGAGATGAAGAAGGATACTCCTTCAAGAGGCTACAAGAAGAAGCTAGAGAGAGAGAGAGACAGAGAGAGAGAGAGAGAGAGAGAGGAAGAGAGGAAGAGAGTTAGCTCAAATCCGTTGTCTCGATCCTTAACTAAGCCATATTCTCTTACACTCTCTCATCTCAAATCTATTCCACCTTCCCTATCCCTTGAACCATGCGTGGACGATGGCTCCAAAGCAACGAAGCGGAAAAACCATGGGGACCAACACAACCGATCAAGCAACGGGTATTGCCAATGATATGGGAGTGCCCGAGGTTGCAGGAGTTGCCACTACCAATGGAACATCAAGTGTGGCTAATGCAAGTGCGAGTAAAGATGAAATTCCTAATGTTGTCATGCTGCCGAACCAGATTATTCATTACTAGATTATTATTTTGCTATATAAGATAATTACATAAGATATTAGCTTCCATATTCTTCACTTACACAAATTGATAACTCATCTAGAAAACATATTAGTACAAGCATAAACAATTAATCACTATGATTTGCAGCTAAATTAATTGAGATTCTAAGTCATAGAATCATGTTAGAATTAATTGCCAAAGGTTATTGTACATATGTCTTTATGCGCATTCGATATAGTTATGGTCAAATGCGACAAGGTTAAGAGTTGACTAGAGATGGTTATAGAAACCGATTGTCTATTTAAGAGTCTTATAGGTCATCTCGTTGAGTTATTGACATAATATATTTCTTTAAGGAATTTCGCTTATGTTGGATAAGTGAGCCCATACGAAAAATTCATGCCTTGCTTAACATGTTATAAGAGATGTACTCAACACTTCTTTATGGGGAGGAGAATCCTCATTAGAATGTAAGGTTGCCTTAGGATAAGGTCTACCTTGGCTATGTGAAGTTGTGAATTGCATGATGGGGTGATTGTCATTGCATCATTTGATATACATTTGAAATGATTGTTTTTCTTGATATTATAAAATTTAAATTTACATACATGGACTAAGATCTAAGGACCTTTCATTTTTAGCATGAGACAAAAGAGTTTGACATTTCCTTTCCTTTCAACATTTTTTAATGTGAGCCTTTTGGACTACACATTTTACATTGCTTCATATTTGAAATTTTGACAAAGAGGTACAATTGCAAAGTGTCAATTTACAAAATGTTGTTTCCATGTGAGCACATTTTGGTGCCTTTATTTGCACATATTTCTTGGTTATCATTCCTCCCACTGTGGGAGCTTTCGCTCAACCTCCAAGACCCATGGACCGCTTATTGCTTCAAGCATTCCAAGTGAGCTCTAATGGCTATCTCTCACCTAGCCGACGCGTCGTTGATCCTACGAGTGTAGTGAGCTTACCTTGATGCTTGATCGAGTACCCTCCTCTCTCTTGCACACCGGTAGCTCCACGATTCTTGATGGTAGCTCAAGCATCCTCAAGCCTCCTCCATCTCCAAGCTCCATCCTCCATAGCCTCGTGCACGAGAGAAGAGAAGAGAAGATAAGAGAAGAAGAGAAGAGGAGATGGTGAAGAGCTTCACCCACTTGATCCCTCACTCCCACACACTCGCTCCCTCACACTCTCACACTCCCTCTCTGAAGAGCATACACACAAGCAAGAAGGAGAGAAGAAGAGAGGAAGAGGAAGACTCCTTTTGCCACACACCAAAAGAATGGGTTTCTCATTCACTTTTCAACTTTATATACAAAACCCTAAATCCCTTTTGGGCGGTCAACCCCTTTTTTACATGGCCGGCCGTATCCTAGGCTCTTTTTCCCATTTCCCACCATTCTAATTTATCCTATTCCCAACTAATGCATACAATTTGCATAGGAGTGAGCCTGGTGCTCTTTTACAAGGATTCGGAAGCGCTTTCACATTTAATGGTGTGCCTTTTACTCTTTTGTTGTTTCAGGGAGACACTGAGACTTTCTGAGGGTCGTGCTCGAACATTTAATTTTTCAGGGTTTGGTTACCGGTCAAGGCGCCTTTTTTGCTTTTATCATGCACCTTTTTTGCTATTTTCTTTTTTCCATTTTCCCGCTCCTCTGTGCTGCGGTAAACACGGTAAACATTACCCCCATCCTAGCCAAGTGCCAGCCCCATGGCACTGCGGCGGGAAGTAGTGGCTAGTTGGGTCTGCTGCTAGGCGGAACTCATAGAGAGGTGATGGAGTTTAATGACGATGACCAGGAGAGATTCCGACGTGCTTTAGGCTTCATGAAGATGCTTGGCATTTCTCACACCGTTGTGGATTTCATTCTGCGATGGCTAATTGGGGTTCCAGTGGGCTGGTGGAAAATATGTAGCCGGTTGTCTCTTGAGCAGTAGAAACGCTTGATCAATAAGCAATCCCTTAGGAGGATGGTATTGGAGGGATTTATCCTAGAGAAGCCTCCCCCCCAACTCTGCCTTGACAAAGATATGCTTTGTCTTCGCATTGAAGATCTGTGTCTTTGATTTGAAGATCTTTGTCTTTGAGTTGAAGGTCTTCAGTGCTATGTTGAAGATCTTCACCCTTGCATTGCAAATCTTCATGCTTGTGGAATCAATAAGCGATCCGTAGATCTTGAGGCGTCAGGCATGCATCTTTGGAAGACGAGGTTCCAAGATCTATTCCAATGGTAGATCTATTATTGAGTACTCTTTTTGCTTGATTTGATTCAATCATGGTAGCCATCAGCAGGCAAATGGTTGGCGACATGAAGCACGTTGGTCCGTCCACTCCAATGCAGAAAAGCTCCTGAAATAGCAGCAATGGTGTCATGTCCGATCCCTAATTTCCTAGTTAGAGGATAGCCCTTGCTAGATATAACTAGTGAAAACTAAAACTTTCTAGTTAGGTTGAAATTGTTACTAGTTTTGCAATAAGTTGCTAGATTACTTTGCTAGACACATCTGCCATTTTCTAGCTACTAACTTTGAAAAGGGTAGAGACTTGTGATGGAAAATTTATCTAGTTATAACTAGAAAATGTTACATTCTACCTAGGTTTGTTGTTATTCTTCATAGTTACAGAGTTATAGTGTGAACTTTTTGTATAGGAAGAAGTTTAGACTTTGTTGTGATTGAAATATGGGAGTCTTATGGGATCTCTGATTGAAATTATTGTCAAACAAAATAAAAGGAAGGATCACGCTAGGCTATCCCCAAGCTAACTGCGAGACCCTACTCCAAGGGGGTCATGATTATCACTACGAGAGGCTTGGACCAGCCCCATAGGCGAAAGGTCTGTCAATAGGGATAGTCTCAGACGGTAGGAAATGTAGGTGCCAGAGGGGACTTTGGTTGTAAATCCTGCATTGTTCCAAGAATCTGACGAGCCCCTTCGTGACCCATGATGGGATCCTAGAACCCTAAATACTAGTTATGAGGGTGGAATCTTGGTGGATAGAATATCCTTATGGATTTTGTATATCTTCCGCTGCGACGGAAAGATGAAAATTGTAATAAGCTTCCAATATAATAAAGAAGTTGCTTTACCGTTTGAATTGTATGTGTATCGGTGAGATAAATTATGTGAAGGAACTTGTGACTTAATGGACTAATTAAGGAAGTTGGTTGTATATGTTCCAATAAATGTGTTGTAGGTAATTAAAAAACTAAAGATGACCCATCATCAAAGGAAAGTGGGTGGGCGTAACCCCTGATGGGTTCGTCCAATGGTAGGGTGGTCCCAGCTAGTTGGAAGCTTTTCTAAATCGGCAATAGAAATAGGAAGACGGTAAATTGACCAATTAGTCGTTAGGTAGAACGGACTTGTATTGTTTTAGGGGGCCAGAATGGGATTTTTCCTTATGGGCAAGAGGGTTGACGTACCGCACTCCCCTCCATCTCCCATTCTCTTTGAACCAAGTGCAATGGCAAGTCCGCTTTAGATCGAGTAATCCTCTAAAAGTGGGACTCAAAATTACTGATGCTAGTTGGCTGCTAGGAGACCCATCCTATTTTAGGAACCCAAAACTTCAAGTCAATCCTAGTGGGTTCAGCCGAAACTCTCCCATTGCGAAGTAGACTCAGTAGAGCCTAAGTGACAAACCCCGTGATGTTCCAAGGAGCACCGGATGACATCATTTTCAGACAACCTACTGATGGACTTCTAAAAGGTGTGCTATGGATTGAGACCTTACGGACACCTCACAAAGAAGAACTACTAGTCCTGTGAGACCTACTAATAAAGGAGAACTTAGATGTGATCGCATGGTCATACAAAGATCTAAAGGGGGATGATCCCATAGTATGCCAACACCACATTGATCTAGAGCTTGATGCTAAACTTGTGAAGAAATTGATTTCGTGGGCCCCATTGATCCGCCAACCAAATGGAAGCAGAATAGATACATCTTGGTCTATGCAGACTATGTCACCAAGTGGTTGAAGCTAAAGCTCTGGAGTGAGATGATGGCAATAGCATGGCCATGTTCCTGTACGAGAACATCATCACCGGTTTTGGCAGTCCCTTAGAGCTCGTTAGTGACTGAGGTACTCACTTCCTTAACAAGATTATGGAAGAGTTGATAGAACTGTACAAGATCTGTCGTCGTAAGTCCACACCCTTTTACCCTAGAGCCAATGGACAAGTCGAAGTTACCAATCGCATCCTCTACCCGATTATGACAAGAACGATAGCTGCACATCATCATGATTGGGATGATAAACTTACAGAGGCCCTCTGGGCGTACAGAACCTCCCATAAGGCTACTATAGGACACACCCCTTTGGTGTATAGAACAGAAGTCGTCTTTCCTGTTGAACTTGAGCTACCTTCTTTGTGCGTGGCCATCAAAGAATGCTTGGGAGATGACAAGTCCCTGCAACGCTATCTCTTGCACTTGGAGTGTCTCGATGAGACTCGTAGAATGGCCCTACAGTGCATGGAAGCCACGCAAGCTTGCAGAAATGCCTATTATGACAGCTTTATTAAGCAGGAGTTCAAGGAAGTCTACTTAGTCCTAGCTTATGATTCTCGATTTGGCAAGTTTCGAGCAAGCTTCAACAATGTTGGATGGATCCTTATAAGGTACTTGCCGTCAATCCTAATGGCTCTGTCTAAGTCCAAACAGTCAATGCTTCAGATAATCCCTTCCTGATTAATGGCTATCACCTCAAGACATATTACCCTCCCTGGGGATCTTGACAATCACCTTCAATAGCTTCCTTATTCCTTGCACAATCCTCCTCTTCCTCCTATTCCCTCCCGCCCCCGCCGCTACTGGTGGGCCTCCCACCCCCCACCGCTCCTAGGTCTCCCATTCCCCACCGCCCCACGGACTACCAGTGCCCCCCTGCCATCCCGCCTCCCAACGGCCCCCATCATCCCACCTCCCAGCGCGCCCCCCCCCCCCCCGCCATCCCGCCGCCATTTAGCCTCCCATCCCTCGCCGCCACCAGGCCTCCCACCCCCACTACCACTGGGTCTCTTGCCCCAATCGTCACTAGGCCTCCCACTCCCCATCGCCCGCTAGCTACCAGCGCCCCCCCCCCCCCCCTTTGCCATCCCACCTCTCATTACCCCCCCGCCACCTGCCACCCTTGCCCCCACCAACCCCATTAACCCCCTTCCCCTATTAACCACCCCCCTATAATTCCCTTTCCCACCCTTCCTCCCCCCATGTCCCACCACCCCCCTTCCCCCCTTCACCCTGTCCCCCCATCCCCACAAAAACCCACCCATGTATGTGTGCTGGATCGTGTATTGGCATGTTGGAATTTTTTGTGACATTCAAGCGCACGTTCACTCACGAGGATACGTGTCTTGTTTCGTCCATGCTACAGAGTTGTCGTTCTTGGGCAACTGCTAACTTGATGTCCCGATTTTAATTATTTTATTTTCATAAATTTGAAAACCCGTATAATTCATTAAAATGTTGCCAAATGTGTAACAAATTAATAAATTTTTATTAAAATATTAAAAATGACACTAAAAATAAAAAAATTCCAACCAATTCTTGAAATTTTAATTTTAAATTTCAAAATCCAATGAGCAAATAATCAAAGTCAAAAAATATTTAAAACATAATAAACCTTATAAAAACCCTTAGAAATCATAAAAATACCATAAAATACCAAAATATTGTGAATTTTTTAAAAATTTTGTTGAAACAATTTATCAACTATCTTTAAAAAATTGAAAGCTTTCTTTGATGATAATGATCACAACAAATTAATAAATCAATAAGAACCCTTAATTTCATGAAAATTTACCTTAAAATTGATTGAAATTTTGTGGAAACAATCAGAAAAAGAATTCCAACAAAATTCAAAAAATCATTTTCATATTTTTAGATTACTTGCATAGGCTGACATGATCAAAATTAATTGAAAATAATTAATTTAAAAAAATTATATCGATTCTTTGCAAAATTCTTTTCCACTCTAAAAATAGCAAAAAAATTTGGGAAATTTCTAAAAATTTATTGGACTTTTGTGCTTCACTTTTAATCCATATTGTTAATTAACCACACAAGACAAAAATATTAGTCTACCATTTATATCTAAATTCATTACTATTGGCAAACTTTTTCAACTGCTTGGATTTTGTTCATTAGATTACATTATGGTTGCATCATCTTCATTACTGATAGTGCATTCAAAATGTGCTTGCATACACACCCTTGCCATGTATTTCTTTTTCTATTTCTTTTATTTTTGGTTCTCTCAAAATCACGATTAATTACTTTTTAAAAATTTAATCCACACATTTTCACGAGAAAAAGTGCTAAACACACATATTTCTAAATTAAAAATAAACCTGTCATTCACTTAACATGCACTTTGTGCGCTACAGACACATCTAAGTTTATTTATAAATAAACCCGCCGTCACAAGTGCATGCACTAAACAAAAAATACCAAACACACACTTAATTTTTAATCAATGAATTTGCATTTAGAGACCAAAGTCAAGGTTCGAAGTCAAGGTTATGATAAACAAGCACCGTTTCACACTTAAAAAATTTTAACTAACGAATAAGAAAGAACTATCGTTTACAGACACATCTAAGTTTATTTGAAAATGAACCTGTCGTCACAAGTGCACACACTAAACAAAAAATACCAAACACGCTCTTAATTTTTAATCAATGAATTTGCATTTAGAGACCAAATTCAAGGTTCGAAGTCAAGGTTATGATAAACAAGCACCGTTTCACACTTAACAATTTTTAACTAACGAATAAGAAAGAACTATCATTTTCTTTTAAAGGTTTATAACCTAATTAAATCTCATCCATTATTAATAACATTATTAAAATGAACCCTTCATTATATTTAATTTCCCTACACTACACATTCCCTTTTTAATAAACGCGATTCATGGGGATGGGTCACCATAGAGTCTTGTCTAGCGTCTGTTGTCGTTTATGGTGGTTACTATTTCCAGTATCATGTCAACGTGATTAGTTCCTTTGAGATTTTCCTTTTTCTTTTTGTGATTTGGACATGTCAAGGATACAATGTCTTGTTATTTTTATTTTCTGCCTGAGGATTCAAGGTGTCTGATTGTATTGCATCGCATGAAGCTTTCGGTCGCACATGTATTGAGGTCATGCTGAATTTTTCTAAGATGTGGATTTCTTGGGGTGGTCAGTTAGTCAGTATGAGAAGTCTGGCATGAAGTGCATGGGTGAGCCATTGGCTCTTGTTCATTCGAATGTATGTGTCCCATGCCCTGTTAGTCGCTAGGTGGTACAAAGTACTTTGTCACATTCATTGATGATTACTCACATAAAGTCTAGGCTTTCCATATTAAGTAGAAATCAAATGTCTTGACTATCTTTTAGCATTGGCTTGCTCTTATTGAGAACCAATCTGGGTATAGGCTGAAATGCCTAAGGTCGGATACTAGGGATGAGTATGTCTCAAAAGCTTTTGAGTAGTTTTGCGATGAGCGAGATATTAAGCATCAGTTGGCCACCCATTACACCCCTCCTAAAATGGTATTGCCAAATGCATGAAAAAAAAGATTCAAGAGAGAGTCCACAATATGCTTAGCCAAGAAGGCTTACCCCACCACTTTTGGGTTGAGGCAGTTACTACTATTGTACACTTGATTAACAAACCCCCTTGCATTGCTATTGATTTCCAAGTTGCAAAGGAGGTATGGACTGGAAAACCTTTATCATATGCTTTTTTGCACATCTTTGGTTGTGAGGCATTTTGCCATGTTCCCAAGGACAAGTGCAATAAGCTAGATTCTAAGTCCATGAAATGCATCTTTCTTGGTTATAGGGATGTAGGTGAGATGGGCTATATCCTATGGGATCCATAAACTCGCAAGGTTATTTGTAGCCATGGTGTAATTTTCCATGAGAAAAATATGCATAAGCAGCCTAAGTAGGTGGTTAAGGTATTCAATATGATCTTTCAGGAGGAGCCTCCTACTCTTGTATAGCTAGCTAGATGACCTACATCAACTAATGCTCAAGTATCCCAAGTCCTACCTATTGTGCAAGATTTTCCTACTTTCAGATGCTCTACTAGAGCTAGATATCCACTTGAGTGCTTTATGTTCTTCATAAATTATTTTATAGTGATAGATACAAGTTAGCCTCTCTCTTATGATAAGGCCATGTATAGAGATGAATATCACTCACTCATGGGACAAGACTATGCACTCAAAGTTGACTTCTTATATGGTATTTGATTCCTTTTTCTAGTGGCAAGAAGGTGCTACCATGCAACGATATACATCCTGAAAAGTATTCCTTGATGCCCCAAGTCCGCTTATAAGGCCAGATTGGTAGCTAAGGGTCTCATTGTAGGCTAAAAATGTGCATTTTGAGGATTTGGGCCACTCATTTGTAATGAAAATATGCTCTTCTACAAGAAATCTATAGACTATGTTGTCACTTAAGTGATCATACCATGTGAGAGTGCACATAGAGAGAAGTAGAGAGAGAAATAAAGAGGAAGTAAAAGATGAAGGAAGAATACTACACTGACTAAAGAAGAATACTAATACAATGTTGATGGACCGATCAATCCCTACATGTAGCCCAAACATTAGTGAGGGTACCAAATGAGGCTGATGATGATGATAGCACCAAGCTTGGAGAGTTAGGGTATTGGAGTGTACACCTACAAAGAAATATTGAAGACTGAAGAGTGTGTGTGTGCCAAGTGGGGGGGCTTGCTATAAATAGCCATAAATGCCCAAATTTGGTTATTCTATTCTAGGGGAGGCCGTAAATGCTAGCTGACCAGTAATACATATTGGTTATTGGAGAACAAAATGTCAAAAAATAGGAATGATCCTGGAAAAATCTTAGAAGACAATGACAATGTCTGGTAGGTGTAGGTAGACTATGGAAAGCAGTAATTGGCCTAGGAATGCACATAAGAAGCTAAAAAATAAAGAAAATGCACCTAAACTGTTATAATTTCTATGTCTCTATCAGATTCTAACAAGAGCTTACAATCAGGAGATGATAGACTGACATAATTAACATAGCATGCTAACACTATGTTTGAGAGGTGTAATGGTGCTAAAAAGGATCCATCATGACATAAAATTGCATGGGTAAAATTTGAGGAGAGTGTGTTGAACATGTATAAAAGAAAGCCTTGAGGATTGAAGAGGAAGCTGGACAATTGGAAAAGGACCAACATTGCATTCAAGGTGCTCTACCTAGGTCCAATAAGAAGATGAAATGCACACATGGTGCCAATAACATATGTACTAAAGAGGACAATGTATTGCAGTGTGGAACTTTTGCAATAGATTATGATTCCAACAATTTGGAGGCCATTGCTCATAGGGTTTGAACAAAGTGTATACAAAAGTTTAGCAAGTTATCAGAGTTTGAGGGTAAATCTTCAATAAAAGAAAGAGAGTTTACTATGGGTTAAGGGGTCAAATGCCATTGCAAATAGAATTAAGGACGACATTCTTATGTTAGAATAATGCCTTGATGAACTACATTGTTAAGGTCCTTGTGATGCTGCAGAGGTAAAAGAAGTGGAGACTCATCTAAATGCATTGAAGTCTCCACTACTTTTACCCCTTGTAATCCTTTGGTACTTTTCAGTACTAGATTTGTTCTTTGTGTATTAAGTTTTGACTTTTGATGCTTGTATTTTGGTACTTGAAACATTCAAGTATTGTGCTTTGCTAGGGAATTAATATCCTAAAGAGACATATCTAGTACTATTTGGTACATTTATTATATCTCTCAAATACTTCTTAAAAGCTTTTGGTACCAAATTGTACCAACTTTTGAAATTTGGTACTTGAAAATTGGGAGTGTTGTGTTCTAAAATATGATCCTAATATACTTAAAAGATGCTTATGCTACTTTTTGATAACTTTAGTGTAATTAAAGTACTTCTTATGTGACCAACCTTTTCATATTGTTTATCTTGAGTACCAAGTTTGGTTCATTGAGTATCAATTTTGAAATTTAGTTCCTCTTTGTTGGTAGTCCTTGAATGCTTCAATGTTGCTTGCTATCATTTAATGTTTATTATAGTTTACATTCATGCAGGATGTCATCTTGATACTAGTTATTGACATGAAATTTTCATACTATAAAGTGTTTATTAAAATTATAATTGCATAATTGAAAAGAAATAAAAGATTCAAATTATTTTCCACACCCGACATTGTGGCTTAAGGACATATAATCTATGTTTTGAAGTCTTGTATTACTTGTGAGGAGTGCTTAGACTCTACCTATATGGTTAGTTCTTTCATGTTAGCTTGCAAGCACTAGTACCACCCTCTTTGTTTCATTACCACTGTAATGAAAAATGATACTTATCTCAAAGCTAGATGTAATGAGTGAATCCTCAAAGTGGCCAAGATTTGGGGTCGCAAGGGACAACTTCAAAAGAATAAGTAATTTTTTGCTTCTTTTTTCTATTATTTTGCTTCCTTATTTTCGATGTATCATCTTATTGAACTTTGCAGAATATGAGGCAGATATGGAGTATGCAGACAACCATATTGTAGACAATGACTTGAAAGGTAGACATGACCTTGATGTGAGGACATGAAAGAGGTGCTAGGGGATTAAACCCAACAAAAAATTTGGCAATGAGGGATTGTGTGGCACTGTTACATAACAAATTAATCTATAAAAAGACAAGGGTAATCTATAAAAAGACAAGGATCTTGCAATAGGGATTGATGATATTGCACATCAATCCCATAATGACCACCTAGTAGACTATTGTGGGAATCATGAGCTACTAGCAGATGATCAAAAAGTGGTTTTTGATGTGTATGAGAAGAGGCTAGGCATAGACAACCCCCATGTTCCTTAATTGTGTGATGAGGTGATGGTGAAAGTAGCTACAACAAGGCAAGAGTATAGGTATGATGTAGAGCTAGAGTTCAAGGTGGAGGGAGTCAATGAATGCAAGGGAGAACTTGCTAATTGTGAAGTTTTGATAGGGGAGTTGGTGATTTAGAAGGATCCCACTCAACTTACTGACTATGAAATGTTGAAGGGGGAGTTGGAAGGTGAGAAGGATCCCCCTAAACCTATGTCTATGAAGAGTTGAGAGGGAGAGAAAAAGGCCACTATAGGACTTGCAAAAAATGAGTAGCAACCAAGTGAATATGATGCTTCTCTAGCGAATCCCTTTTATATAAAAGAAAAAAAGTGTTCCTCTATCCATATGCCCAAGATGCATGCATGCAAGATGCATTGTATTTGCAAGCATTGAATAGCCTTGTAACTCAACCTTTTGTTATGAGACTAATATGACGCTTGATTTTTGGTGTTTATTGGGTTCACCTACTTGCTTTCTCTCTTGCGCATATCTTATTTGTTAATTTCTTTGGTATCCATAAAATCTTGGTGGATTAAAAAGCATAGTGATGTAAAAAGTACATTATCTTCTTGCATCAAAAGGAAAATTGATCATTGCTAATGTCAATGGGGTGCTCGTGAGGGATTTTAAAACACCAAATGAATAGGAGTAGCTATTGGAGGGGTCCAAGACAATTTGGATTAATAGAAAAAGTTATTGTATGGTGAGACCGGATGCCCAAAATTTCTTGCTAGAAGTAGCATCTTGAGCAAGTATCATGATTTGGAGCAATTGCAAAGGACAACGTTAATGTAGATTTTGGATGCATGCTTCTCGTTCATTGTGAAAATACTGAATTTTCTTACAAGTAAAGCTACTAGGAAACAGCCAATAATTATGTGTTTTTAGTCTAATTGATTTAGCTTTATATTATCTTCTTTGTACGAACATATACATTTTACAAAAAGAGTGTGAAGTATGACTAGAAAATTTTCACGATATTCCTTATATTGATGTTAAATATTGGCTGAAGCATGTGTTTTTAAAGAACTTGCTAAAAGTGTGGGCAAAACACCCTCTGTTCAATGTTAACAACACGATACTTTTGGAAGACGACCTATCGAGATAGCATGGCATAACAGTGGCTCACTCACATACATGCATTATCGAACCTCGGAACTACAACATCCACGCCCTTATGGCCACGAATGATTAGCTAACCTCATAGATACATATGAATAATAGATTTTGTAGCTCACTTAATTTCCTAGCATTAAACTCCAAGTAGGAGATCCCCCACATACTTGGTGCATAAATACCATGTTTCACATAGAAGGCACCCCTCAACTAAATATCATGGCCTCTTAACATGAGTGTCCTACATGGTTAAGGCTCGTTCTCGCCACCCCCCATCTTAGTATATAACATTGTAATAGATATCTATTCTCATACTCATACATAAACCCACAAAGAACCCTCCCCCCTCCCTCTTGGGTGGTACTAAGTACCGGTTGGGTGTCTTGACATGCACTCGGTCTATAGTAATACAAATACAAATACAAATACAATGTATCAACGTGTTAGATGAAATATTCAATGTGAAAGTGTATGGGCTGTCTTAAACAACTTTAACCCAATTAGTGTGGTAGTGTGAAATAATTCATTTACTTTTCATGAATGCATCTATATGTATTGTGGTGTTGCTACACATAATCAAGGCACCAAAATCTCCCATCACATGCTATCTTGAATAAAAAGATATCACATGCACAATATTTTATACGATTGGATTCATTGGAGTTTTGATTAATTATGATACCCTAGGTTGTATTACGTAGTAGCCTTAGGGTGTTTAAAATATTAGTGTTCCTTATGGTATCTTTGTGCTAAGATTAGCTATATAGTTTGGTACTCTATGTGTAGTATCAAATTTGATACTTCACATAGCTGAACTATGTATTATATTAAAATGGCAAGATTAATAGAATTTAAGCATTTCATATTGTGCAGCTCCAAGCTTGTTACTATGTTACAATGGTTATGACAAAAGAATTCAAATATTTGATACCATGTATACCAATTTGAATTAGATGATACAAAATCAAGAATGAAGGACTTTAAACTTTTGATACTGCAGAATATCAAATTTAGTACTATGGATAGTGCCAAATTGGGCACTATAGTACCACATTTGGTACTATGAGATAGCAGCATGTGTTTAGTTGCAAATTTAGTTTTTTGAGACATCATGCTATTATCAGAACATAAGAAACTCTAAACAAGGACAAAAACAATCCTCTTGAATCAAAATTGGAAGGAGCTATCATAGAGATTGGTTGGTACCTTCTACTAGTATTTGGTATTATCTATTACATGATTGCTAGATATTGATCATCTTTAGCATTCCTATATCTTTTTTGGCATTGAAGGATAGGCTCCATGGGAAAGTTTATTGATTTTACAAGGTACAAGTAGGTCATATTCAAATATGTGTGATCTAGAAGACTGTATGCATCAATTCTACCTTCAACTTGGCCATAGTAAAAGCCTTCAAGTACTTTACCCCATCTAACAATTTCATTGCACCATGCATCCTTTTCTTCATTCATTGTCTAATACATAGTTTTGGTGCATTTGATAAATTGATAAAAATCCTTATCTTCTCTACTACTTCAATTGCGAAGTTGTCTCCAATAAACAACAACTCACACAAATGATCAAGGTTCCCTTTTACACTAGAAAATCAAAACTAGAATTGTCAATCTCTTTAGCATCATCATCTTCATTGTTGCAATCATTCTATGATTATAGGGTAGTTTGGATGGCGAGATATTTCTAGCATCTTCTCTACTATCCACAAATATATGAATTACAGAAACATGAGAGCTTTCAATATTGTAAAGCACATGGATTATCCTTTGAATGCAATGGAAGTAGTATGAGCTTGCAATATACTCACAATCCCATTGGTCATCACGTTACACATCATCCTTGGAAAGTAGCCAAAAAACTCTTTTTGTACTGCATCTATACATCTTATCTCCAAGCTAAAATGTCTTATTTAGATAGTTCACAATATTAATTACATACTTCATAGACCAACCATCTCATTTCAACTCCTCATGGGTTAGTGTTCTCTTTATGACTACCCCAACTCCATTGTGCTCCCCTTTTTCATGTCCCAATGTCAAAAGTTATGCATCATTGTAAACTTAGTAAGTGATCATACCTAGCCACAAAGTAGAAAGTACCTTGAGCTTTGAACTAAGATGCTACACCATGTGACCATACCTAGTGATGTCATAAAGAATAGCCTTTCTATTTTAGCCACTTATCATGGAGAAAAAAGCAATTCTATACAAAGAGAATATTGTGCAACTTACTAATAGATATGTACAAATTTAGTGTCTTTTCCATAGAAATTCTTGTGTTTTTG
Organism: Lygodium microphyllum; assembly: GCF_053477565.2. NCBI lineage: Eukaryota > Viridiplantae > Streptophyta > Polypodiopsida > Schizaeales > Lygodiaceae > Lygodium > Lygodium microphyllum. The sequence continues at coordinate 7,282,791 of NC_141153.1, read as the reverse complement.
ACATACTTATGTGAACAAGTATCATAACTTGATCAAACCATTGGTGCATGCATTGTATCTCATTCTGCATCTTGAATGAGTAATGCTTAGCAAAGTTAATAATTGAAACAAAAAGATGAGATGGAAACTTCATCAAGCACTATTTTTGATGAAGCTCCTAAGATCAGAGGAGAACATGTCAATAAAACTAGACTTTTGTATCATGAGGCTTTGGACACATAGGTGATTTTCACATATTGGTGATGCTATGCTATACTAATTGGCTTGCCATACACTGACTTGGATCATCATCCACATTGATGAAAGATTTGTAGATATGATCCTTCCTATGATGCCCAAGCTTATTTTCTTGCATTTAATTAAGATGTCTCTTTAAAACATATCATTTCGACATGATATATACATCAGTATGTATAGCACTCTAACTTTTGGACCAATTAAGGCTTTAATGCCTCAAAAGTAAGAGATATTTGTACTTTTGGATGGACCCCTTTGAATCTTTGGTACAACTCAACCTATGATATTAGACATTGAAACTTTAGGATAGTTTTTCATTTAAAATAATCATTGGTATTGTATTAGAACATTTTCATACCCTAATATGATACTATTAGTATCAATTTGGTACTCTACATTATCAATTTGGTACTCTATAATACCAAACCGGTCCTTTATAATACGACTTGGATATATATTATTCTTTGAAAAAGTCCCACAATTTCTTGATGCTTACAGTTCAATATTATCCTAACTTCTACAAATGGCTTATCCTTAGGTAGCAAAGTAGTGTTGTACCATAGCTCATTAATTTTCTTGAAAATAATAATTCACTCCAGCTATTGTATATAAAATCCATGCACACCACAAATAATATTTTAGAAGAAAATCAATGTTTGGAGGGGGAGGCGGTGTTGAGAGGGCAAGCTCCACATGTGCAGATATTGATGATGGACCATCTAATTAGATGGGTTCACATATTTGCACTAAGTACTCTAGTAGTCATTATAATCCTCACATGGCCATTGACTAATTTATTATATTTAGTTAGCGAGACATACTTACAATTAGTATAGTTATAGTACTAGTTGAGCAGTAAAGTGAATTATGCACTATTTGACTTAGTAGGCCACTTTTCTTTATGTTATATCTTATCTATACTTTATGTACATTGTATTATGTGATTCTTTATTAAAAAATGGTAAGAAAATATTTTAGTCTCCATCTCTCTTCTTATGTTCGTGAGCGAGCTTCTCCTTACATGTTTTGTGTGTGTTTGGCATAGCAACTCAAGCAAGTCCCGCTTCTCACGAGATCCCCACCAACCATTGGCAGAAGCTTCCCACTCTCCCTAGGAGCCCTGATGGCACTTGTATGGCTCAACCTAATAATGGACTCCCACTACACATTTCATAACATGGTATCAAAATTACACTACTAAGAGAGGATGATTTTGAAGGTTGAAGTGAAGAAGAATGAGTAATGATTTGATTAAGTAAACAATGGGTAAGAAGCTCTTCCATTCGCCTAAACTTTTCCTTGGATAGTGCGTATGGAGATATTGGAAGCATGGTAAAGCAAAAATCTTAGATGTTGTGAGACTTAACATGTAAGAAAAATGGTGTATGTTTGTTCTATAGACACAGTGTAACTTCGGTTGTATCAGTTGTTCTCAGGGCATAGGCTACATATTTCAAATCTATAAGTTCTAAGGTATTTGTTAGAAAGTAGATATGAGATTTATCTACAAATAGGTTGCAAATTGTGTGTCTTGTTGAACAATCAATGAAAAAAACTTACTTGCTATTTAGTACTTACTTTTGTCATAATGGCTAAGAATAATAAAAGGCCTCTTATTAAGAGGCTGGACAAGAATATTATCCATCATGGAAGTTCCATGTGAGAAATTTTTTAATTGAAAAATGCATTTAGGAATTTGTTTTAGGTTAAAAAGGGAACAAATCCAAATGACCATGTGATTGTAGATGAATTAAAGGTGTGGAAAGATTGAAATGTAAAAGACAAAAAAGTGGTGTGTTGATGGTCTCTACAATAATTGATAACAGTATGTTGAGGTATATAAAAAATATAGAGAGTTTGCATGAATCTTTGATTACTTCAAAAATATATTTTTAGTAAATACAAAGGCACGGAAGAGTCCACTCAAGCAAGGGTTGAACACTTCTAAAAAAGAGAAATTTTCTCTAAATGAGTTTGTTTTAAAGGTGAGGAGCATTGTAGAGGCTTTGGCAGCTATACCTTAATAATGAAAAGGCTTGGAAATCTTTTATTGCTAGGAGTATATGTCTAGAAGCCATTTCCAGATATTGATGAGTTGGTCTCTCTCATGATAACTGAAGAGATCAACATGTGGGATGAATTATAAAAAAGCAGTGAATGGATCCAAGCATTTTACTCAAGTTTAGGAAAAAGACATGGTAGACCATCTTCAAGAGACTATGGTATGGGATATGCTAGCAATAATCAGCAAAATATATTGAATAAATAGTTTGGTGACATGAAAATTTTGAGAGTTTGTGATAATTCTAGAGACAAGGGGAGCAATAGTATTATGAACAAAAATCCCACAAAATTGCAATTCGTGTCTCCTCATCGCTCTTGAGAGCTTTAGCTTTGCATCACTTCATCACATAATCAATGTATACAAGGTTATATCTCTTAAGTCATCTATTGTTTAGAGGGTCAGTTGGTCCCACAAAGTCTATTCACAAGTGACTTCAAGGGAAGGATGGGTTATAGTAGCATGGTACTAGTTTAGTTGGCTCCCCCCATCCATTAACATACATCATAGCACTTGCAATAATCCTAGGCATCTTTATGTAGTGTGAGCGACTAATATCCATGCATGCCACATGGCTCATTATGGCAATCCTTCAATATAAGTGTGATCTCATCTCATGTGATACATATTTGAAGCACCTCATCTTGGGCTTTCTTATATAGTGTGCCGCCTAGTAGAGTGTAGGGAGTTTTTTCCAAAAAAAAGCTTCTTCTTTTCATGGTTGGAGAGTCCATGAGTGTAGTGTTCTTTACCTAATAGATTGGTAATGTCTAGGTACCATGGGGTAACAATCTCCACTAGGAACAAGGATGTGTCTAGAAGATCTAGATCATCCTAGTCCTCTTTTTTACCTTGAGGGACTTGTTAGAAATTATTGACAAGCATATAAGAGCATTTAGGATTTGTTACTTTGAAATCAAACTCCTAGAATAGAACTATCGTATCATATGTTCCTTCACATTCACCTTATTCATTAAGATGGAAAAAGTTTCATGATCCACATAAAACTTAAAATGGGTTGATAGTAGGTAGTGTCAAAACCTCTCTATTGCAAATACTAGAAATCCCATAAGTAATAGAGGTGCCCACTTTCTTGACAAATTTATGAAAGAGCTTACAAAGGTGTATAAGATCCGATATCAAAAGTTAAGTCCATATTATCCTAGAGCCAATGGCCAAGTCAAAGTGACCAATTGGATCCTCTATTCAACCCTGACAAGGACCATTGCAGCCCACAAATATGATTGAGATATTCAACAAGTGATAATGAGAGTAGTAGACTATGAAGAGACATTGCAATAACATTGGTAACCTTTCATATCTAACATACCTTTTGGGAAGTGTCTCCATGACCAAGAGATCTTGGCTAATGATTATTTCATGGTATTCTCGTAAGAGAGCATGAGAGAGAGTGATTGAGATAGAAAGACAACACTTTTATATTAATATATTGTAGATGTAATAGAGATTGTGAGAGAAAATAATTGTGGAGACTTCATTAAAGACATTGTTTGAAAGAATATGAGATGATTTCCATTCAAGTTTAGTAATTTGATATGTGTTTTGCTTTGTTATTGGTGATAATGTAGAATATGAAATGCTTTGTTAAACATTCAACCATGGGAAAGTTGTCTCAAGATGTTACATGAATTTGTTTTCCTTAGCCCTATTTCCTATCTATGGTGAAATAAAGAGAATAAGAATACTCTTATTAATGATACAATAAAGATTTTATTGCATTTCTTTCCCCATTTTCCTAGTGTTCTCTCAAGATGTCCAATAGTACTGCAGTTAGAAGTCCTCAAGTTAGATATGCCTAGTGGCCTTAGTTGTTATGCTTTAAATCCCTAGCCTTTTCTTCAATTTCCCAAAAATTGCTAAGGATATATGAGGGGGGCCAAGACTACCTAGGGAGCTCAACTTGCCTACATTCAAACCTGTCCACCTAAGTCACTTGTACTTTCCTCTCCCCATTTTTCAATCACTTTAGTGTCACTACAATCAACAATGAAAGCAATATGAAAAGGCACTCGAGAAAGAAACCAAATTTTCCAATTGCACAAGCAATCATGACCACTCAATATGCTATCCTTCAAAATCTCTTAGCTTGGATACAATGCCTCATCCAACATGGTAATGGTTTCTTTCCATAGTCTTCTCCAATTAATATTTTTCTCAATATCAACAATTCTTGCGGCCATTGACTACTATTGCGATTCGTTGCTTTATCAAGTACTACACGACTGTGAAGAACTAGAGGAGTTGTCTTCTAACTAAGTAATACCTAATTGCACATACACTCACCTAATAATTGTAGAACAACCTATGGATAGTTTTGGTCCTCAACTATGGAACAACACTCTAGGATTTATTAGAGCTTGACCCATCTCCGAAACTAATAATGCATGTTCTATGCACGAGAAGAAGATGCACTTTTCCCTAAAAAGAGAATGCATGAGAGAGTTTCCTTGTAGATACAGATGATTTGCACCATTGCCTCTACTCCAACACTAACTCTTCTTACTTTTGTAACCTTCCAAATTGATACCCTTTCCTTCAACAATAATCCATATTTGGAAATCACCAATGAACAATGCCAAGGATGTCACAAGCTTCAATCGCTTTCCCACCCACCACCACTCTAACCACCGTTCATCGAATGCCATGAAACATCTATCATCCACAACTACAAGAACTCCTCCAAGGAAAATACTTTGATATCCCTAACATATTTTTCTTCAATGTAAACTAGAGCATGCCACCTATTCCAATGAGTGCAGGATTCAAGTATTTCTCACATTCTTGCTTCTCCTATAGGTCGCCATAGATCAGCTCACTTACAAGCCCAACATGACAATTCACTTTGTGTGATATATGTTCTTATGTCACAGATTCTTAATGCCAATGAGCCTACTACATCTCTTGCACAAGATATTTAGTGTCTAGCCATGTAGGAGGAGCTTGATTCTATTGAGCATAATCACACTTGGGACTTGGTTCTGCATCCCTCAAAGTGAAGGGTGATAGGTGTGAAGTGGGTCTATGCCTTCCCAATGGTTCCTTGGACAAGCAGAAAGCTAGGCTTGTTGCAAGGGTTTTTCTTAGAGGTAAAGTTTAGATTATTTTGAGACTTTTGCATCTATAGCTAGGATGTCTACTATTTGGCTTATTTTGGCTATTGCAACCCACCATTGTTGGCTTTTATCAAATGGATGTCAAGTCTACCTTCTTGAATGGTGTCCTTGAGGAGGAGATTTATGTTTCTCAGCCTCCAAGTTTTATTATGCAAGGGAAGGAGGACCATGTCTACAGATTGCAGAAGGCCCTCTATAGCCTAAAGCAGGCTTCTCGTGCTTGGTACTAAAGGATTGATCAACTCTTTCTACAAAGTGACTTCCATCAATCTACTCATGACCCCAACCTATACTTCAAGGTTGAGGGTGAGAGGTGTGTTTTGCTCATCTTGCATATGGATGATCTTATCATTACAAGGAGCTCTACTTATGATGTTGATCATACTTGGGAGATTTTGCAATAGGAGTTTGGCATGACAAACTCTCTGGTCGGAGTGATTTTGACTATGCAGGTGGTGTGGATTCTAGATGGTCCTCTACATGTTATGCATTCTCCCTTCAATCAGGAGTTATCTTGTGGAGCAACAAGAAGTAGCCTATTATGGCCCTTTCTTCTAGAGAGGCAAGTATCATGCATTATATTCTATAACTATGGAGGCAGTTTGGCTTCACCCCACATGTTTGTAGAGATTGGTTTTCCTTAGCATGGACATGTGGAGCTACATGTAGACAACTAGAGTACTCTTGCTCTAGCAAAGAACCCTATGTTTCATGCTCCCACGAAGCACATCAATCTTTAGTACCACTATATTTGAAAGCGGATCTTGGATTTCGAGTTAGCAATGGATTACTATCCCATAGAGGACAATGCAGTAGATCTCTTCACAAAGCCTTTGCCCAAGGCTTCTATGCTTCATCACATGAGGTTGTTGGTGCTCCAAACACTCCCAGGATCTAAGAGGGGGTGTTAGCCAACTTATGTTACTTATGTTAGTATGTCATCTCCTAGTTGTGAGCTCCTATCAGAGGAGTCTGATGAAAGAGCTATGGCATTTTAGGTGCATTTTCTTTATTTGTTGGGGGTTGCTTGTTGCATTCCTAGGTCAATTACTTCTTTCCATAGACTGGCTACACCTACCAGGCATTGTCATTGTCATCTAGGATTTTTCTAAGATCACCTCTATATTTTTGGCATTTTGTACTTTAGTGGTCAACATTTATTGCTAGTCGGCTAGCATTTATGGCCTCCACTAGAATAGTTCGATCAAATTTGGGCATTTTGGCTATTTATAGTGAGCCTCCCCCCACTTGGCACACACGCATGCACTATTTAGTCTTCAGTCTTCCCTTTGCAGGTTCACACTTTGACACTTTGATTCTATGTGCTTAGTGCTGCCATCATCATCAGCCTGATCTAGTGCCATCATTGAGCCTTTGGGTTGCGTGCAGGGTTTGATCATTCAATCATCATTGTATCCACATTCTTCTTCATTCAGTGCAATATTCTTCCTTCATCTTCTGCTTCCTCTCTTTGCTTCCCTCTATGTTTGTGTTTCTCTTCCTCCTTTGCACACTCTCACACATACAACCTAGTTTATCTCCCCACATGAAGGGGGATCCTAGTATACCTTATGGAAAAGGAGTCTGCAATCGTCCAAAAACCAAACTATAGATGGTTGAGGTGGACCTTCACATTCTTCTCATACTGCAATTTAAAAACTATAAGCCATTGATCATCCAAAAGATTACAATTAGATAAGTCCCTAGCAACCTTTCCTTTAGGATCAAACCACACTCATGCCATTCTTTTGTTGTATGGTAGTAGTATTGGGTACTTGTCCATTCTACTTTCCTTGCAATACAACAAGTTGAAAACTTGATTCTCAAGCATGCTTACAAAGTATCCATTTAGTATAGATTGCACCAAAATAGGTATGCTTCAAAACATAAAGGAGTTCCAAATGTGAGAGTCTGTACGTGATACTTATCTCAAGGATAGACATGCAATTTTAATCAAACTGAACTTTGAGAGATACATTGTAAATAATATTAAAGATCTACTATTGTGACTTTCATGAAGTGATCATTTTTCATCCAACATGGCTTTCACACACTGAATATCCTTTCCAACTTTGAGAAAAGATACATAACACCATCTTTTCTTGGGTCAAGTATGAGAAAAAATTTCGTATGCAACCATGTGCATACTGATGAGTATGAATGTATGTAAAATTACAAAAAACAAAAATCCCTAGAATGATCCTAGAAGGATACCATGCAAAGAGAGTACCATACAACGAGGCATAGACCCTAGAAAGATACCTCCTAAAAGGATCTTAGAAAGACCCTAAGGAAGATTTTTTTATTAAATTGTTAAAAAATTATGTTGTCTTTGTATCCAATGATACTAAGAGAAAGAGTTCTAGAAAAGTCAAGGAGGATATAAAGAGCACACTAGACAAAAATCAAGCATCCCCAAGGACCCCATGAGGGCACTAAGAAAGAAAGGCCCTATGAAAGGATCTTTGATAAAATTATTGAAAAATAACATTATATTTTGCATATGTGATTTTTTACTTCAACCAAAAAAATACATTCGCATTGATTTTTTGCATTCTTTATCTTTTCAGTATTCTAAATATCATTGTGGATAATGTGAATTGAATATTCTTTATCTCTTTTCTAACTTGAAGGCTTGGATGATACCATCATCCAGCAAAATCCAATTTGTACATGAATTGAGATCGAGTGTAAGAAGCTCTTCTAACCTTATATACATATGTGCATTCCTTGGAATAATCCATATTATAAAGTAAAATTATGAATTCTTTTAAATAAGAAAGAATAAAGATAGGGCATATAAAGTTCTCAAATTTTACATGCATGATACTAAATGTACTTATCACTTTGATGGTTGCCCACATCTACGAAAAATTCACACTATTAATCTTATATTTTATTTGAAATAATAGCAATGCAAATAAAAGACGCAATTATTGCCTTAATAATGACATGAAAATGTTTTACGTATAAAAGATACTAGGTGAGATTCTTTTGCAAAATGTACATATTAAGTAAAATATTTATACAAAATTTTGTACCTTGTATTTTGAAGCCCACAATCAGCTCTTTCACACATGCAAGTTAATTTTTTTTCTCTTTTTCGTTTGTTGATTTTGTGAAAACCTTCGCAAAAAGGGAGCAATGTTATCTATTCCTGGAGATTATAGGTTATTGGATAGCTTACATTATGACATCTTGTATTATAGTGTTTGCATGCTTGTGTAGAGTTGTTTGGTCAGCTAAAAGAAGCCAAGCAAGAAGTTTGAAGTATTGAAAAGAAACAAATTAGAGTAAATGAAGATGTTCAATATGTTTTGTAGTAATCTTAGCATATTTGTAATTTAGCATGGTTAATATATTTATCATAAAATATTTTGCGTGTGCATATCCATACTTCATTATAAACTTGTTCACAATACCACAAATCTTCATAAGAAATTTAACTTTCTTAGGGTTGCAACTCCCAAAAACTACACATACCTATGTTAGGGATGGCCTCACCACCGTGTACGTTGTTATAATCATGGTTATGCATATCTATTAGAAATACGATTTTTTCCCCTACATTTCATAGCATTAGCAATGTAGTTTTAAAGATTCCATTTTAGCCATTTCCTTATAATTAGATAACAACTTAATTGGCACATGGTGTATAGTCATGCCTCTTCATTGACATTGGAAAATCAACATGGGCAACCACACTAGAGCAACAAGACAATGCAATAGGTTTATGCTCACCAATCTTAAGACTTGGAGCATGTGTAGATCATATGCAACTGCCATGGCATGCATGTTTGAGCCATGATGGTCACATACCCAAGGAGGTATGTAAAGAAGGGAACCTAGCCTAGCCTAAATCTGACCAAAGAACTAAAAATGAATTATTCTAACTACAAGAAAATGGACGTAAGCTATAGTCTAAACGGCATTAACATATGAAAACTGAACAAGAAACCAAAAATGGAACTAACTCGTCAAGTTTGATTGGTCAAAATGACAGCAGACCCCTACAATAGTACATTGTGCACTATTTATAGTTCTTCCCTAAGACTAGGTAGCATAAAACCTAGCCTAGCCTAAATTTAACCAAAGAACTAATAAGAAAAGTGGCTAGAAGCCAAAGCTTAAACTACATTAACCTATGAAGAATGGATGAGAAACCAGAAATGGAACTAACTCACCAAGTTTGATTGATCAAAATTACCAAAAACCCCTACAATAGCACATTGTGCACTATTTATAGTTCTTTCCTAATACTAGGTAGCATGAGTTATTTATAAGGCTTATTACAAGGCTTAATGTCTAAATTTTCTTCCATCATAATCCATCCCTACCTAGACGTGTTTTTTCCTCAAAATTGACAATTACAAAAGCTACAATGATGAATCATATGGAGAACAACTCAATCAAGAAGTAGTAATGCCGAAGGTACTCCACAAGGCTTTTAAAAATGTCAAGGAATGTCATCTAGATCTGAAAACTATAAGTGACCTGTATGCTGTCCTGAAGATGGTAGCTATAGGAAATCAGCCACCATAACTTTGGATGGAGATGTCTTAATTAAGACATACAAGGTACAGAAATAAAGTAAGCATCATAAGGCAGCCACCCATGATATAAAAGTTGAAATCTAATGAAGATATGTCAATTATTTTTAGCACAAAAAACTATTATAGCAAGTTATACCCTATTCTATGACATCATGAATCATCCAAAAGATCCACCACCCGGATCGAAAGGAATCCCATCATAAAAGTCATCACTCATCCAATGATGTTAATCCTCACCTAGATCGAAAGGTATCCTGATATAATGGCTATCAAAGATGGAAACACTATCACCAATCATATACTCCCAACCACTTGGATCAAATGGGTATAGAAATGATCCCCACAATCACCCCCATAATCCCCACAATTACCAATCATATACTCCCAACCACTTGGATCAAATGGGTATAAGAAATGATTCCCACAATCTCCCCCACAATCCCCCAAATCAAAAGGATGCATAATGACATCATCATATTTATATGCATCCACATCATATGCATCCCCATGAACATAACACCCATGATTATATGCATCCAAGGAAGTGTGGAATTTTTATCTTGGTTGTAAGCCTTGATTGAACATAAACGAATGCATATCCTTAATCCGCTCATCATGTGATTGCTCGAAGTCTTCAAAACTTGCATGATCAACATAAGCATCTACAATCACAAGTGATTCATGTGGTCCATCTATTATGTCATTCTCTTGTTCAACTTTCTCTTCATTATTCTCTTTCTCATCTTCTTGGTCTTCCACATCTTCCTCTTCTTCGTCTTTTCCTCTTCCTCTTCTTCTTCTTCTTCTACATCATCAAGTAAGGTTTTCATCATTGCATAGGTATTTTCCCTGTAAGCATGCTATTCAAACTCATTAGGGTGTGGCTCAAAGGAAGTGGCATAATCTCCATGCAAAGAAGACTACTCATAGAAATCATCATGGTTGGCAAATTGTTATTGTCTAAACCCAATTGAATCCTTATATGAATAATCACTAACTTGTTGTCCATAAGAACAATGTTGCAGAGTAAACACATCCTCAGAAACATGATAATTAACATGATACTCATAGTAACTATGCTACTATCTAAATTTACAAGTGTTGCCCACATTCTTGACAAGATTCATAGCATGCACATTGCCCAAAACCATAACCATCATAGACATAATCACCATGTTGCTGCCAACAATCAAATGATGGTTGTCCATGCTCACTAGCATAATATTGCTGCCTATGTCTATGACCATGTCCATACCCACTAGTATAATGCTATCCATGACCATCGTCATGATCATATGCATATTGTTATCTATAGTGTGCATGTTTCTCCCCATGAGTTATGCATGACCATCACATGCATGTTGTTGTTCAATAGAGCTTATATCACTATCATATGCTTAATGTTGCTCATACCAATGCTCGTACCCATGATCATAATAGTGATGCTATCCATAATACTCATGATAACCTTGTTGAGAACCAAGTGGCTAATAATATGATGATTGAAATGGAGTCCCAACCCTTGTTTGTGATCTACCAAAGTCCGCCTGATCCATCTTTGGCACTTTTAGAACTTTTGAAGAAAGCAAGTTCAAAACATTATAAGAATATCATTGTAAAATACATTGTCCCAAATCACTTTGGGTATTATAATGCATATTTATTTAGCTTTCAAAGATTTCAATAGTAATGTCCTCCTTTAATTGCCAACACAAAAGCTCTACCTCAAATTTCTTATCATTTTCATTTGGCATAGGAGCTACTAGAGTGTCTCCCATTAAATAGGCATTTGATTTGGACTTTCTTCAATTACTTCAAAGGATGAATTTTGAATAGCTTATTGTTCATATGTTGATAAACGATGAGGGCTGAAGATATTAATGACTGAAAGCTTTGAAAAGAATTTGTAGAATAGATTCGCAAGTTGGCAAATTATAAGAATGACAGAAAACCCTGTGATCGTAGAAATTTGTGCACATGACCACAATTGCTACCATTCTAATCTCCATAAAGAACCACTAGAAGTGCTTTAAGGCCATGCTCCATCTTAAAGTGCTCAAGACACTCGATGATCTTATAAATTTGCCACAGTCAGCAGACTGAGCAAAAGGTTGAATCATGATAAAAAAGCAAAAGGAATCCTAAGAAAAAAGCAAATGAGTATAACATGAAATAGCCCTCGCTCTCTTGTAAGCCCTTGTTTATGGAAGGCAATCATAGTTGGAGATAGAAAGACTATATTACTTGATCTCCACAGTCATAAAACAATAGTTCCTTTTAGTTCAACACAGATAACTTATCACTATTAATTTTTGTAAGGAGACAATCACCTATATCGCTAGTCCTAGCAAGCTTGTAAGTTTGATAGCTTGCTCTATTGAAAGCCTTATCATAAACATTCACTGATTTCTAAAGTAAAAGATTCATCGACTGTGGCCAGAAGTCTACCAGTCTTGTCTTCATGTATTCCTTTATCTTTATTCATAACCAAAACAACTAGAATGGGCACATCTTGTTTGCGTAGCCATTTTTCCAACTTAATGGTTGTATCCAAATCACGGGCTCTTACAAAGCATCAGGATTCCCAATTAGGCTTGATGTTGTCCCTTATGCTTGCTAGAATTTGTGTTATCCCAGTGTGCTGATGTCCTTGTCTTTGTCTACTCGTTGATTACTATGCCTTCACCAAATTTGTATATCAAGTTTTGAGGATAATGCAATAGATTGATTGTGCTAGAGCCTTTCCTAATTTTTTGAGAATGTCTAGTGTACTTTTTAATTTCACTCTTTTCACTGCTCAACAAGCCTTTGCCTTTTATCTCCGCATTAAGAATTGCAATTTACCATCTTGACCTTTTTCATCAGTTATAGATATCTAAGGGTCTGATTTTCTTAGAGATTTTGAAGTCCTTTATGTTGCTTCCTCGCTCCACCACTCTTCAGCTCATCTAGCACTTCAATGTGAGGAACATCAACAATATCAAGACTTAGATCAATCATAGCCTCAATGTCTTCACAACTGAAGCATACTTTACGTATGATTGCTTTTCTTTTGCTACTACACAAATTCGAGATACTTGCAATCTAATTTTTTGGCATAGACTCAACATTTGTTGGCAATGGCAAATCACTATGGGCTGACTAAGGCTATACTTTGCGAATCAAAGTTGTGGGGAAAAGTAAATGTTGACACAATGGCCACCGCTCTTACCTTGGTGGAGCAACATCATTCTCTACCCTTAAATCACAAATTTACCCTCTAATATTTCAGCTGAGCATTCTAAGAAGCTGTGAAATATGAGCAGTGCGCCATTCTTCTAGCAAGCTATCTTCAACGCAGCTTAGGGTTGTGTGCTTAACGTTCATTGGTGCAAATCTCATAGATACTATACAATTTGAAGGTTATGAGCACCTACATCAAAGCTCTCTTGAAGGCGTGCATGATTCTTGGGCTACAAATGCAACCAATATGGTGTTCTATGAACTCCTTGAGAAGCAAGCTTTCAAGCTAGAAGGGTTTAATTGTGTGAAATGATCATAGAAGAGAGATTAGAAGCTCCAAGCATCCTTGGAAGCTTGTATAGAAGTCTGAGAAGGATGAGGAAGTAAAAGATGAAACCCTACCTCCAAAAAGTAGGACTTTTTACTCTCCACCAACCTCTGTGAGTCCCATTTCATCCAAGCACCTCTAAGTTTGTTTGGAAAGTTGATCCCGACCTCCTAAAATGAAGGGAGACCACCATTTTTACCAAGATCTACTTGAAATGGTCTCAGATTTAACTACAGTTAACTGTACAAGTCTGCCTTAGCCAAAGTAGTCACCGTAACCAAGAATGTAACTCCAGTTACCTGTCCTAACCACTGCCACCATATTTAAAGCTTGAAAATGACAACACGGTTGGATCTATACTACAACTCTGATATCAATATAAAGAAGGAAACCTAGTCTATCTAGCTACAAAAAATTGGCTTGGAAGCCATAGCCTAAACTGTATTAACCTATGAAAAATGGACAAGAAACCAGCAATGGAACTAGCTCACCAAGTTTGATTGATCAAAACGACAAAAGACCCCTACAATAGCACATTGGGCACTATTTATAGTTCTTTCCTAAGACTAGGTAGCATGGATTATTTACAAGGCTTAAGGTCTAAATTTTCCTCCATTACAAGGCACCCTCCTCAACTTTCAGGGGGTAGCGCACCAAAGTGGGCACAGTTGTTCTACCAATGATACTCTGACTATACAACCATAACAAGGCTGCTGTAACACACTCAAGTCTGCCCATTGGCCGAAGCATCCCTGCTCCAGTGACTGGACAAATTACATCCAGCCTGCAGGCTAAATTGTTTTAGTTGAACAGCTCATCACTTTTTAACATTGATCCTGGGATTTACATAAGTGTTTGAGAAACTGAAATTTCACAGATCTACCAACACTCAAAGTGTTTTTGCACAAATCATTGCCATTCTGCTACTTTTGGGCCTGAGGTCTATATTACAAATCTATGGTGTTATACCTGTATCATCAGACTTGCACTTTAAGATTAAATCTATGTAAGGTATATAACTGTCATCCTTGAGGCAAGACGACAAGGCTTCTAACAGTCCTGACATTACCTTGCTATGTTCCCCCACAAGAAACTCGTGCACTTCCTTTTCCACCTCAATTGATGCACTTCCAGGCCTTTTTTTGGCCAAAGAATATATCCTCATATCATCCACCCTCTTTGCATCACTCCATTTGCCAATATCAGCGTAAATGTCTTCCATCAGCAAATATGCAGATGCATCTTCTTGATTTACTTGAACAAGGTGCTGAAAGCATCTCAACCCCCAATTCATATCACCATAGTTTTTAGCGGCAGTAAGAAGAACATTTAAAACTTCCTTACATGAAAAACACTGCATTGCTTCTGCAAATTTTCCTGCCTCACCAACATGTCCTGCTCGAGCAAGAAGATCAACCATACAAGCATAGTGATCTGAAGTAGGATTTATTTCATATTTCTCGTTCATCAGTTTGAAATAGTCTTGCCCCTCAAGGACTAGGCTTGCATGACTGCAGGCAACCAGAAGACATGTGAAAGTAATATCATCTGGCTTGACCCCCTGTTCTTGCATGTTCTTAAAACTTTGTATAGCCATTTCAGGCGCATGGTTCTCACCATAAGCCTTTATCAGTGCATTCCATGAAATAACATCTTGACTTTGGAGATTGTTGAACACTTCGCGTCCTTCACTAAGAGAGCCACATTTCCCATACATGTCTATCAATGTGTTAGCAATAAATGGGTCTCTTTCTAGTTCTGACTTCCTAATCTTAGCATGAATTCCCCTGCCTGTTTCTAAAGCTCCTATAGTGCCACACGCTTTCAGGCAACGTACAAATGTGATGGTGTCCAGGGTTAGATCAGTTGCTTGCATTTTTTCAAAACACTTAAGCACATCATCAGCAAGGCCATGTTCTGCATAGCCAGAAATCAATGCATCCCATGCAACAACATCTTGAACAGGTAGGCAGTCGAAAACTTTTTGTGATTCCACAACTGAGCCACATTTGGCATACATATCCACCAGCGTGTTGCCTATGTATTGCTCCATCTCTACACCTACTTTAGTGATCTCAGTATGTAATCTTTGCCCTGTTTCTAAGAGGCTTGAGATGGCACAAGCTTTCAAACCACAAGCATATGCGAAAGCATCTGGAAACACACCCCGCAGCTGCATTTGCTTTAACCGGTCCAGTGATTCCTTAGCAAAACCACATTCAACATATCCTGCAAGCAATGCAGTCCACGAAACTACATTCTGTACTGGGAGCTGGTCAAACACTTCCTGTGCATCTGCAAGGGATCCACATTTGGCATACATATCAACTATGGAGCTACAAATGAAAACATCCCTTTCCAGTCCCATTCTCGCAATCTGTGCAACTAGCAGCCTGCCTCTGTCTAAGGTCCTTAGAATGCCACAAGCTTTTAAGCTGCAAATAAATGTGACATCAGATGGAAGCACACCGTCCATTAGCATATGGTCAAGACAACTGAGAGCTTTTTCTCCCAGTCCACATTCAACGTAACCGGTGATCAGAGCATTCCAGGAGACCCCATCTCGGATGGAAAGCTTGTGGAAAACGTCCTGCGCTTCTGCAATTGAGCCAAATTTGCAGTACATGTCAACCAAAGTGTTGCCAATATACAGATCAGTATCCAGTGCATAAGCAGCGACGTGTGAATGCAGTTTCTGGCCCCGTTCTGCATCTTTGAGCCTGGCAGAAGCTTTGAGGAGAGCGACAAAGGTGTAGCTATTCGGTCGTATGGGGAACCGCTGCATGTCATTGTACAGACAGAATGCACGGTCCACATCTCCGTAATCGATGTAGCCTGAAATGAGGGAGGTCCAGGAGTGCTGATTTGGATGAGGCAGCCGATCAAACACGTGATGAGCATCGAGGAGGCTCCCGCATTCCACCAGCACAGGCACAAGGTAGTTGCCCAGAACTCCATTCGTGTCGAGCCGCTGCTCACACAAGCACGCATGCAGGCGCTGGGCCTGGGATAGGTTCTTCTGCTGCCTGCAGGTGCGCAGTCGGGTTATGAAACTCCCAATAGAAAGCGCTACTTCTTCCTTATTAGGCACCCATCCATCCATCCATCTACCCGTCTGGCGGGAGAAGTCTCCACTAGAAAAGGAACGATCCAAGGTCCCTAGCCTATCTGCTCCAAGCATGATGACACGTCAACGAGCTGTTTCCAAATTCCCCCTGGGGCCTGTGCCATGTGGCGGGGCAATGATTGTGGTGTCTCCACTCGAAACCTCACACGAACATTCGCAACATGGCCCTTTCCAAGCTATGGCTTCCCGCATGCGAGCAAAATAGGAACGTTGCGAGTGCAGCATTCTTTACTCTTTGATGTCCCCAACAACCTGATCTCCACTTGAATGCCAATATAAGGCGAGCCAAGATGGAGAGCGGTTGCGTAGGCACATCATACTGCACCACCTACATGTAATTTCCATGCAATCCTAATCCCCCCTTTGCCATTGTGTTTGCATTTCTATATACTTCTCTCTCATTTGACATCATTTGTGATCAAGCAAATCAGGTTCTAAACATTGGCATTGTTTGTGCAAGTTATTGCCCAGTTGCAAGGTTTTATGTGGCCATGCAAATTCTGTCACACAAATCAAAGCTCACAAATTTCTAGTGTAGAGTTATTGGCTAATTATAATTAGTTAGATGGACTTGTGGATGGTTGTAATTGGTCCAAATTGAGGTTAACTGTTGTTCGCTATTGTGGACAATAGTCTTTCTCGGTTCTTTATGCTTTGGATGAGCCCCAAGTTCACTCTTTGTGTAATGTGGATAGTAGTTAGACTTGGTCTGGATCAATCCACCAAGTGTTTTTGGAAGCTAATATGATTTGGAGTGGGAGAAGAGAGAAAACCTAATTTGCAATAGTCATGGGCTAATAGTGCATAATATAGTTGTGAATATCCTATTGCTGCACACAATTAGTTTATGGCTATTCTAAGCCATAAGAAACTTGCTTTTAGCTTTTTCTTTTCAAGGCTTATAATATTACTACTAGTTCTCCTCTACTTAATGTTAAAATATTGTTTTTTCCCTTTATTGTAATGTTCAAACATAAGTGGACTTCTCTAAATGTTTGCAAATAGTTAATATTTCATGCTTAGACAAATCAATTTATGGGTATTTTGATAGCTAGCATTAACGATACTATGAAATTTTAGGCAAAGACCAAAGTTGAATTATTGAAGTGAAGTCAATTCCAATCATTTTTTTGCCCTTTTTATCTAAGATATATGATCAGCCATATAATGTTGTTTTTTCTTGCATACAATCACATTGAAATCAAACTTTACTTGTAATAGAAGCCACCTAGTAGTGCATATTGTAGCGTATGGTTTATTTACTAAGGAAGGTAGTCCTTTATGGTTTAAAAAGAAGGTGAGTGGGGTGGCAAGCAAGTAACAATTAAACTTTTTAGCTACATATACCATTCCTAATTCCTCTCATTCCATGGTTGACTAGTCCATTTTAGAATTAGTAAGCTCTTTATTGGCAACTTCTCAATTAGAAGTCCATGTTGTATTTCCTAGTTTGGCACAACACCACTTGGATGGTAGCTTTAGATGCATCTATGGTCGCATTGAACATGATAGTCCAATTTGGGGCTCACAAGATAGTTGCAGTGGTGAAAGCCTTTTTGGGAACTTCATAGATAGCTTGGCATTCCTCGCTCTAGTCCCAAATGATGAGAAGCCTATATGTATATGGGTCTCACTATTAGTTATACCAATCACAACATCATTCTTGGATACCATATGACCCAAGATGAGTTTATATTTTACACAAAACTTGCATTTCAACGAATTAAGAGAAAGTTGGTACTATATACATTGTTCAAATACCAATCCCAATTTCTCTAAGTGTTTTTTCCAACTAGAATTGACATGGAGGTCATCCATGCATAGTTCAAGCCATTTTCTCAACATGTCCATGAATATTCTACATATCAAGTGCTAGAAGGTGGCTATGCATTAGTCACACTCAAGGGCATGACTATGTATGCAAAGACCCCCAATTCAATGGTAAAGGTGGTTTTGTATCTGGTATTTAGGTGGACATGCACTTGATTGTATCCAAAGAATGCATCACAGAATCTATGAACATCCAATCATGTGCTCAGTGTAAGGCAGTGAGTAGCAATCTCTTTTGGTTGCTTTGTTAACTTTCTTGTAGGTTACGCATATTCCAGTCTTTCTATTATTCTTAAGTACCATGACAATGGGTGATACCAAAGTTGTATGCTCTATCTCATAGATGAATCCAACTAAGAGGAGCTTATTCATCCTTTCTCTAACGTGGTGTGATATGTTGGATTCGTTGAGTATGGCCTTCATTTCATTGACCTATGATTTACCACTTTAGGTTATTGCACATAACCTAAAGTGGTAAACCCTCAATTATCTAATTCAACTTTTCAAATGTTTATCCCAAGCTTTCAATGCCAACTATATCCATCTAGAATTTAGCCTAACTATAGTAGAGAGTACTTATAGTCTAATTAATGTGTATGAAATGGATCGATTTTTAGTGGGACTTTAAAGTTTCCTTGAGGCCATTTGAACTAAATTATACAAATCAAACTATTGATAATGTATCACAAAGAGTATTTGTACTCTCATCACCTTTGTATGGCATGAATTAATGTCAATAGTACTAATGTTTTAAAGTTTCCTAACATTATTATACTAGTACTAGACTTTTTAAGTTTCTCAACATTATTATACTAGTACTTGCCTTTTAAAGTTTCCTAACATTATCGTAGATCCAATTAACTAAAATGGTTAATCACCTATTCAAAAGTTAATTGGTTGAAAACCTTGCAAAAACTATGTGTACACCAATCTAGATACATTAGAGATGCAAGAGTAATTACTCTCTAATCTCTTTGTATTACATGAATGCAAATCACTAATACCAACCTTTAAGGTTTCCCTATGGTTATTGTTAATTCAATTTTATTAACTCAACTTTTCAATGACTTATAAAAAAAACTGTAACTATAGAGGCAAATTATTATGTGATTTGGAGTGGCTTGCTTCTGTGTATGTATCTACATGAGAACAACCCGAGGGACAACTCCAAGTGCCTTAACTTGTTTTTGGCCAACAAGAGTGCTAACTTAGAATATTTCAGTAGGCAAACCTAATGCTTGTGGCTATTTGCATTTGCTAATCTAGCTATTCTATTGGAGCACTATAGGTTTCATGCCTGTAAAATATTGATATTAGGATGAGGTTATATAATCTATTATAATCAAAGCTTTCACGACGATAAACATACTGCCTAAAGGAAAATATAGTTGGACACCTCCAATACCAACAGTATCCAATCAATGCCAAGTCATTACTCAATCTAATAGATCTTGTCATGCTACAATGAAATGAAGCCCTTGAATTAAGCAATCAACACTAATCATAAGTAGTGATCATTAGAATCAATATGCATGACATTAATCTCTTCAATCTTGACATTGGATTTGTTAGAGATAATGTTGTGGATTATAAGTAGATGAGGCATCAACCAACTGGAAACATTAAGAGAAGAAGTTGCAAGTATATAGTGATCATCAGAATTAGTCTGCATGATATTAATCTCTTCAATCTTGATACTCGATTTGTTAGGGATAATGTTGTGGATCATCATTATTTTCCTGCACTTGATCATTTCCCTTTTCTTTGCACTTGTCATTACACATTTTATGGCACTGTGGCCAAATATGACATTGCTTCTGACAATAGTGACAAGTCAATGCAGACTTATGACCATAGGACTTACTACGAGACTATCCACGTGATTGAGAACGAGACTTTTGAGAGTCTCTTCCATGGAATGGCCACTCCTACCATTATTGCCTCTGACTGCCAAAGCATGAGAGGAGCAAGAAGCATCTGTATTCTTTTTATTAACCTCTTCATTCAAGAGAGTACTCTCTACTGAAAGGGAGCGACGGATCGAAGGTTGGACTCGAGAGCTATGGCAGGAGAGCAAGAGCAAGAAAGGGAGAGACTAGAAATGGGAACTCCAATAGTCACAATGTGTGACTGGGCCTTCCTTTATTCAAACTGTCACTAAAAGAATAAATAATAAAGTGACGATGACGGGCGCCTGCCACCTGCAATGTGCAGTGGCGGTGACTTTCACTGTAGTAATACATGGGTAAATAGGCAGAGGCGCCTTTACCCCCAACATCTACATCCTACAATTTCAACCTATCACCAAGCATATTTGCACACGTAGCAGTATGGAATATATCCCTTGACTCAAGCAATGTAACCAGCAAGAATAAGGGCTCCACTTATCATAGACATTGCATATCTTATCCCATAACTTCCAAGAGGTCTACCTGTTAGAGACAACATTATATTATACATGCTTAGAGAGTGACAAAATGATTGTAGATTTACATAGCTCATCCATAATTGCCAAGCGGTCTACTTGTTAGAGACAACATTACATTAGACATGCTTAGAGAGTGACAAAATGATTGTAGATTTACATAGCTCATCCGATTTGGCCCAATCCTCTGCATCAAAGCATTTAGGCTTTACACCCTCATGTCTCAATGGCTATAATTTTTGCACTATAACCTATCAAATTTGTGCTTTCTAATAGCTATGATTGGTGCCATCCAACTTCTCAATGTTAAAGATAGCATTATCATTTGATCCATCAGCCGTAATGCAAGAGTTAAAAGCACAATCCAAGACAAACATGCTACTATAAATGAGAGTAAAATAGCCCCAAAATCATAGCCAAATCAAGATCTAAGCAATAGAAACTACCAAAATAGTGAGTTGTCCACAAAGTATAATTAAGTAACTATCAAATCGAAGTGAGTGCCCTCAAATAGAATGCATAAAATTGAAATGATAGGCTATTGTAATAAACTGTAGTAGTATGCCAACAATCAACTATGAGCAACCAAGAAAGAAAGACCAATAATAACTAGCACTAGAAGCTATCACAACTGCAGTGTGCCAATAATAACTAGACATGTGATATGCATAGGCATCATGCACATAGGAGATCTCACGGTAAAGAGAAGAGAACTATCAAATGCATAGCCCATTGAGCAAAGCTCAATACATAACCCAAAAGCATATAAATATCACTGATAGTATATTAATAGACATAAGTACTAGGTCCAAAGTAAGTGATCAAATCAACCCACTATAGGGTGACTACATCCAATACATATCAAGAGAGCATGTACATGAAATAAGTGTCCCATGATCTTGGTGAAAGTAAGCTCAAGATCAACTGTATAAATCCAAAGCTCTATGTAACATAAAGTAACACAAGTAACTCCCACTAGAACAAAATCGAATACCAAATGAACAATGCAAGCTCAAAACATCAAGTACATGACATCCGAGTATCCAAGAAAGCATAAGCCAAGAGCATAAAACCCAATAGATTCTTCAAGGCCATAACTGTATAGGCCACTGAAGTAACCAAGATATGTAACCATAGTTAATATCGGTGTAATGAAGCTCAAATCTTAGCTCAAAAGTATACCATAGCATAGCAGAAAGTATACATAACAATTGAAGTAGCAGTACATCCATTGAGAATCCCGTAAAGCATCAATGAGCATTAGGCATAAGCTTTTCATTGATAAATCTTGCTAACTTGTTATTACAACACTGAAATAATAGTGAAATCTGAGCTATTTCAAGCTCAAATTAGTCCCAAAAGCATAACCATACCATCCAGGCACCAAAATAGCATCCTCGAAGCATCACACATGCATTATGGAATTTATTATTTGCTCTCTAAACCAAAACTATTTTGTTATGTGTGAAATAGAGAATAGAAAACTATATAGAATCAATTGTATGCATGCATAGATCTATAGCTCTTGTCATGCTCTTCATTTCTAGCTATAGAATGCCTAAATCTGATACCATATGCAAAAGTTATGGCCAAAATACGACAGTGCTATCAAGTTGCCATAACTATATACAACTTCTACAACGTGCTCTATATCCATTCAAAATGGATAAGATGGCTCCTCCTCACTCAATATGCACCCAACAAGGATCAGCTAAGGCATAAAAGCTCCTCAACAAGCACATAGCAAGTTTAAACACGCCAAAAGAAGGAAAGACTCAATGCATACCTCGAAAGGAAGAAACAATGGCTACCATGAAACCTTGAGTTAAATCTTTGAATCCAGGCTAAAGCAAATGATAAAAAAGCTCCTCGAATGGTTGGCTCTAATACCAGTTGAAAGGTAGAGCCCGAGTGGAAGCACACAAGTGGAAGCAAGGTCAAAGCAAGAGTTATGGTAGATGGAGCAAGAGAGAGAACACTATATGTGAAAAATCCAATAGTTACAATGTGTGATTAGCCTTCCCTTATTCCAATGTCATTAAAAGAATAAAGAATGAAGTGATAGTGATGGGTGCCCATCACCTACATATACAAGTGTGTGGGTACTATTGGTATAATGAATACACATGAGGTTATGCACATGTGCCTTTATCCCCAACAATATCTTCCTCAAGAGCACATCTCTAAATTTAAGTTAGATCTTTAAGTTTTCTTCATTAAACTTCCCTTCAATCATACCAAAAAGAACTTACTTTATCTGTTCTTCATTAAAATTCACTCAATCACAAAAAAGAACCTACTTAACATCAAGCACACTAGAAAGATCTACATCGTTTGATAGTTTCTAGAGGCTAGTCCATAGTGGCTTTACTTCACCACACTCCCAAAATTTACATGATATGGTAGGCACATAGAAGAGTAGTTTTCTTTTTTCAAAGTATGTAAGACAGTACTCTTCTTCCTTCCTTTTGCATAGTAGGCTCTTAGGAGAGATATTCTTGTATTTTCTTAACTTGTATTTTAATGTTAACTTATGCACTTTTCTTAACTTGTATTTTAATGGTAACTTATACTCAAAATCCACCATGAATAGATTAAGTCTAGGAGATGGAGTGGGTCTACATACTCTATTTAGCCTTCTTTTTCATGCAATAGTGACTCATCCCTAAAGTCACGCCTGCTCTTCACTTTCATGCAAAAAGTGTATCTTTGCTTATAACCCAAAAATAGAGACAATTATCTTCACTAATGACAAATGAATTTGGCAAATTATCTTTAAAATTTGCTTAGTGCTTGACTATCACACACACCTCATCTCAATAGATAATCTATAGTCTCTGAGAAGGAATCAATGGTGGGATGCAAGGTTGAAGCTATGGAGTGCAAGAGGGTAGAGAGAGAGAAGCTCACAAGATTTGTTTTTGTGGATATAATAAATGGTACCCTTATTCTTTATTTTCTTCACTTATAAATTAGTATACAATGTCTACTTATACAATGGGTTACCACCAGACTATGGCCCAAATTGGCCTTTATCCCAATAACAACCTCCCACTTAAAGGACAATATGCATTTATGGGAGTATAAGAAGAAAACCAAGATACTATCTAATGCCCATTTGTAGTTTGTAGTGTGTAAAGTGCTTAGAAGATAAACTCTTCAATGAGAAGATTTGTAGGGTTATCATTTGTATAAATCTAGACAAGCTCAATCCAATTATCCTTAAGTACCTTCTTGAAGAAGTGATATTTCACTTCAATGTGCTCAGTCTTTTCATGCCAACCAAAAGACACCTTAACTATAATAGTGTAATGTAGGCATTTCTCCTACAATGCCCAAGTCTCCTATTAGGCAAGCAATCCATCTAGCTTCCTTATAGGCCTCAACGGCTACAAGATAGACAAACCTATAGCAAATCTCCTAGAGTCTACATTATTTATTACAAAATCAACATTTGCATATCCAAGAACAGATGTATCCTTCATTTTGAAGCATACACACATAGCTCTAGTGCCTTTCAAGTCTCTCATGATACTCTTTACTACCTCCCAATGCTTCTTGCCTAGTATTGCCATATCCTTGATAACCATTCCCACTCCATAGGCAATGCCAAGATGTGTAGTGACCATGGCAGATATCACACTACCAACTGTGAATGTATAAGAAATATTGGCCACTTCAAACTTTTGCTCATTAGACTTGGGACTGTTGCCTTGGCTAAGTTTCTAATATGGAGGCAATGGAACACGAATTGCATTCCCTCTCTCCGTATTGCTATGCTCACATTCTCAATGTATCTTGTTTGAGATACATAGAATATCTTTTTGTCTCTATCCCACCTAATGTGCATGCTAAGAATGTGACTAGCATTTCCCAAGTCCTTCATGTCAAAGGTTTCACACAACCTTTTGTTTAGTATATCAACATCCATGACTGACTTTCGAACAATCAACATGTCATCCACATAGAGAACCAAAATCATAAGGTTACCATCTATAATCTTCCTAGTGTGTAGATAGTAATCAGTCTCACTTCTAGTCCATGAGACCACATATAGGCATTGAACTTATGATACCATCCTTGGGAGCATGTTTCAAACCATATAACCTCTTATGTAGCTTACATGCCAACTTTTCATTGCCTTCCATAATAAAGCTTTTAGGTTGTTGTATGTAAATGCCCTCATGAAAATCTCCATCTAAGAAAGCTACCTTTACATTCATCCTCCTCTATGCATGCAACTTTTGCATTAAGTATAGTTAATGTGGCCATGGATGGTAGCAATGACATATTCCATATGTTGGATGTTGAGGACAAGTTGAATGGAACTAACTATCCATTGTGGGCTTAGATAATACATCATATATTGGTTACAAAGGTACTTTGGTACATTATGCATGGAATTAAAATACATCTAGTGGTAGACAGTAAATAGTAAATTTCATAATGCATGTTTGATGCTTTGGGGATGCTATTTTGGTAACCGGATGGTATATTTATGTTTTTGGGACTAATTTGAGCTTGAAATAGCTCAGTTTTCACTATCATTTCAGTGCTATAATAACAAGGCAACAAGTATTTATTATTGAAAAGTTTATGCCTAATGCTCATTGATGCTTTATGGGATGCTCAGTGGATATACCACTACTTCAGTCATTGTGTATACTTCCTTATATGCTATGGCATGCTTTTGAGCTAAGATTTGAGCTCCCATATATTGATATTGGCTGTGGTTATGTGCCTTGGTTACTTGAGTGGCTTATGTAGTTAGGGGCTTGAAGAATCTATTGGGTTTTATGTTCTCAACTTATGCTTCATGTATCTTGGATACTCGAATATCATTCACATGATGTTTTGAGCTTTGCTTGCTCATTTGAAATTTGAACTTTGCTTCAATGGGAGCTACTCAACTTTATGTATTGAGCCACATTGGTACTTGGATGTACTATATAGCATTTGGTTTATGCAGTTGAACTTAATATAGTGGGACAATGAGACTCATTGTGACATGTGTATGCTCTCTTGATATTTATTAGATACAGTTACCCTATCGTGGGATAATTTGATCTCTTAGCTTGGACCTGGTACTTATGTCTGTGAGGGTGTTGTCAGTGGTATTTATATGCTTCTAAGTTATGTATTGAGCTCTTACTCAATGGGTTATGCATTTTGGTAGTACTCTTCATTTACCCTTGAGACCTACCCTGTGCATGATGTCTATGCCTGGTTACTAACACATTGCAATTTTGATAGTCTTCAAGACTAATTTGCATGTATGATTTAGCAATGGTTTCAAGGCTAATTTGCAGGGTATTACATTAGTTGTCTTGCCCTTCTATGTACTTGCTTGGTCTCATTATAGCTAGTGGTTTCACGACAATGCTATCTTCAATATTGAGAAATTAGATGGGACCAATTACAGCTATTTAAAGATAGAGACATTACAAGTTTTATTGCAGAGTTTGTAGGTTAGACCACTCAAAAATGGGGGTGCCAAACCCAAAAACATTGCAGTTGAGGATTGGGATGAACTAGATTAGCTATGTAAGTCCACAATCATTTTATCACTCTCTAAGCAATTTCACTACAATATTGTAACTGTAAATCAGATTGCACATGAACTTTGGACACAGATTAAGAATCTTATGGCAAGCAGAGTCCTAAATCTCAAATGCATTGGTTGAAATAGTTGATGGATCTTCACATGAAGGAAGGGACTTCTATGTCTACACACTTGAATGAGTTTCACTCCATCATTAGTCATTTAGCTTCATAGGAGATTGAGTTCAAGGATACTTTGCATCCTTTATTTCTACTTGGTACTCTACCTGAGTCATAGGACACTTTTCTTATGGCTCTCTATGCTAAGGATAGGCTAAAATTGTAGGATGTTGAGAGTGCCCTCTTGATAGAAGAGGTGAACAGAAAGAATATGGATGCTTCCCATATATCACATGCATTAACTGTGAGAGGCCGCCATGATAGAAATGGCCATGGTAGATACTCTAACAAGTCTCAGTCTAGGACACGTGGACAGCCTCATAGTAAGTCTCATGACCATAAGTTTGGTCTTACTTGTCATTATTGTGGAAAAGCAAGTCATATTTGGCAAAATGCACAAAGACAAGTGCAAGGAAAAGGAAAAGGATAAAATGCAGGACAAGAATAATGATCACAGTATTATGCCTATTAAGTCTAGTGTTAAGATTGAGGAGATTAACGTAGTGTAGCCTAATATATCTGATGAACTTATCTTGGTAGCTTCTTCTTTGGATGCTTCATAGTAGCTAGTTGATTCTTTATCAGGATATATTGAGTGTTAGTTGTTGATAGATTTAGGGGCTTCCTTTCATGTGACCCCTCATAGAGAGTGGTTTCATTCCTATCGCAGTATGACTGCATTTGTTTGTTTGGATAATGACCTGGAATTGGAGATATTTGATATAGGTGATGTCCAGTTGTATTTTGGTTCAAATAGCAGGTTCAGTCTTCATGATGTATGTCAGGTATATCGACTCTCACGAAGAGGCCTTAGCTCAATTTGCACCTTGGATGATGCAGGTTATATTGTCTCTTTTGGTGATTCCTCATGGAAGATTACCCATGGAAATCTTGTTATTGCACGTGGTCCTAAGTCTAATACCCTCTATCCTTTGCTTGTATCTGGGTTAGTTGACCATATTTTGGCTGTGGTTGTAGGTCCACATGCATCTCTTTGGCATCATCGCCTTGGGCACATGCCTTTGAAAGGAATGAAAATGCTTACTAGTTTGCAATATCTTCCGTCCCTAGACTATAAGTATTTTGAGTATTGTGATTATTGTTTATACATCAAGCAAATATGTAGTAAACATAAGAAGTTTGGCATTAAGCACATGGGTGAGCCTTTGGCTCTTGTTCATTCTGATGCATGTGGTCCCATGCCACCCTAGTGCAAGGGACTTTGTCACATTCATTGATGATTACTCACATAAGGTCTAGGCTTACCCTATTAAGCAAAAATTGGATGCTTGTCTACCTTTCAACATTGGCTTGCTCTTGTTGAGAATCAGTCTAGGTATAGGCTGAAATGCTTAAGATTTGATAATAGGGGCAAGTATATCTCGAAAGCTTTAAACAGTTTTGCAAGCAGCATATTAAGCATCAGTTGATTGCCCCTTGCACCCCTCCCCATAATGTTATTGCCAAATGCATGAACAAGATGATTCAAGTGAGAGTTTGTTGTATGCTTAGCCACACAAGCTTACCACAACACTTTTGGACTGAGGTAGCTACTATTGTTGTACAATTGATTCACTACTATTGATTGCTAGGTTGTAGAGGAGGTCTGTACTAGGAAACCTCCATCCTATACTCATTTCCATGCCTTTGGCTATGAGGCATTATGCCATGTTCCCAAGGACAAGTGCAATAAGCTAGATCCTAAGTTCATGAAATGCATATTTCTTTGCTATGGGGATGCAAGTGAGATGGCCTATCACCTATAGGATCTACATGCTTACAAGGTTATTTGCAACCATGATATCGTTTTCCATGAGGAAAATACGCTTAAGCAAATTGAGTAGGTGGTTAAGGTATGCATAGTGATCTTTTAGGAGGAGCCGCCTGCTCCTGTACACCAACTAGATAGGCTACTGCAGCATAGTTGATGCTCTAATGGTCCTTATTGTGTAGGGTAATCTTGCAGGCTTTGTGATGCTCTACTAGAGATAGATGTCAGCCCGAGTGCTTTATGCTCTCCATGGATTATGTTATGGTTGTCAAGAATCATGCGGTGGGGGGACTTGCTTGAGCTATTGCGCCAAACACACATTGTATACACAAGAGGAAGCTCACTCAAGAACACAAAAAGAGAGATGGAGGCCAAAACGTTTTCTTGCTGATTTCTTCTTCTTCTTCCACACACTATACAATGTACAAAAAGTATAAATAAGATAAAACATAAAGGAAAGTGGCCTACCAAGTCAAACAATGCATAACAGACTACACTGACTGACAAGGCCAACAACATAGTCAAGTCTGGCCTTGTGATAGTCATGTAAATCAGACTCCCTACTATCCTCTTGAACATAGTAGGGTCTTCTATCTCATCCCCAACATTGGCACTCAACTTCACATTTTGCTCCAATGGTACTGAAAAAGGCTTACATGCTGTCATACCATACTTGGATAACATATCCAAGCCATATTGCCTTTGGGATAGCCATATACCATCATCACATTTGATCACCTCAATGCCAAGAAAGTATATCGGCTCACCCAAATCCTTCATCTCAAACTTCTTCTTCAAGAAGTCCTTAACTTCAACAATCCCATTGTCAGTGTCACTTGTAATAATCAAGTCATCCACATAGATGACTATGATGACCAAACCTGCATCTCCCTTTCTCACATAAAGGGAGTGATTAGTATCAGAAATACAAAATCCAATATTGACAAGATACTCTCCAATCTTGTTAGACCATGCTCTAGGTGCTTGCTTCAGCCCATAGAGTGCCTTCTTTAACCTGCACACATATGTGGGATGCTCTAAATCCTCATAACCTGTTGGCTGCTCCGTATACACTTCTTCTTGCAATTCACCATGCAAGAAGGCATTCTTAACATCCATTTGCTACAAACTCCAACCTTTGGCTACTGCCAAGGCAATTACACACCTAATAGTGTTCATCCTAGCAACTGAACTAAATGTCTCTTCATAATCTATGCTACATGTTTGAGCATAGCCTCTTGCATCCAGCCTAGCTTTATACCTGCTAACTGAACCATCTGCATTATGCTTGACTTTGTAAACCCACTTATAGCCAATAGCTTTCTTACACTTAGACAAGGGCACCAAATTCCAAGTCTTATTGGCTTCTAGTGCGGCCATCTCCTCATCCATTGCTACATCCCAATGAGCATGACCAACAGCATCCTCAAAACAAGTGGGCTCAGCATCTGGATCACTCAATGGAGCCTTTACATTACTATGAGCTTTCTATACACTTGGTGTCTTGACTGAAGGAATACCAAGCTCATCATCCAAACTCTTTAAACCACTAGAATCTCCATCAAATCCCAAATGACTAGTAGATGCATCATTATCATTCAACACTTTCTTCTGTCCTTTATCTTTGTCTGCAACACTTATAGATACATCTAAAGATGTGGGGCTACTGCTTAGTCTCCCAGACCAAGGGCTCATTGTAGGTGTAGTACCAGATGATGTTTCTGGTCCATTAAGACTCCGTGATTCTTGCTTTTCTTTCTGCACATAGCTATCATGATCATTATCATCATCTAATACATCACTAGCAGGTGCATATCAACTGTTCATCTCATAAAAAATAATATCCCTACTCACTCAAAACTCACCTGTGACAGGGTTACAACAACGATACCCTTTCTGCTCTAAAGAGTATCCAATAAAAATCCATTTTTCAACCTTTGGATCAAGCTTCTTCTGTACGTCATCTGGCACATGAACATATGCAACACATCCAAATATCTTCAAGTGTGATATGTCAGGCTTTTTGCCAGTAAAGCATTCTTCAGGAGTCATTCCATGAACTGTAGTTGTGGGGGTTTTGTTCATAATATAGATAGTAGTATGGACAGCTTCAGACCAAAAATATTTTGGCATATTCTTTTTAGCCATTAATGCCCGTACAACTTCTGCAATATGCCTATTTTTTCTTTCTGCAACCCCATTTTGCTGTGGGGTATACCTGCAAGTAAATTGCCTCTTTATCCCATGAGTCCTCAAGAAGCCAATAAACTCATTAGAGAGGTACTCTCCCCCTCCATCTGATCTTAAGCACTTCACTTTCAAGCATGTTTCTATTTCAACAGTTGCCTTGAAAGATTTAAAGTGCTCAAATACATCACTCTTTTCCTTCATAAAATATACCCATAGCTTCCTTGAATAGTCATCAATAAATGTGACAAAGTATTTGCTGCCACCAAGAGATACATTCTATGTAGGCCCCCAAACATCTGCATGCACTACATCAAGTATATTTCTGCTCACTTCTCTGTCATGCGAGAAGGGTTGTCTCACCTGCTTACCAAATTGGTATGCTTCACAGACTTTATGAAATTCTGCAACTCTAAAAGAAGGCAAACTTGTAACCAATCCTCTGGACTCCATTAATTTCAGCCTTTGCACGTTTGCATGTCCAATACATTTATGCCATATTTCAATGTCTGCAACCACTTCTTTTCCTTTAGCATACATAACAGCATAACAATAGCAGAATTTCCAGAACCTCTATTCTGCCATCCACCTCTTCCTCTAGATCTCCCCCTGCCTCTAAAGTTTCCTCGACCTCCTGAAACCTGCATTTTACCAAATTGCTAATTGAACCTGTTTTACTAGTTATCGCCAGCACGTCCCATACCACGGCCTCTCGAAGAGGATCTACCACATCCCCTTCCTGAACTTGAGTAAAATGTTTGGACCTTTTCACCATTTTTTTCAGATGAGTGACCCTACATATTGATCTCTTCAGTAATCATGAGAGAGATCAGCTCATCAAAATCTGAAAATGGTTTCAGTACGTATACTGAAGTAACAAATGATTTCCATGCCTTCTCATTATTGAGGCCACTCAAAGTGGATGAAACCAAATCATCATCATCAGGCATTGCATCAATCGCTGCTAAAGCATCTGCAATGCTTCTCACCTTCAAAACATACTCATTGATAGACATTTTCCCTTTCTTCAAGGTATTCAACTCTCGCTTGAGTTGAATCTTCCGTGCCTTTGTATTTATTGAAAACATGTTCTCGAAAATTGTCCAAGCTACATGTGAAGTTTTTGCATTCTTGATATGTCCCAACATCGTATTATCAATGACTACCTGCAGATAGCCAGTACATCACCTTTTTACCTTTTGCATTCCATTCTTTACATGCTTTTAATTCATCTGCAACAATCAGAGGGATACC
The DNA here is from genome assembly GCF_053477565.2 of Lygodium microphyllum. Lineage (NCBI taxonomy): Eukaryota > Viridiplantae > Streptophyta > Polypodiopsida > Schizaeales > Lygodiaceae > Lygodium > Lygodium microphyllum. The sequence goes on along the minus strand of NC_141153.1, from coordinate 7,250,940 downwards.
CAGCTCTTGGCTCCTTTTCTTCACCTGAAACAAACTCATAAAGGCCCTTTCCAATGAGGAAGTTCGTCACACAGAACTTCCATGAAGGATAGTTGTTCTGGTCGAGCTTCTCAATAATGGGATCTTCACTATTATCTGCCATTATCACAAAAAAAGATACAACACAGCAAGCTAGTCTTCTGCAGCCTTTCACAATAAGTGCACAGCAATACACCAAGCAACCTTTTTCATTGATTGCTCAATAGTACATGTAATCAGCAACTTGTTTGCAGATAAACCTTATGTTTGCTTCTTGGCAAACATCTCAAAAATTATAGATTTAAAATCTGTAACATTTGTACCCACTTTCGGTCATTACAGCCGAAATCACAGTGTACCTTGAAACTTCTGTTCGCAACTTTGCGGCTCTAAAATGGGACTTGAAATGGTCTCAGATGCCAAAAAGAACTACGAGAAAGCCCTAAAGGCCTATTTGCAGAATATATAGTGCTTTGCTTGCACACCAAATCTCACAGCAATCTGAGATTTTCACTCTACCCTGCTTTCGGTGCCTCCATAGGCACTATCCAAGAGAGAGAGTGGAAGAATGGGAGAGCTTCTTACCCATTGCTTGCTTGCTCGAACCTTACTTCTTCTCCTTCACTTTAGCCTTCAAAATCAGCTTCTCTCAGTGGCGTGACTCTGATACCATGTCAAGAATCATGTGGTAGGGGGGATTTGCTTGAGTTGTTGCACCAAACACACACTGTATACACAAGAGGAAGCTCACTCAAGAACATAAGAAGAGAGGTAGAGGCCAAAACGTTTTCTTGCTGATTTCTTCTTCTTCTTCCACACACTATACAATGTACACAAAGTATAGATAAGATACAACATAAAGGAAAGTGATCTACTAAGTCAAACAGTGCATAACAGACTACACCAATCAACTGGCACTATATCTTTGCCAACTAGGTAGACGTAACAAACTAAATATAATAAGGATAAGTCAGTGGCCAGATGAGTATCATAATGACCACCAACGTGCTAAGTGTAGACGTGCGGACTCATCTAGCCTAGCGGTCCATCATCAATGTCCACACGTGTTGAGCTTGCCATCTCAACAATGGTGATAGATGTAGGTGAGTCTTGCTCTTATGATGAGGCTATGCACAGAGATGATAGTCACTCATGGGACATATCTATGCAGTGAGTGTTTGACTTATTATAGACTAACTATACATGGCATTTGCTTCCTTTTCCTAGTGGTAAGAAGGCATTACCATGCAAGCGGGTATATAAGCTAAAAAGTATCCCTAGATGCCCTAAGCCCACTGCTTATAAGGCCAGATTGGTAGCTAAGGGTTTCATGCAAGAATATTATAACATGTCTGAGGTCCTTGGCATGTTTTAGTAGTCCATCGGGAGTTTGATCTAAAAGGCATTGCCGATGGTACTCCCATGGAATGTCATAGGAATTGTCGGTTAGCGACTTTCGAGTCTACTCTGCAACAAAACGTATCAGCCAACCCTATTAGGATCGACCTGAATCTTACTGGGTTTCTAATGGTCAAGTCATTTTACAGTTTTCTAGCATCAATATTCAGATGATCTCCTTTGCATAGAGTATCTGAACCACAATGGACTCGTATGGCACTTGGTTCGAAGAGGATGGGAAACGAGAGGGATGCATCGCTCGACCTCTCTACCCATAGGTTAAAGTCCCATTCTGGTCCCCTAAAATGATATGAGCCAATGTTCTATCCTAGTTTAACTACGGTCAATACGTCATTATGGTTTGGATGTTGAGAAGCCTCCCAATTCTTTGGGACCACCCTGTTGTAGGACAAACCCGTCGAAGGTTCCATCCACTTCCCTTGATGGCTTTAGTTTTCTACTTATATAAGGGCACATTAGTGGCAACACATCCAAGTAGCTTCCTTAATTAACCAGTTAGTTACATGTTCCTTTACATAATTTTATGCACTGACACAAAAATTGTTTAGACAAATTCCTTGCAAAGTAAACGGTATATTAAGATTTTAACTGAGATATAAATCCTATCCATAGGACAATTCCTACAATCCGTAAGGATGCGTCATATTATCAACCAAGTTTCCACCCTTGCACTAGTAATAGGGCCTCGAGAATCCATTTCAGATCACGTAGACTGTTTGAGTAGGACCAGGAGGCACGAAATTTACAGCCAAAGCCCCCTGGCATCCAAGCATCCTCCTACGATCAAACTAATCCACGGAGAGACCTCTCATGATAGGTTCTGTCCACATTCCCATCACGGTTATTCAAAACCCCCTTTGGATAGGGTTGGCAGCTAGTTGGGGGTGCCTTGGCGTGCCCTCTAGGAATCTAACCCGATTCATTATACAAGATTCTTATGAGAGCTTTGTTCTAACAATGCTTTCACAAGCAGTGCTCTTGAAGTTTACAAGCACAAACAATAATGTGGGCTGGTGCTCAAAACACCTACTAAGTTCCTTTTTGAACGCTTAACATTCAACCGTCGGCATTTTCTTGCCTTGGTGAGATTGCCCATGATGCATTTGCATCAAATCTTCAATGTTATCATCCATACCTCTCGCATGACTGAGCTATTCTAGGTACAAGTCCTCTTACTCCTGGATGAGTATCCACGCTTTGTCCCTTGATTATCCTTGCAATAGGAATTTCAACTTTCCTTTAGTAGGTGCTATCATCCCCATTATTATCCCCACGAGACCCTACCCAATCCTCTAGGATTAGAGTTTTCGCGTAAGTCAAATTAAGTCATCCTAGATCACTCTAGGCTCTATTTAGGGTTCTTATTCTCCTTATCTCGCTTCTTTGATTTCCTTTGCAGAAATCATTGTCAACCATCTCATGTACGATAATAATAACTCTTATGTAGTTTGGATAACCACCACCATCATGGGGTTTTATTTTTCCACGATAGCAAACCCTAGTTTGCTACAAATAGTCACATGTTTGTGGGCAATTATGCTCTTGCCAATGAGTGTGAAGAGAAAAATTAGTAGTCTTATGGGTCGACGATCCTTAGATAGTGTTTCCATTGTCTTGATAATTGGATCACAAATATCGCTCTAAGGTTTACTATTGATTAGGAATCCTTGGGATAACCTAAGTGAGTTGATCTTCTTACTTGGACAAATTTAAATAGTCTAATTATCTGCATCATTATCTCAATCAAATCAGAGCTTATTATGTCTTTCAAGCATTCATTATTGTAGATACATTTTTTAATGCTTCAGTGTATGCAAGTAACCTAATTTATACACATTGCAATCATGAGGTGTAAAGGCAATTTTGTGGAAAAAAGAAAGAACACTTTTATCTCCTTCAATTCTTTCCTCTTTGCAAGCGAAGTGGAAATTGAATACACTACTTATGCGAGCGAAGGTGAACTTAACTCTTTGCACATGCAATGAAGCAAGACTTTAATGCTTTTCATGGATGCATTTATTTCTTGTAGAAATGGAGGCAAATATTTCTTTATTAACTAAGATGCTTAGGAATTTGCCTTGCAATCATAAGACAGAATTTCCTAGATGCAAGTCTCCTTCATGACAATGCAAACATCTATCAATTCCTTTTATCTCTCATGCATGCCAATGCTAGTGTATAAAATTTAATGCTCCAATAATAGAGATCAATACAAAATTCCCTAATTTCTATGTGCACCAATGCGAAGTTTATTATGCAAATTGTTACATTCTGTAACATGCCTTTAGTGCAATAAAATCCATAATTTATATATTTTTAGCTAAGGTGAATATAAATACAATCTCCAACATGATTTTTAATGCGACATAATTGGTGGCTTATTATCATGAATTTTAGCATGAATAATTTTTTTCCTACTTAACGTAATCGATTTGCATTTATTGTTCCTTTAGATGATTTCTACTAGAGTAAACTTAATTGAATGCACATGGTTACTAAGTGTTGCGGTTCCTTGACCCGTAGCTCCATCATTTATTGTGGGATTAGCATTTGTTTAAACCTTTCCTTGCTTTGGAGCCATTGTTTAGCTCAAGCCTTCTTCAACAAAAGTGCGCATGGACTGTTATGGGAGCTTGCTCCTTAGGAGAGACAACGTGTGGGAACCCCTCTCAAGGGGAGTGGGTTGGAAACTTCTAGAAGTTTCCTCTCTCTCTCTCTCAAAGACTCTCTCTCTCTCTTTCTCCCAACATAGCTTGGTGGGGGGGGGGGGGGGGGGGGGTCTTTATAGGGAGGAGGAGGAGTGGCCTTCTCCCCACCCTCCAATTGGGGGGGTCTAGAATGGCCTGCCGCCATGAAGGCTACCGTTACGTTTTTGGGGGGGGGGGGGGGGGGAGAGATAGTGGCTTGGAGGGAGGTGGCACATGTGTGCCCCTCCACCTCATCGTCATCATCTTTGTCTTCTACTTCTACTTCTGCTTCCCCTCCCTCCCACCAGTTGGTGGCGTCGATGGGGGGAAGTAAAAAAATTGAACTAATTTTAATTTTACTTTAGGGGGTCCTATGGGACATGTAAAAAAAGGGGGGGTATTACATCCTTTCCCCCTTAAGGGATCATGATGTCCCCATCTCGAAAGGAATTGGGGGTATTGTTGGTTGAGAGTACTCTCGTCAATCCATGTAATATGCTTTAAGAATATCTTCAATGACTTGGTTGAGTCTCTCTGTTTGGCCATCAACTTGAGGGTGATAGGGTGTACTGAAACAGAGAGTCCCAATGCTTTCAAATATCCCTCTCCAGAAGTGAGATGTGAAGAGGGAGTAGCAGTCACTAATGATCCTTTTGGCCAACCCATGGAGTATGAATATCTCCTTAATGAATAATTTGGCAATATCCTATAACCATAATTGAATTGTATCCTCCTTGAACTGAAGGTAGCCCAACAACAAAGTCCATGCTGATAAATTCCCACTTCATTTGAGGAATGTCAAGATGTTGCAGCTTCCGAGGCATCTTTCCATGCTCTGCCTTAATGTGTTGGCAAGACAAACATTTCGAGACATATTTGAGTACATCTCCCTTAGTCTTTCCCAATGATAGCTCTTTCTGACCATGTTGAGGGTCTTAAGATATCCGGGATGACCTGAAAAGGGGTAGGCATGTGCTTCCCAGAGTATTCTCTGTTTGAGTTTCTTGCTTGAGGGAATGCATAATCTTGTCCTAAAATAGACAAGTCCCCCATTGACAGAGAATTCTTGATACTTGAACTTAAGTGTGGGGTTTTGGTCCTTTTCCAAAATCTATTTTATCATCTTCAGATATTTTGGGTCATGGCTAGCTTCCTCCTTAGCTACTTCAAGGATAGGGTTACTAGGCATGGACACCATAGTCGCTATTGATTCCGCCATTGAAGGTCCCTCCATGATAAGAGAATTGAGGAAAGCCTTGCAGCTTAAGGAATCAACAACCACATTCTCCTTACCCGGTCTATACATGATCTTAAAGTCATATTCTTGTAGAATCTTGATCCACCGACGTTGCCTCATATTGAGGTCAGTCATGGTGAAGATTCATTTAAGGCTCTTATGGTCCATGACCAAAGAAAACATGTTGCCAAGCAAATAGTGTCACCAAAGTTTGAGAGCATGAATAATTGCTAGCAACTCTAGGTTATGAGTAGCATAATTCTTTTCATGGGTTTTTAGCTTCCTCGAAGAATATGCTATAGGATGACTTTCTTGCATTAGTACACAGCCTAGTGCAAGTGAGCTAGCATATGTGACAACTTCGAATTCCTTGCTCAAGTCAAGGAGTTTCAGAATTGGTGCTATCACTAAGATATGCTTGAGTTTATTCAAACTTGATTGTTCAGTGGGCATCCACATTATGGCAACCTTCTTTTTTAATAGATTTGTGAGGGGTGTTGCAATTACGCCATAGTCCTTAATGAAGATCATGTACCATTTTGTTAGGCCAAGAAATCTATGCACTTCCTTAATAGTGGTTGGTGGAGGCCACTCTTGGACATCCTTAACCTTTGTAGGGGTCTATAGAGATTCCTTATTTTGACACAATAAATCCAAGATATTCAATCTCTCTCTTAAGGAAGGCACACTTTTTCTTCTTAGCATAGAGCTTGGGTGTCCTCATGGTCTCAAGGACGATGCGAACTTGGGGTTCATGATCCTCCTCTTCCTTGGAGTAGTAGACCAAGGTGTCATCAAAGAAGACAAGTACAAAATCATCGAGATATGGTCTAAAAATGTCATGAATTAGCCTATTAAATGTGGTACGGGCATTAGTCAATCCAAAGGACATTATTGTCAATTCAAAATGGTCATATCTAGTATTGAATGTTGTCTTATGAATATCCTCATTATTGACACGGTTCTAGTAGTATCCTAACCTCAAGTTAATTTTGGAGAAGATTTTTGCTCCCTGCAATCGATCAAGTAACTCGTCTATCCTTGGAATAGGATATTTATTCTTGATGGTTACTTGGTTCATTCCTCTATAATCGATGCAAAGGCAAAGTGCACCATCCTTTTTCTTTTGGAACAAGTCTGGAGCCCCTCAAGGAGAACTAAAAGGGCGTATGTACCCTTGGTCCAATAGCTATTTGAGTTGTTCTTTTAACTCCATAGCTTCAGGAATAGACATCTTACAGGGTCTTTTTGCAACTTGTGCAGCACTTGGTATAAGCTTAATCTCATGATCCACTTCCCTAGGCCGTGGTAATTCTGTCAATTCTTCTGGGAATACATCCGCGTACTCTTTTAACCATGATGGTTCTTCATTGGAGTCATCTACCTGTTCCGGCTTGTTTAGCTTGATTAGATAGACGAGTAATCCTTTCCTTAACCCTTAAGCTATTCGCGTTGCCTTAGCTAGCTAGATCTTTGGTTTACCATCTTCTCCTTGAGTTGTAACTAACTCACCTTTAGGATTCCGAAAGAAAACTTGGCCCTTCCCACAATGGATGTGAGCATCGTTGGGGACTAGCCAATCCATCCCGAGTAGACACTCATGGACCTGTAGATTCATTACTCTGAACTTAACAGATGTGGACTCTTCTCTGAGTAGAAATTCCACCTTAGCAGTTTGTCTAGTGTAAGTAATTTCTCGCCCATTTGCTAATTCGACAAGCAAGGTAGGTGCAACTACAATGGCTATTCGTAACCTTCATGCGCAAGCTGGTGAAATGAAAGAATGAGTACTGCCACACTTTATCGGGGTTTTGAATTTCTTACCTTGGTAATTTGATAGAGTTTGGATCATCAAAAATTGGTGATTCGGCCCCTTTTTATGGAAAGCAACATGAACTAATGCCCTCTCAATCTCAACTTCCATGGACGGGTCTTCTCCTTCATTGATTTTCTTAATGGTGATATTGGAAGTTTTTGCCTTTTCGATTGCTACTGACTGTGGCCACAAGTAGCCCTAGCTTGCCCACTGAATTTTCCTTGATGTCGATTTTCGCCAAGTTTGGGACATTCTCTTTTGAAGTATCCAGGTTCCTTGTAGTAAAAACATCATAGATTCTGGTCATTTCTTTGAGTGGGGACAAAGTCACTAACTGCATTTGCCTTCGGCTTCTTTCGTTGGCCTTGACTCTGTCCTTGCGCCCTTTTAAATTGAGCCTTCAACATCCCTAGATTTTGGTCTTTGTGAGACCAAGGTCTATTATTCCTAGATTTTGGTTGGAATTCTTGGGCATTGGGTCCTGCTCTTATCAATGCATCTTGTAAATTCAAAGGACACATTGACTCCAATCAAGTGTTCATTGGTGGATTTAGCCCATCACAAAACTTAGAGACTTGTTGGAAAATACTCATTATCGGGGTGTATTTTAACAAGGAGACAAATTTTGAGTAGTACGCCTCTAGAGACAGGCCCAACTATTTCAACTTAAAGAACTCATTCATCTTCTGAGTTTTGTATTCAGATGGCATGTACCTTCCCTGCACTATTTCTTTTAACTTAACCCAAGTTATCGAGATTTCTGTAAAACTACTTGATCTTTACACCACTACTTTCACCAGAGCCTAGCTTCGCCGGTGAGTTTGAGCTTGGCAATCATAGCCTGGTTTGCAGGTGCTGTTCTTACTGCATTGAAGTAATCCTCCATGGATTCAATCCATACTTTGGCATTATCTTCAATAGTATTCCCTTTCCCATCAAATTCCAGTGGTTTTGATTTGTTTGAGAAGAAACTTCTTCTCTTGTGCCTCTGCCGGGAACAGGGTTCTGATTCAACGTTTGGGGTTATATCTGGTTTCAATTTAAACTTTTGCGTTAAGATTGCATTTACACATCTCTTCACAACTTATCTCAATGCGCAGATTATTTTTCATCAATACTATGCAACAAGACAGATAATCATAAAATTCTCATTTATCCATAAAGAGGCATATGCCTTAAGTACAATTATTCGGGGATAAATAGAGATAGGCTGGGATGATTTTCCTTTCAAGAGATACATTAATGCTAGGTTAATAATTCGTTATTGGATTCAGCTATATGGGGAAAAAATAGTAATATGGGTTTGGGGAATGGATTCTCAGAAATCGATAAGTCATGGTAAGTTCAGAAAATCCCTATTTTTGATAGCCATGATGTTCGTTTCACCCCATTACTTTAATTCTATTTGCGGATAAGACTTTGACCACCTCCTCATAGATGTGGCAAGTCTACCTATCGGCATCCAATGTGTAGGATTGAGTTCACACATGCCTCGTGGAAGATGAATAACTTGATAATCTTCAGGTCCTCCAACCATTTTAGCCTCTTCAGATTGTTTTGAAGATAGACAAACTGGCTGGGATTTATGTAGCAGTAACCTACACTCCAAGTGCCTTTCCACATACATCGGTGAAGGGTTGTAGAGGCGATCCAAGATCCCTATCATGTCAGGTTCTTCTGCGATAACTTGAAGAATTCATAGTAGTCTCGAACATGATATGAAATATGAGGAACGTGTTCCATGCCTCGTAGGTCTGGAAGCAACAACAATCCAGGAGTGAGTAAAAGAAAAAATGTTTTCTAGTGAAAACATCACTTCACTCTTCCTGATTTATTCTTATCTTGATTGTGTTATTTGTTGGTTTGCTCTAATACTAACTTTAATGTGTCCGGTCCTTGACACGTTTTAGTAGTCCATCGGGAGTCTGATCTAAAAGACACTACCTACTAGCACTCCCACGGAATGCCACAGGAATTGTCGGTTAGCGACTTTTTAGTCTACTCCACAACGAAACATATTGGTTAACCTTATTAGGATTGACCTAAATCTTACTAGGTTTCTAATGGGGTCAAGTCATTTTACAACCTTCTAGCATCGGTCTTCAGAAGATCTCCTTTGCACAGAGCATTTGAACCACAATAGACTCGTATCGCACTTGGTTCAAAGAGGATGGGAAACGAGAGGGCTGCATTGCTCGACCTCTCTATCCATAGGGTAAAGTCCCATTGTGGTCCCCTAAAATGATATGAGCTAGTGTTCTATCCTACTTTAACTACGGTCAATACGTCATCATGGTTTGGATGTTGAGAAGCCTCCTAGTTCTCTGGGACCACCCTGCTGTAGGATGAATGCGTCGGAGGTTCCACCCGCTTCCCTTGATGGCTTTAGTTTTCTTCTTACCTAAGGGCACATTAGTGGCAACACATTCAATCAATTTCCTTAATTAACTCGTTAGTCACATGTTCCTTTACATAATTTTATGCACTGGCATAAAAATAGTTCAGACAAATTCCTTGAAAAGTATATGGTATATAAAGATTTCAACTCAGATATAAATCCTGTCCATAGGATGATTCCTACAATCCGTAAGGATGCATCATATTATTCCCCAAGTTTCCACCCTTGCACTAGTAATAGGGCCTCAAGAATCCATCTCAAGTCATGTAGACTGTTTGAGTCGAGAAACCATCTCAAGTCATGTAGACTGTTTGAGTAGGAATCGGAGGTAGGGAATTTACAGCCAGACTCCCCCCCTAGCATCAAAGCATCCTCCTACGATCAAATTAATCCACGGAGAGACCTCTCATTGTGATAGGTTTAGTCCACATTCCTGTTACGCTTATTCAGAACCCCCTTGGATAGGGTTGGTGGCCAGCTGGGGGTGGCTTGGCGTGCCCTCCACGAATTTAACCTAATTCATTATACAAGATTCTTATGAGAGTTTTGGTCTAACAATCCTTTCACAAACAGTGCTCCTAAAGTTTACAAGCATAAACAATCAAGTGGGCTGGTGCTCAAAACACCTACTAAGGTGGAGTTCCTTTTTGAATGCTTAGCATTCAATCGTTGGATTTTTCTTGCCTTGGTGAGATTGACCATGATGCGTTTGCATCAAATCTTCAATGTTATAATCCATATCTCTTGCATGACCGAGGTATCTTAGGTACAAGTCCTCTTACTCTTGGATGAGTAATCCACGCTTCATCCCTTGATTATCATTGCAATAAGAATTGCAACTTGCCTTTAGTAGGTACTACCATCCCCATTATTATCCCCATGAAATTCTACCCAATCCTCTAGGATTAGAGTTTTTGTGTAGGTTGAATTAAGTCATCCTAGATCACTCTAGGCTTTATTTAGGGTCCCTCCTATTCTCATTATCTCGCTCCTTTGATTTCCTTGTAGAAATCATTGTCAACTACCTCATGTACGATAAGAATAACTCTTTCGTAGTTTGAATAACCACCACCATCATGGGGTTTTATTTTTCCATGATAGCAAACCCTAGTTTGCTATAAATAGTCACATGTTTGTGGGCAATTATGCTCTCGGCAACGAGTGTGGAAAGAGAAATCAGTAGTCTTATGGGTCGGCGATCCTTAGACAATTGTCTTGATAGTTGAGTCACAAATATCACTCTAAGGTTTACCTATTGATCAGGAATCCCTGGGATAATAACCTAAGTGAGTTGACCTTCTTACTTGGACAAATTTAAATAATCTAATTATTCGTGTCATTATCTCAAGCAAATTGGAGCTTATTATGTCTTTCAAGCATTCATTATTGTAAATACATTTTTTAATGCTTCAGTGTATGCAAGTAACCTAATTTATACACATTGCAATCATGGGGTGCAAAGGTAAATTTGTGGATAAAAAGAAAGAACACTTTTATCTCCTTCAATTATTTCCTCTCTGCAAGTAAAGCAGAAATTGAATACACTACTTATGTAAGCAAAGATGAACTTAACTCTTTGCACATGCAATGAAGCAAGACTTTAATGCTTTTCATGGATGCATTTATTTCTTGCAGAAATGGAGGCAAATATTTCTTTATTAAAACTAAGATGCTTAGGATTCTGCCTTGCAATCATAAGACGCAATTTCCTAGATGCAAGTCTCCTTCATGATATCTTTGATGTAAAATGTTAATCCCTGACAGTCCTTATCATTTTTCTATGCACTCGAATGCAAACATCTATCAATTCCTTTTATCTCTCATGCATGCCAATGATAATGCTAAAATTTAATGCTCCAAGAATAGAGACCAATACAAAATTCCCTAATTTCTGTGTGCACCAATGCGAAGCTTATTATGCAAATTGTTACATTTTGTAATGTGCCTTTAGTGCAATAAAATCCATAATTTATGTATTTATGGATAAGTGAATATAAATACAATCTCCAAAATGATTTTTAATACGACATAATTGGTGGCTTATTATCATGAATTTTAGCATGATTAATTTTTTTCCTACTTAATGTAATCGATTTGTGTTCATTGTTCCTTTAGACGATTTCCACTAGAGTAAAATTAATTGAATGCACTTGGTTACTAAGTGTTGCGGTAGCTTGGCCCGTAGCTCCATAATTTGTTTTCTCTCTTTCTCTCTCTCTCTCTCTCTCTCTCTCTCTCAGTGAAGCTTGGCAAGGGGGTTAGTATCGTTTTTATCCCATGAGGGGGGGAGGGGTCTTTATAGGGAGCAGGAGGAGTGGCCATCTCCCCACCCTCCACTTTGGGCGGGGGGGGGGGGGGGGGGTCCAGAATGGCCTACTGCCATGCACCTTGGCATTATGTTTTGAGGGGGGAAGAGATATTGGGGGGAGGGAGGTGGCGCACGTGTGCCCCTCCATCTTGTCGTCATCATCGTCGTCTTCTACTTCTACTTCTGCTTCCCCTCCCTTCCGCTAGTTGGCGGCGTCAACAAGGGGAAGTAAATAATTTTGAACTAATTTTAATTTTACTTAGCGGGGGGGTCCTATGGGACATGTAAAAAAAAGGGGGGTTATTACAAATATGGTATTGAATTTGATGAATCATTTTCTCATGTGGTGAAAATGATCATCACCTACGCTTAGTACTAGCATTGGTTGCTCATCTAGATCTATACCTTTAATAGATGGATCTAAAGATGACTTTTTTACATGGGGACTTGCATGCTGAGATCTATATGTGCATCATGCAAGTTGAGAAAGAGCCTTTATGGCCTTAAGCAGATACCTAGGGAATGGTACCATAATTTTGATGCTTTTATGCATTCACAGGGATATAGCCATACTGCTATGGATCCATGTTTATACACGAAGAAGGTTCATGATGGCAGCCTTATGATTTTGGTACTTTATGTGGACGATATGCTTATTGCTAGGGGAGCTCATGATAAGCTGGATGCTTTGAAAATTTAGCTCAAGAAAAGCTTTGAGATGAAGGACATGAGACACGCATTGCACATTATTGGGATGCATATTATGCGCAATCGCTCTAAGGGGCTCCTTTATTTATCACAGAAGAAGTATATCTAGAAAGTCCTTGAGCAATTTTATATGCAAGATGGTAAGCCTATTGGCTATCCTCTACCTTCTCATGTGATAGTTACTCATGTCGATTATCCATAGTTTTGATGAGCAGAAGGCTGAGATGGCAAAGATCCCTTATGCATCATCATGGGTAGTTTGAAGTATGCCATGATAGCCACTCGTCCTGGCATAGAATTTGTAGTGGGAGTTGTGGCATGCTATATGTTTACACATGACAGATGGGATTAGGATGCAGTCAAGGGTATCATGAGGTACCTGAAGGCATAGAAGATATATGCATATGTTATGGTGGCTAGGATACATGAGTCATGGGACACACTGACTCTGATTATGCAGGACATGTAGACAATAGAAAGTCCACCTCTGGCTACGTCTTCACCTTTGCTGGAGGTGCTATTTCTTGGATGTCTAGGTTGTAGAAATGCATGGCCCTCTCTATTACCAAGGCCAAGAATGTTGTAGCCACAACTAAAGTTTGCAAGGAGGCTCTTTGGTTAGGTGTTATTGATGGCAGAGTAAGATGCAACCACCACTAAGGCTTGTAAGGAGGCTCTCTAATTAGGCCGTTTGGTGGTGGTAGACCTTGGTATTATTGATATGGTCCCTATATTGCATTCAGATTCTATGAGTGCTATCCAATTAGCCAAGAATTTGGTCTCTCATGCAAAGACGAAACACATTGAGTTATGTTTTCACTTCATCAAGGAGGTCATTGAGGACAAGTCTACTAACCTTATCAAGATATCAATTGACCAAAATCTTGCAGATCTGCTCATGAAAAGTCTCTCAACATAGTGTTTTGCCTTCCTTAGGAAGTTGATGGGTGTTGGATGAGATGATGTCTTTCCTCATTCTGTTGTACTTATGAACATTTGTACTTTGTCACTTTTTTCTTCATCTCTCCTCACTAGGGGCACATTTACCTTTAGGTGGGAGGTTTTTGGGGGTAAAGGTGATTGTTCCTAGTTGCCCATGTATTACTACAATGATAGTACTTGCACACTTGTACACTGCAAGTGGCGGGCACCCATCACTATCACACCATTCTTTATTCTTTTTGTGACATTTGAATAAAGGGAAGGTTGGTCACACATTGTGACTGTTGGAGTTCCCACATCTTCTGTGTGTGTCTCTCTCTCTTGCTCTTGCTTCCTCCACTATAGCTCTTGCTTTTGCTTGCATGCTTCCACTCCAGGCTCACTCCCTTCAACTGGAAGGTAAAAGATCATGTCATCAATGATTATCTTGTAGGTATTGTAAGGCCAAAGCTCATATAATTAAGGATTGTCTTAAATTGGATGCAAAAGAGGCCAAGAAGAAAGAGGCTAGCAGGGTTGTTTGTAGATGCTTCTCTTTTTAAGCTCATATAATTAAGAATTGTCTTAAATTGGATGCAAAAGAGGCCAAGAAGAAAGAGGCTAGTAGGGTTGTTTGTAGATGCTTCTCTTTTTAAGTCAAAATCCATAAATGTTGTGTAGGATTTATTACATGATTTTTGCATATCTATTGTGAATTGAGATGTATGGTACTTTGATAATGGTGGCATGAAGTGTATTACTTCTTTGCATAGTTTATACGCTTCTCTTGGGCTTGCCCCTAATGTAGTACTATGACATGTGGCAATAACTCCTCTTATCCTATTAAAGGAGTTGGAAAAACTATGATGACTACTATTAATGGCAATACTTTCACAGCTTATAGATACTTTATATGTATCAGAGATCAAGAAAAATCTATTATTTATTTTTGTACTTACCAAGATTAGCTTGATTATAAAGTTTTTTAATTATATATATATATATATATATATACTTCATGATCTCCCTTGTGGGGATACAATTATTACATCTTCTTTACTATGTCATAGGCTATATAAGCTCAATAACTATGAAAAATGTACAAAAGACATGACATGTGTAGTTACATATTCACATGCAGTTTCAAATGCAAAACTTTGGCCTGCATATTTTGGTCATTTGAATTTTACTAGTTTACTGCATCTACAAAAAATCTTATTTAGTATACTTATTATCTACTCTTGAGAAACTTGGAAAATACATTTGTGAAGGTTGTATATTGGTTTAAATGCAGCATGTTTCATTTCCAAAAGATGATTCAACGAGGGCTGTTTGGAAAATATAGCTTGTACATAGTGATATTTGTGGTCCCATACAAATACCCTCTTTTGGTAACTACTTATACTTCATGAAGTTCATTGATGACTACTTCAAGCATGCATGGATATATGGTTTAGAAGCTAAGTCAAAAGTATTTTTGTGCTTCAAGTGGTTTGTTAGCTTGGCTAAAAATTTATCAAGATATAATGTGAGCACTCTCTATTCAAATCGAGGAGGGGAGTATATGTCTAAGTAATTTAATGCATATCTAGTTGAACATGGAATAAAACACCAATGTGCAATGCTGTATACACCAAAGAAAAAGTTTAAAGCTGAGAGGAAAAAAAAATCACTCATGGAGATGATGTGACACATGACTTAGAGTCAAGCATTGCCATATAGTTTCTAGCTTGAGATTGTTTTATGTGCAGTCTATGTACTTAAGAGGTATCTGGCTAAAGCTTTACATTCTATCAGTTTAGTGGCATGGTAAAAAGCCATTTGTATCTCACTTGCATTGTACCAATGCAACATCATAAGAAGTTGGATGACAAGGTTGTAAAATGTATCATTATTGGGTATATTGATGAAAGCAAAGCTTATAAGTTATGTCACCTAGAAAGTAAGCATTTATTGGTCAACTATGATGTTATCATTGTGAAAGATGCAATTCAGCCTTTACTTTTATGTATGGAAGAGAGAGATGTATGCTCACATTATATCTATGATACTTTGTTGCCTTTTTTTAGTGTTGTGCAACCACATATAGTACCAAATGAGGCAAATTTTCAGTCTACTCATAATACCACAGATTAGCCTATTTTTGATGCAAATTTGAATGATCAAGTTCTTGATGAGAGAGTAGAGATTGAAAAATTTAGAACTATGCCAAAATGTCTAGTGTAAACATTGTATGGTAATAAGTTAGATGTACAGTTGGCTAATTGTACTCATTCGAGCTCCCATAGTGCCTCTTATGCATCAAATTGTTATGCTTTGGGCATTTCTAGTTTGTGTGATGAGGATGAGCCTTTTTCTTTTGAAGGATTAGACTCAGTTGAAGGGCAATGGTTTTTTAAAGACCTTTGCTCCCATTTTTCGTATAACAACTATTCATAGCATTTGTTCATCACTAGCTCATAATGGTTGGAATGTATATCAATTTGAAATCAAAACTATATTTTTGAATAGTGATTGACATGAGGAAGTGTATGTTTTTTGACCTTATGGTTTTGTGCAAAAAGGGCAAGAAAACAAAGTGTCCAAGTTGAAAAAGGCCTTGTATGTATGAAGCAAGTACCTTGGGCTTGATATGAGAAGATATATGCATTCTTGAATACATCTAGTTTTCATAATAGTCCAAATGAGAGCACATTATATGTTAGATATGAAGGTGATGTGTCTTTGATCATTGTGGTTCATGTTGATGACATGTTGTGCACACTCGTCCTAATGAGATACATATTGATGATTTTAAGGTTGAGTTGAATTAAGCTTTTGACATATAAAATTTAGGTCCATTGCATCATTGTTTGGGAATTTAGCTCAAATAGCATGATGGAGATATTTTTTGTGTTAAAAAAAGCATGTTGAGACATTATTATAGAGATTTGGTCTTGAAGACGACAATCCTATTGTTGCAACTTTGAAGAAAATTTTGAAGTCGAGCCTACATGACGTTAAAGACTGCCTTGATATCTTTCTCTATCAGCAAGCTATTGGATACTCATCACATGGCTTGACATTTAGTTTACAATCTCATAGGTAAGTAGGTTTATGCATAGTTCATCTACTAAGTATTAGTAGATAGGCAATGAAGCAGATCTTTCACTACTTGAGTAGTACTTGACACCTTGGGTTATTTTATCCCAAGGAGGGATCATTACAACTAGATTTACATGTTTTTTGAATTTTACTAGCCTGAGTGTTATGATTCTCATGTATCACAAGTGATTTTTACTTAATGGTTGGTAGCTTATGCATATCATGGTTGAGCAAGAAGCAACCCATAGTGGCTACTTCTGGTCTTGAGGCTAGGTACATGGCAACTTTCATAGCCATGATTGAGTGTGTTTGGCTCATATGCATCTTGGTGTGGCTGATTGGGTATTGAATAATTATCTGCAACCACAATCTTTACTAGCAGTCAAAGTACGTTGGCAATTACATAGATTCCAATATTCCATGTATGTATGAAGCAGATTGAGGTGTACTACCATTATGTTTGAGAGACACTCTCTACGAGAGATTGGCTTGGCCTATGTGCACAACACAAGACAACCTTGTGGATCTTTTTACAAAGGCTTTTCTTGGTGAGAAGTTCAAAGCTTTTCATAAAGATTTGGGATTATTTCCCTTTTGAGATTGATCTAGTCCACTAGGCATGGCAGTTCCCTATACATGAGTACATGCTCTTGTTCATCATATTACTTTGAGCAGGGATTTGCTGCCAAAATATGGTAGTGATGTGTGTGAACACACTTAGGACCACTGAGGTGCTTTTTCTCTCTCTTTAGGAGGTTTTTCCTTGAGCCTTATATATGTGCCTATTCACTTTTAAGGCATACTTAGTTTTGAAAATCTTCTCTATTGATATCTCTCAATACACTTGGAGGTGTGCCCTCTCAAGCTTCTTCTCCAAGCTATGTACTTGCGTTCCTACAACAACCTAATAATTTTCACTAGGTACATGTAAAGTGAATGATTTTCTTGAGAGATGACAAGAATCCAAGTGGGCAATTTAAGGCCAAAATACGGTGGCATCATAACATATTTATTCCACACCCCCAAAAAGAGGGGACCATACAAATAAGCTATCTCTTTATTGTAATGTAGGTTTATTATCAATCTCGTGCTTTGGTTCATGTCTACAACTCAAAAAGAAACCTTTGTATTTTTTCCATAGCTACAACAACTTCATATTTTTAATAGTAGTAGACTCGATGACATGATAATTTGCAAGCCACTTGTTACAATGTCTACTATCATATAGTGCCTTCTCTTTATCCAAGTGGCATTATCATATAGCGCCTTCTCATCCAAGTGGCATTATCATATAGCGCCTTCTCTCTATGTGACTAAATTAGGACTTTCCATGAAGTCCCAAAGTCTTGTATTCTTGTTTCAATAATTGAGTATCCATAATTTAATAAACTTGAACTTGCTAGCATTATAAGTTCACTTCCTTTGTCCTTATTTTGCTTACAAATGATTTATTAATTTCATCTTTATTGTGCCCATATGACTCAATGTAGACATTTATTGATTTTTCTCTCATGTTAATGTTCTGTCATTGCTATAGCATGTCTTTACAAGAACGGTCACAAAATTGATGAGTTGGATGGGCTAGACAATTATGGCTTGCATCCATGCACCATGGCAATATCACATTCTCAAGTATGCAACCATGCATGCTTGAATTTCCATCTGACACTTTCTTCATTGGCTCTTTGCTTTTAACACCATCGAGGCCTTGGCGAGGCATATCAAGCATGTCTTTGATGCATAGAGAGCCAAGAAATCTCTTTGAATGTCTATGTTATGGCCCCTTGCAGGTGCAAGAATAGTAAACCCTAATTCACAAGATTGACACATGCATGATCTATCATTTCCTCACTCTCTAGGAAAATATTGTGTAGTGCAAATATTGCCATTGTTGCTTTATGTGACCAAGTGTGCCTTGAAAACACTTCAACTAGAGATAATGAGGTACTTGTACTCCTTTTCAAGGTCTATTTATGCCAATCTATATGTTGTCATACACCAGTCATGTAGAATAGATCCACCATGACCGATTATGTGTTCCATAGTGTAAAAAAGGAGGATCTAAGAACTCTAGCCCAAATAGGTGCAATGGCCACTAATAGCTCATACATAGAATTAGTTGCGAAAAATGTGACCATTGTGCATTGCACTAGCTATGCTACATAGACATCTAATAATTACAAGTCCATATCCACAATCCATTGGATTGACATTTAGTAGTTCTTATTTTTTAAGTACTATTTGTTTGCATTTCCATTGTAATGTATGATCATCTCAGTGTCATTTGAAATTTACTAAGCTATGCACTTTTTAATTGCAAGAAATCGATAACTTGATGGACATAAGGTGGAGGTATTCTTTGTTTGTCTTCACATTGTAATGTATAAGCATATTATTAGGGCTTGAATTGCATCATCCACTTAATACTTTTCTACCTTAGTACTTTTATGCACGTAGGCACATAGAGTAAGCATATGTAAAGTGACATTGGATGTCATATGCTTTCACTTGAAAGGATCATGCTTGTTCTGGGCATTATTAGTTGTATCTTTTCAAATATTTAGGTCATGAAAATGAGAAGATCTTCAAGATGACACCTAGATATGGTTGCTTATGCCTTATTCTATTAATGTGTCTTGGCCTCCTAAAAACTAATGCCATCTATGTCAAGTTATTCATTCAGGAATGGTCGTGATGATAGTAATCTAACTAATATTTTTCAAGAGAGTGGTGTTTTATGAATGATTATAATATGTATTTTATGTCCTTACCTTGGTCTTGAATATTAAATGTTTTGTATGGTTGTAAATTGATTCAAGAAGTTGTCTGTGGCAATATTCATGGGCATAATTTTCTTGATTTAGGCATTAGGCTTGGAAGCAATTACTACAAGATTAGGCTTTAGGAGTGCATGATGCTAATGGCATTGAAGATGTGCCATGTGCCTTTCATGGGTAGCATATGCTCCAAAAAATTGTCAATATTTGTCAAATCCTATTTTAACAAGGAGTAGATCTTGAGAATTAAGGGAAGCATTGGCAAGACAACATCAACAAGATACATTGTGGGATAATAGAAGAGAGAAGCAGGAGGACTAGGCATGCTGGATGAAGAACAAATCACAAATGATAGATAGGACTATCGTGATGTGGGTACCTCTGTGGGTACTACAACAATATAAAATTCCCTTGCTAGCTCTATAGAGTCTCCTCCAACCCCTCCAACTCCTTCAAGCCTACCAAATGTGTCAAATGATGATGAATCAATATTTTCACCTAAATATCAAGGTACTCCTCCTAAACAAGCAATTGAGAGATTGCAACATATAACACTTGGGAGGACATTGTTGTTGCGGAGTACAAGACTTCAATTAAGGAAGTATTTGAAGTTTAATATGTTACCACCATTGAGGAAGTATCAAAAGCAAAGAAATGAATCAAAATCAACTTGTTGACTCAAAGGTGAGAGCTTTTAAATTTTCAGGGAAAAAGAAGGAAGATCCTGACTGCCATGTTGCTCACTTCAAGACAAGGTGGACAATGAGTGGATTCAACCAAATGTATGGACATAAACTTAAGAAGTAGTAGTTTGCAACCACCTTGTAGGGAAAATCCATGGATTGGTTCAAGAAGGGTAATACTCTTGGAGACATCTTGAGAAAGATTAAGAAGATCAAGTAGAAGAATATGTTGGTTGAAGATTATGTTCAGAGAACCTACTTAATAAGCTGAATGTTGCAATGAGGGTGGAGAGGAGACTGGATACCTCCCGATCAAAGACCCCTAAGGATGATGATTCCTAAGATTTGGATTTTGATTCTGATTGTGATTCAGGATCATAAAGTGATAGTGAGGATGAGGATAGTGAGTTAAGTTCAGGATCATAAGATGACTTCAGTGACTCAGATGATGAAAAGTCTAGTAGGAGGAAGCACAAGAAGAAAAAGAAGAAATTAGGTTTAGCAAAGAACACAAAGAAGAAGGTAAAGGATAAAACTAAGAAAAAGATAGAGGAGACTAAACTGGATAAGAAGATTAAAAAAAAGTGAAAGTCTTAGGTCTTTTTGAAACCAAGAGAAAGGAAAAGTACTTTGAAATATGCTAAAGGAATGGCTATGAAACCAGTACTTGTTGGTATAATCCCTATGTTAGAATGGTACAACAATGCAAGTTATGTAGAGTAGGCCAAGAGTTGTGTAATTGGCTATAGTCAATCAGGTTATTATCGACATATGCCTCAGAGACCCTTCAAGGGACCTAGAAGAATGCCATCAAGACAGCCATGGGGAAATCTCTAGGCACAACATCAAACTACTCAAATGGGAGCATGCCATTACTGTGGAGGTTAAGGACATTTTGTAGGGCCAAACTATGAACTATGGGCAAGGCATAGGACTGAGAGAGGAATGCCAATGGCAGGGACCCGCAATGATGGAAGACTTGTAAGAGCATCTTAGCAACAACATCCACCTACCCCAGTTGCAATAGTCCTCATAGAGCTATCTAACCAAGTGACCAAAGGCAACTCCCTAAAGGTGCAAATACTGCTAGTTATGGGAAAACTCATCAAGAGAAAGTTCAAGAAAGAACTAAGGCAGTGTCCAGGGGAGCTTCAATGCTATAAGTATGCATATTCAATGTGATTGTTGTAATTGCATTAAAGTAGAGGGTTGTCCTAAAGAAGCTATGGTACTAGTAGCTGTAACTAGAAGCCAAGTAGGTTTGAAACTTGATTGGTAAGAAAAAGAGAAAGCCAAGAAAAAGGAAACAAAGCAAGTTAGGAAGCTACAAAAAGTGGCATGAAAACCAATATCTAAGGAGTTTGATGATCAGGAGGGCCAAGATACCACGAATCCTGATAAAGAGGATCAACATCTTGAAGATAGGACATTAGAAAAGTTTTAGGAAGGAGGTTTAGAAGAGTTATTTTAGGCTCTAGCAAGGTGCCCTTTCGAGTTGACCTTAGAGAAAGTCTTGGACTTGATAACAAGGTTCAATGAAAAGTTGCTCCTAAAGATTTAAAAATGGCAACAAGTTCTTGAAGACAAATCATCTTAGGATCAAGTAGTTCTTGAATGTCCAGCAGTAATAGCTATCCAAAAAAAAGTAGTGGATTATTAGGTTCCCACTATTCAAGTTGAGTATGCAGGAAAGAAGTATGATGATGTTCTTCTAGATGGAGGCTCGGAAGTCAACATACTTCTTGAACAAACATATTTAGTAAGCAAGCAAAAGGAATTACTACTAGCCCCATTTTAGGTTAGGATGGTAGACTAGAGGAGGTTACAACCATTAGGTATCCTTTAATAATCAATAGATAAAAGTGGTTGACCTGAAGTTCAAGGTAAGTTTTGTTGTGCTAAGGATGTCAGAAATTGGGGATTCTTATAACATTCTCCTAGGTAGGCTATGGTTTAAATTGGCCAAATTGAGGCAGGACTGGGGGAATGATTATGTATGTATCCCCACAAGACTCAAGGAGATTAGATTATCAATAGTCAATAATTTAAACTTGAAGAGTACTTTTAATCTAGTGGTAGCTCAGACTATCAATCTTTCCACAAGTGATGAAAATATAGCTTTGGAACATCAAACTATTCAATCTATAGACCAAAACTAGTCAGGATAGCATTCAAGTAGCCTTCTTGAAGATCAAGAGTAGTTTAAATTTCAGGAGAGGTCAGGGAATGAGGAGTATAAAGTGATTCAAGACTCAAGAACTAGTCATCCTAAAGTTGGACTAAAGAGGAATCTAAAAATCAGCAGACTAAGGAATCTCAGGGTATGGACAGCTTTGATGTGCTAAAAGAGGAAGGACAGAAAGCTATTATTCAAGCTGAGTAGAGGTATGAGCACACTATGAGAAGATGTGTAAGAGTGGTAGAGGATGAAGTACATGAGGTTAACTTGAATAAGAAAGGAGGGAGTAAACCCATCAAAATGAGCATCTATGTTGAGGAGACTTTCAAAAAGGATCTTATAAAATTACGCAAGGAGTTTCAAGACATATTTACTTGGGATTATACAGATATGAATGGACATCTAACATCAGCATAGGATTAAGTTGAAGAAGGATGCTAAGCCAAATATTCAAAAGAGATATAAGATGAGTCCAAATTATGCTAAGTAGGTGAAGGAAGAAATTGACAAGTTGTTGAGGGTTGGCTTTATCAAGCCTGCTAATAAAGTGGCATGGCTATCTCCCATTGTGGTGGTACCTAAGAAGGATGGGAAGATCGTGGTATGTGTGGATTATAGAAAATTGAATGCAACTACCATTATCGATCCCTTCCCAACACCCTTAATTGATTCTTTACTTGATGACATAGTAGGATAAGAAATATATAGTTTTTTGGATGTCTTTTCGGGTTACAATCAAATTAGGATGCATCCAGAAGATATGGATAAGACTATCTTCATTATAGAGTGGGGATGTCAGTATGGTGATGAATTCTTGATTCAAAAATGGACTTCTTGAGTTTCAAGGAGTTGCCCACAAGACTTTTGAGCCATATCTGACAACCTTTATGAGGGTATTTATTGATTATTTCTATGTCTTTGGTAGCAGGAGGGAGCACTTGAAGCATCTCAAGTTATGCTTTGAAATATGCAAGAAATATGGAATGTCCCTAAATCCTTTCAAGTCTATTTTTATAGCAAAGAGGGGAGTACTCTTGGGCCATATTCTATCTAAAGAAGGCATGGTTACAGATCCACAAAAGATAGCAGTTGTCTAGAAGGCCAAAGCTTCAAATAATGTGTAGGAAGTGATGAGATTTGTGGGTAAAGTGAAATGGCACAATAGATACTTAAGGTACTTGTTACATATTTGTTTTCCCCTTACCACTTTAACCAAGAAGGATATGCAATATATATGGAGGGAAGATCAGGGAAAAGCTTTTAGCATCCTTAAGAAAATGCTAGCGATGGCTCTTGTTAACCCTCAAACGAACAAAGGTGGAAAATCCAGAAAATCTAAAATAGAAGACAAAGAAAAAGGCCAAGGCAAAGAGAAACGGAAGACAAAGACGCACAAGGAGAAGAGTCCTAAATAAGGGAGAAAGGTACACAAGGAAAAGCTCAAGTCAAACTTTTGTAAAAGAGCGCAAGCGCATCATGGTTTAATTCAAGGAGCGCCGGGCTCTCACCCGTGCAATTTGTAAATGTAGACGGGCGATGGAAAGGAATCTAGGAAGATACAAGGACAATGGGAAAAAGGGCCTACGGCCATGTAAAAAAGAGGAAAAGGGGATGACCGCTCAAAAGGGATTTAGGGTTTTGTATATAAATGAAAAGTGAATGAAAAGCTCATTCTTGTGTGTGGCCAAAAGTAGCTCTCTTCTTCTTCTTCTTCTTCTTCTTCTTGCTTGCTTGAGCTTGTGCTTGAGAGAGGGAGTGTGAGAGTGTGAGGGAGTGAGTGTGTGAGGGTGAGGGACCGAGGAGGAGAAGCTCTCCATCTTCTCCTCTCTTCTTCTCTTGTCTTATCTTGTCTTGTCTTGCTCGTGGAAATGGAGCTTGGAGCATGGAGCTTGAGGATGGAGCTTGCTTGAAGCTTGCACTTGGATCGTGGAGCTACCGGAGTGCGTGGGAGAGGAGGTAACTCGAACGGCACAGAGGTAAGCTCACTACACCCTTAGATATGGATGGCACATCGGTTACGTGAGTGGTAGCCATTAGTTCTCAGCTTGGAATGCTTGAAACAATAAGCGGTCCGTGGGTCTTGGCAGTTGAGCGTGAGCTCCCACATTTTGGTTCCGTTGCCGGGACCAATGGATTCAAGCCTTGAGCACTTGCGTGCTTCAAATCGAGCATCAAAGTAAGGGTTTTTCCAAACTGGCGCTTGAGATAGGTAGGAAGTGAGGGGGCTGAAGATGGTATTTGATCTCCTTGGCAAGTAGGTTTTTTGTTTTGTTTGAGGTTTATGTTGTGAAATGGAGTAGTGTAGGTATTTACTTTGTGATTTGGATGCATTAGAGTAGGAGAAAACAAAGAAAATCAGCATTAGGGTTTCTGTTGTCAAAACAGGGAAAGATGGTTTGATTTGCTTGCCGATTTGCATTTTGGAGTTTATTGGCTATTCCAGGTATATACAACTCTTCCCCTCCATCCATAGCTTTGATCTGGAGATATGTATGATAGGACGTGACCTGAATCATGTGATTCGGGCGATTTATCATCGCGCTGGCAAAAAACGTGCCGTGCTTGGCATGTCGAGTGACGGCGATTCTGGGCCGAGTCCCAGAATCGGCCCTCGACCCACTACCACTCGGACCACTTGACTCGGCCCACCTGATTCGGCCCTTGGCCCGGTCGACTCGGCCCAAAAACTCATTCGGCCCGTTCGAGCGACCCACTCGGCCCATCCGACTCGGCCCTCGGACATCTAGACTTGGACTGGCCGAATTTGACATTCGGACCAGTCACATTTGGCCCTTTCTACTTGGCCCTCGGACGGTCCGAATCGGGCATTCGGCCCCTGTAATTCGGACCTGTTGGGCTGAATTTAGATTTTCTCAAATTTTAACCTGAAGACAGTGAAATTAACCGAGAAACCATATAGAGCCGAAACCATATCATAGATCGATCACTGGATTGAAACTTAGAGCAAGTAGTTCAAAATTTGGCTATAAACGGTCCTCCAAATTGCACATGGTGTTTACCGTAATGGCCCTACGGGCCGGGGGGGAAACCAAGTAGGTTGGAGGGAAAATGTGCATCTTGACAGGTCCTCCAAATTAGACCCTAGTGTAGTAATGGCTCTACATGAGCATGGATCCTCACTTGTAAAAGAGCAACCAAAAGCCCATACCCGAACAGAGAGAAACAGAGACCCTAGAACCTCAACGGGCCAATCTAGCCATCCAGGGCAAAAAGGCCACACCACAAGAACACATGTACTTTGTGTTCAAACTGTGTCTGGTCGAAGCAGAATACAACATCATCAAGCTATCAATGCGAGGATGACTAGACATGACAGTCCTGACGATAGATGTACCTTGAGCAGCGCTGCACAAATGACCCAAGACCTCAGTAGAGAATCCACGTCTGACTGTGCAGTTAGGGACTCAAAGGCATCTGTCAGAAGGCTTAAATTTACAAGCCAAGACCCAGAAGATGAAGACATAGTACCACCTGCCTATCTTAGGGTCAAACTCACTGCGAAAAGAGAGCATACTATCGATGCTCTGATTGATGAAGGAGCAGATTTTAACATCTTGACCTATGAATCATGGACCCTGCAAGGCCAACCAGAGCTCACACCGACTAGTGCAACTCTTAGCCCTTATGGGGGACACCCACAAGCACTCATAGGGAAGTGTAAAATCCTTGCGACAATTGAAACGGAAAGCTTGCCTATCCTATTTCATGTTCCTCCAAATAGTGCTAGCTGCGGGAAAGAAACCCTCCTAGGAAGACCCTTCAAAAGGGCGACCAAATGTGAGGCTGACTACGCAGCTCAGAGGATATACCTGACGCTACCGGGTGTGAGGATAGTCACAACCTTTAGCAAGGGTGACCTCATCGAACCTCTGGGGAAAGGCAAGGAAGGCGTTGACGTAACAGCCAAGCCTAGTAATGAGAGCAAGGAGTTATGGGAGGAGCTGATGCAAGCGCAGGTTGAATGAAGAGAACCAGTGAGTGAGGCCATACTTGAAACAAAAAGGTCAGGAGACAAGGCCAGGGATAGGGTTTGGACTTACAAATATCGTAGAAGACCACGAAAGAAGCCCAAGTCTTATAGACGAAGGCATCGATGGAGAGCTAGCACAATGCCACGATGGATATCCAAGGCGTTGCTTCGTGCTCAAGGGTATTATGCAGGCAACCGATGGATTTGGGTACCAAAACCCCCTGCTAAACCACCTCTGTCAGAAGCCCAAATTATGTCAAAAGCAAAGAGACGTAGGGGGAAACCTAAACGAAAATCCATGTCT
Source organism: Lygodium microphyllum (assembly GCF_053477565.2). NCBI lineage: Eukaryota > Viridiplantae > Streptophyta > Polypodiopsida > Schizaeales > Lygodiaceae > Lygodium > Lygodium microphyllum. Next base: position 7,224,410 of record NC_141153.1, on the reverse strand, counting down.
CAAACCAAAAATATTGGAGTGATTGAGCCCCTCACGATTGAAATCAAGAAGCCAAACATGACCTATCAAAAAGTAGATCCTCAGTCTAGCGGGCTTAGCAAGCAGATATCAGAGGTAACTGTCGAGCGTGCACAAGGTCCACTAGTGCCCAAGGAGCCTTTGACTTCCCAAAAGGATAATGAGCACCACAGGCACAACATTGCTCATGATAAGGCTGATTGCTCAACAAAACTAATGACAGAATCATCTAACAATCACGAGCAAATTCTCCAGTCATCAGTGCCAAGCCCACGTAGGAGTCCCAAATCTCCTACATCCTCTTCACCTAAATGGAACGGGAAGCACGGCAGCAGAGCAGCCTCATGCCACTACTCAACTTACACAAGTGAATGTACAAAGGGCAACAAAAGGCACGACCACTTCTGATTTGCCTAAGGACTTGACACCGCAGTCTACCAATGGTAGCCAGTCCACTGAACTAGCCACCACTACTTCCAATCAGGGACCACAGCAGTCACAATCTTTGGCCGTGACAACACCCCTTGTGGAACGTGTCCTTAGTGGTTTACCTGTGGAGGAGGTGTCACAACCAACTTCCTCGACAACTCCAACACTTTCAAAGTGCCTAAAGCCTAGGCTGGAGGAGTTAAACTCAAGGGAGTTGGCTGAAGAGCTAGACTCTCCGAAAAGGGAGGTAGTTGTGCTCTCATAACCTAGCGAGGCTATTCAGTAGGCCATGGCCATGTCCCATAAGGACACACTAGACAAAGAGAATGCTAAGGCCCAACCAAGCACATCAATGGTTGACCTAGTCCAGGGTCTTGAGTCGTTGAGAGATGCACCTTCACTGACCAGGAAAAAGAGGAGAAAACAACGAAGACAACAGCAATCACAGGTGGTTGTGGACCCCAAGAGCATTGAGACCAAGATCGATGAAGAGTTGGGGAATAAAGCATCAAGTCCATCCACCAATGAACCCATTGATGTCTCTCCTAATAGTGGAGAAACCTCAGTCACATCTGTGTGCTCTGAAAAATCAAAGCAGCCGTTGCCATCAACAGTTGCTTTCAACACTCAATCCACCAACAATAGAACTCACATCGACCAATCAAGAGTGGATACAACGTTGTCACAACAGGGTGACAAATCTATACCAGTCACATCCAAGAAGAACCATGACAAAATAGCAGCAAAACCTCAGGAAAAATGCACAATCCCTGAGAGCATAAGCAATGCTAGCGTTGACCAATCTTGCTCATCTAGGCCTGAGCCCCCAGCTATGCTAAAGCCTAAGGAAAATCTTAGAACTTTGCATGAGATAGCAACCAAGCAAGCCTTCGTTGAACATAGAAGTGTCACAGAATGCTTAACTGAGTTGGATGCTATGCTCAAAGTGTTCGCACGTGTCTACGTCCTTGCGGACATGGGCACATTCCCTAAGGAGCAGCTCGAAGAATACTTACCATTTCCCTTATCTTGGGAAGAGCAAGAACATCTTGACGAGCACTATAACAAGCTCTTACATGAACGCATGCGACTCATCTCTGACGAGGAGGCTGATGAACTGCGCTTAACCGTCACGTTCAATGAAGTACTCTGCCGACCGAATCTCATAGACATAGAGCAACTAAAGCGACTGTCAGCAGGCCAGAGTCAATTTGAGCAGCGTTGGTGCGAACGCCGCATTGTAATAGCTGAACTAGGGGCTCAGATCATGACAGTCTCTGAGGAGCGATTGGCCAAATGGCGATCCCAAAGGGACCCAACCTATGTGGCACCAACTTCCCTTCTAGTGCTGACTGCCATTCGGGGTACAAACTTGGCTGAACCTAGCCAAAAAATCTCTTTGTTTGATAAGGTTCTCACTGAGGAGGAGCTACATGTTTCCAATAGACTCGGACAAGGGTCCATGCTGCTTGATGTGGCAAAATATCTATCGGTACTAAGTAAGCTGCCACGAGTGCTGGATGTGTGTGCCACGCTCCAGTATAACCTCGAGTTCTACAATTGGTTCTTATCCTCGTGAAGTGACATGGATTCATAAATATGTATATAAATAAACACTGATTTTTGTATCACCGTGTATAAACAATATCAACACACACAAGTAATGATAGTCAAGCATAGGGAGAAGAGTTGGGTCTGACAGGCCAAGCTTCTCAAGTCCTCCTCTCATCATGCATTTAAAAGCCGTGTGACCATCCCCACCTCCAAGTGAAGGGCATGCAACCCACATTACCGCCATAGGAAGCCTTGGCCAACAACTCTGATGGTGTAGAAAGGGTGTAGTCCCTTTCTATACACCTTCTTCCCTTTCCGGTCTATCCTTCCGAGGAGGAGCCCTACCTAAATCCATGACCGCCAGCCGAGTGTCCTATGCGCTTGATAACTTGCACTATAATCCCTTACATATGAATGGTCTTATCATGTGACAAATCCTAATCCTTGATTCCGCATCTTACAGGTCCCCCCGCGAGGAAAACATGGCGAACCAAGGGCAGCTAGCTTGCAAGGACGCTCTCCGCAGCCGACGGGAACATGCAGCACACGCCCCTCCGCTGGTGTGCTACGTGCCCACTCTTAAAAGTTATGCCAAGAAACGCGGCCCTAAGCGACACTACCTTGGACGAAGGTCGAAGAAGCTGCGGGCCAGGGGAGCGGACACTCAAGGAGGCGCACACATTGTGGCAACACCAGTGGCACGAACCCCCAATGTACGCTCAGGCACCAGATGCTCAAGGGCAGAAAGGGCAGCTCGGGACAGGGAAGAATTCAATGAGCTATTTAAAGGCATTTTGGAAATGATGGCGGCCCGGGACTACACCATTCATGTCCCGGCCAACATGTTCCTTGCCCAACCCCACGGGAGCCCTGCACCAGCAGAGCCCCAATCGCCCAACCACCCAGACTCGCCTCGCCTTGTACAAATAGAGTAGCCCCATGTTGTATAAAGGCTTATTAAAAGCTACCTGGCCAGGACTCTTTGTCTTCAAATGGTTAAGTGTTGACATGTTCCCAATTGTACGAAAATTTCATATCTGCGTTTAATGTATTTCACGTCTTTAGCAAAAGAAAAAGCTAATCAAGCGTAGGTGATAAATATCTAAGTCAACACCATAGAATTCAGATAAGTGATGTCCCCTTGCGTTGCACTGGTTTATTATAGTTGCGGCATATACCATGCATGTACTCTCATGAAGTGACGAGTGGATGTAGGATGATACAGGTCTTTGTGCGAAAGTGTTCAATGCCCGATCACCACAAGACCATCGACCCCACAAAGAGCCGTGGCAAAGCCATGCTACCAAAAGCAAAAATCACCCTTGTCGACCGCCCACATCGCATGGCCCAAAGCATATTCATGGGCTATGCTCTCTTTCTGGGTCAAGCTCTATAGTTGGCTCACGGCAGTCGTTACCTCAATTGTATCAACATCGCGTGTGTCGCAAGGAGGTTTGCAATATCTCAAGTGTATCTCCCCATCTCAACAACTGTTCTCTAACAACGAGCCTAGGGCACAATCATCACTGTAATATCCATTTCCTGAGCCTTCGAAGCTTGACATTTTCCAACCCATTGAAAGGCTAATAGTCTCAACATATTGTAATGGTTGTACTCAGGCAAGTCCCAAAAGAAAAAAGAAAAAAAGAAAAAGAAAAGAGAGAATAGAACGAAAGAAAGAAAGAAAGAAAGAAAAAAGCACAAGAAAAAGAAACCAAAAAAAGAAAGAAAAAAGAAAAGAGAGAGAGAGAGAGAGAGAAAAAAACGAAATGAACGAAAAGATAAGAAGCACCCACGATCACAGCACAGCACCTAGGGGTCCTCAAATTAGGTACGTCCAGTGACCTTGGTTGACTGGCTCCATCCCTAGTCCCCTAGCCCTTTAGCATCACCCACAATTGTTCAGGGCACATCAAGGGCAGGACATACCTAGGGAGCTTGTCTCGCCTATGGTTAGACCTGTCACCCTGACCCACTTGCACAATTCTCTCTTGCACTCTGCCTTAGTACCATTGCAATCAGCGGTGGTAAGCACCGCATGATTGGCCATAAAAAGTATACCATCCTCATCAAGTGAGTCCAATAGCTTCCAGCTACCAAAAGTGCGGTGTCCCTGTATTCAATTATGCTAGGTCATGCAGTCACAATGCAAAAGGACATCTCATATACCTTCATGTGTACTTCTTCTCAATATGGACAACTTTGCTTCATCCACGCATTGTTACGAGAAACTAGCCCGCGGTCTTCTAACTACGTAATATCTAAGTATGCACGAGCACTCACATAATCTATGCACCAAAGTATATATACAGTTTGGGTCCTCAAGTGCAGGACAATACTCTAGGCTTGCTTAGAGTTCGACCTGTCTCCCAAACTAATCAAAATATGTCTTGTGCACGATAAGAAGACCAACACTACCCCTTAAGGAGAGACCACATGAGAGGTTTTCCAATTGCAGGTATTAAAGACTCCAACGAAGGTGTTGTTCGCTCTTCATCAACACTCAACTCTGAATTCCTATCCTTATCACCCTGTAAGCCTGCCAAGAATCATCATGTACAGAATCCCTAAACAAACCGCCACTTGTACTCCATCAGTGCAACCCCCTCAAAGAACAACCCTACCACTAACTCCCATTGCCCTACCACCTACCACTTAACCCACCAACGTGCCCCCAACGACCTTCCTCCCCACCAATACCAACACTCCATCATGGCAACCACAGACGTCCTTGCCACCCACGTCTTCGGTGCATGCTAACGCCTACTACCTACGATAGTGAGTGCCATGGGACTGGCACTCGTCTCGGAGGGGGTTAATGTTAACCCTCAAACGAACGAAGGTGGAAAATCTAGAAAAGCTAAAGCAGAAGACAAAGACAAAGGCCAAGGCAAAGAGAAACGGAAGACAAAGACGCACAAGGAGAAGAGTCCTAAATAAGGGAGAAAGGTGCACAAGGAAAAGCGCAAGTCAAACTTTTGTAAAAGAGCGCAAGCGCATCATGGTTTAATTCAAGGAGCGACGGGCTCTCACCCGTGCAATTTGTAAATGTACACGGGCGATGGAAAGGAATCTAGGAAGATAGAAGGACAATGGGAAAAAGGGCCTACGGCCATGTAAAAAAGAGGAAAAGGGGATGACCGCTCAAAAGGGATTTAGGGTTTTGTATATAAATGAAAAGTGAATGAAAAGCTCATTCTTGTGTGTGGCCAAAAGTAGCTCTCTTCTTCTTCTTCTTCTTCTTCTTCTTGCTTGCTTGAGCTTGTGCTTGAGAGAGGGAGTGTGAGAGTGTGAGGGAGTGAGTGTGTGAGGGTGAGGGACCGAGGAGGAGAAGCTCTCCATCTTCTCCTCTCTTCTTCTCTTGTCTTGTCTTGTCTTGTCTTGCTCGTGGAAATGGAGCTTGGAGCATGGAGCTTGAGGATGGAGCTTGCTTGAAGCTTGCACTTGGATCGTGGAGCTACCGGAGTGCGCGGAGAGGAGGTAACTCGAACGGCACAGAGGTAAGCTCACTACACCCTTAGATATGGATGGCGTGAGGTTCCAAAAGATCCCGCTACTAGTTAAGGAATAGATGGTGAAGGCCTGATACCAATCATTTCAATCTAGAGCATGCAGCTTCATATCAAAAGGTCTATCCAGGGTAACACTTGTTGGTACTAATAGGTCCAGTCAAGAGTGGTCTACTTGATATTAGATGGTCTATCTAGAGTGGTTTTTGGCTCAATATAGGGAGATTTTATCGAAAGCCAATTTATGATTGGCTAATGGCCATTATACTCAAATAAAGGATTGTTTTGAAATGACTATTTTATTTTTTATTACATACATGTTTTACAGGCATGAAACTAACCCATGTTAAAGGATTAATCAAGGAACATGGTTTGAATATTCAAACTAAATATGCTAGGACCTAATTATAAAAACTAAAGATCTTTTGGGTATGTGAGTGGAAAGTGGGTGGATGACTTTTGGAATGGAATTTGTTCTATGCCTTACTTAGAATCCCCACCTTGGGGAGTGTGATGGTTGTGTGAAGTAAAGGATATTTGGATGAGATTAAAGGAAGTTGGAAACCCCCCATGTTTTGTGTAATGGTTTTTTTTTTAAAGGGGGGCATAGAGCCCCTATGATGGCTAGTAATTAATTAATGATTCATACTTAATACTAACCTAGGTAATCTAGCTACTAACTTCATTGACTTAACTAACAAAACCAATTCACTAACTTCTACTGACTTGATCCTTTGTGTGTTGGCATGAAGGGAGCTCATGAGAGTTTACTAGCTTCTATAAACTTATTTCTTTGCATGAGTGTATGAGAATTGTTCATGTAGATGCACATGAAGCAAAGAAAAACCTTTATCTTGCCAAGAGGTTGTTCATGATGCCAGATGGTTTAAAATGCATGGAACAACATAAGGAAATCATCATATAAGGAGGTGGTATGTTACAACTACTACAACCATCATGGAACTATTACATCTATTGATATTTAGATAGATGTGTTTTCTAAACTATGAGAAACCTTATGCACATGTTTGTAAATGTACCTAAGACTACATCTAGAGACATGCATGCATACAATCAAGAGGAGGAGGAGGAGGAGGAGGAGGAGGAGGAGGAGGAGGAGGAGGAGGAGGAGGAGGAGGAGGAGGAGGAGGAGGAGGAGGAGGAGGAGGAGAAAGCAAAATACCTTGTTTGTTTGAGAGTACCTCTTGTGAAGCTATTATCAAGATTGCTTGCACTCTTGCATGAATTGTCCTCCACTTGCCCCTCTCTTGAACTACAAAGAAGAAAAAAAAAAGAACAAACTAGATTACTTGTTCTTGAGAAAAAGAATAATGACCATAATAAAATGTAGCTTCCAACCATAGGATAGCTCCTCTTGTGTCTAATACATGATGCTCTTCTTTCATCTTCTTTTCCTCAATGGGACAATCTTAAAATATGACAATAAATTCTTGGAAAATTTTATTCTCCCTATTGATGTGTCTATACAAGCATCTAAAAGATGTCAAAGTTTCAAAATGCATGTGTGTATGCAATGCACGTCCCTATATGGGCAACTACAAGTATGTCAAAGTTTTAGACTAGATGCACATAAAAGTGTGTCTATATTATGCATCTATAACAACTTTTTGTTATAGTGTGCTTTGTAGATCAGAACTGCTTAGTAGATGGAAATGGCTGAAAGATGGAATATGAGCAAGAGATACTAATGGTACTAGTATAAATGACAAGAATTTCCATGATGTAGAAGGACTTGGCAATGGGATTCATGTGGTCAAGGGTCTAGCATTATGTGGCTAGCCCACATATTTTGATAGGAATAGCTAAGGCTATGTGTACCACATGTATACCTATACTATGGCTATGCATATGCTTCCCTTGCCTAGTATACCTAAATCTAACGAAGCCTATCCTACATCTACACCTATGCTTTCCTAGTCTATACCAACACCTACCATAGCTTAGCCTACACCTAAGCCTAGACTATGTCTACACTTATGCTTGCCTTACACAATGCTATACCTATCATAGATTTGCCTATATATACTTAATATATCCTAGCCTAAGCATAGCTACACCTAGCATAGGCTATACTTATATGTAGAATGTGGTTACACCTACACCTATGCTTGCCTAGGCTACACCTTGACTAACTTGGCCTACATCTAAGCCTAAGCCTAGCCTATACCTACACCTATGCCTAAGCCTAACCTAAACCCATGCCTATATCTAGCATAGCCTATAAAATGTGCTCATCTTAACTAAGCCAAGGGGGTGATGTTTAGTAGTAATTTGAATACCTTTCTTGAGCACTACCATCAAGACCCCATAGGATTCACAAACTTAGCTAGTCAAATGATTAACCTAAGGTTCCAATGACTTTGGGGCTCTAATAGCAATCTAGTACCTAGTTGTGAAAGGATACTTTGTAGCCAAACATGATTGAGAATGGACTAGCACTGCACATGGTTCAAAGAGAGTGAGAGAGTGTGGGCAACTAATCATCAACCCATGTATCATGCCACTTTGACCCTCTAAATCATTACTAGTTGGGTTCTACTACTCAAACCTAGATAGTCAATGCTTGGACTTTTTTGTAATCTTGTTAGAAAAGAACTTGACTAATCAAGTCCTGATAGGATAGCATGGTGGTCAATGTTTGACAATGTTGGCCTTTCCTATGATCACTCATTAGGAAAGAACTTGATTAGTCAAGTCTACTAATTTTTAGGATGCCTGGTGGTAATAGCTACACATTCGCTTTCCACTTATTGCATCTAATATTATTAATCATTTGATTAAGGATCCTACTCTGATATATTTCACAAAATATTCCTTAATTAGCCCTTAGAAAAGGTTCATTGAATATTCTACAAACAGATAGATGAAAAAAATATTTTCCAAATAGCTACTTAAAGTAAATTTTAAAGAATAAGTGTAACCAATCTCAAGTAGAGAAGACTAATGGGATGTACCAACCCATCCCAAATTCCACTCTCGATCCAAGATTGATATTCCATTAAGATATGTAGTAGGGCTCCAACCTAAAACAAGGGTCTCTTTGGTGCTAATACATTGTGCTTGTCAATGATTTTTCTCTCATCATAGGATCAATTGGTTTGTGCTTAACATTAACATAATTGGAGTTATAGCATTCCCACCCCTAATCAAGCTAGGGGACATGACATTTGGTAGTCATTCAAATACCTATCTTGACCAATACCATTCAAACCCCTTAGGATTTAAGGACTTAGCTAGTCAAGTGGCTTTTGAGTCTCGTCACAAAATGTATGCCCTTCACCCATTGGGATTGACCTAAGGGACCTAGGATCTAACATTCTCTATCACTAATCTAGTACCAAACCATGAAGGATCACTTTGCAATCAATTGAGGCTAAGAGAGCGGACTATCATTGCACTTAGTTGAAAGAGAGTGAGAGACAAAGAGGAGTTGTGATCAATCCCTCTACCATGTTCTTATTTCCTTCTTTTAGAAAGCACGGGACAAATTGGGTACACCCATCCATTAGATGGTTTTATTGTGATGATTGTCCATACACTTTCCATATACGTTGCCAATTTGCAATTATATAATCAAATCCTACCACACTTTGTATATAAAGCAACTTCCTTAATTAGTCCCATTGAATAGAGTTTATTCAATGCCTTTAGTTTATGTGCACAAAAACAATGAAATTGGTATGAAGGGAAAAGGTAACCAACCTAAAGTTTGAGACCACCAAAATACTTCAAACCATTGTGAACATAAGTTCTCATTCCTCTTGGTATCTCACAATTGGGCACCCCAATCCTAAACTAGGTCAATCTCACCCTATGGATCCCTCTCTTCTAATTGAAGTCCCTCTAGTGCCCATCACATTACACACCATACTTAGAGAGTATTTTGTACATATCATAGGATGGTCACAAGTATTACCTAAACAACTAGAGCCCTAAGGTTCTTATACTGTACAAGAAGAAACCTTGCTCACATATTTGACCTCTTATCTAGGTGGTTTTTTACACTATAAATGGCAATTAATCTACTTGGTGAAAGGTATGACAAAACAAGACTCGATTGTTGAGAGTGTAGGTCGATATCAATATCACATTCCATCATGACACATTTTTATATCACAACCACAACCACAAGTGATCATATCCAACCATAAGCATTTGAAACCAGAGCAATTCATCTTTTAACCAACTAGTTTGTCAAGGGAAGAGTGCATATCGACATCACTAACCCATCCCATCATGATGCATTTTTCAATCACACAACCAAACATATCTAATGACAAGCATTTGAAATTGGAGCAATTCATATTTTAAAAAACCATCTTAAACCACCACAACTCATTAAGATACTTTTTCATAACCTCTATCTTAGGTATCAACACATCTATCTCCATGCTAGTACAATGTGCAATTCAAGAATTAATTACATCCTTTTTTTGTAGCCACCCCAAATGTGCGATTGCTATTTCATGTCTCTAATGATAGCATCCCATAAAGTCATCGCATCTGTACATATATAGAATTACTATATTGTGATCTAAATAGTCACACCAACTTATGGGTAGTAAGTCACCTTTTACCACACATGTCCTTATGGTTTGATTTTCTCCACTAATAGTGTGTTCATCCATGTGAGACACTTGGGGACTTCTTTCCTTGTATAGCTCTAGTCAATTCGAGACTTTGCCTTAGGGTCACTTCTTTTCTAAGATCCCTTTATGATATATGTATATATTCTAATTCTTCTTGATATATCTTAGGTCACTTTTAAATAATATAGCCTAAGTATTAACTTACAAGGAGCTAACCTAATTTATCAATCCTCTAACATATCTAGTAAATCATAGTTACAATGACAAGCATTAGATATTACTAAGGAACCAACCAATATATTACTTAAGGAGAGTTAGACACACGCATAAAAGGTGAACTACAAGAACAACCATTTTGCCAATGCTCTTTAAGTTTTGACATTCTATTTCAATACATTTCCAACCCCTCATTGATTGCAAATTTAGAATTGCTTCCTACATGTCTACATACTCCTTAAGGTACTCTTCCTTGTGTTAGACTTGCCTAAGTCATTCAAGGAATTTGCCTTAGGTGTAATACCCCGCCAGTGCTCCGCATACGAACTCACCCCCTTACAATTTTTAATAAAATTAGTTTATTTTTTTAATTTCTCCCATCCCCTGCCACCACCGCCGAATAGGTGGTGAGGGGAAGGGGGACGTCGACGATGCCGAGGCAGGGAGGAAGAACGCGATAATGACGATAGTGGAGGAGGGAGCCCTCAGGCCTACTGCCCCCCTCTTGACAAGTCCACCATGCAAAAGGACGGGTCCACCTCCTCTCCACACAACCCTCCAATAATAAACCCCTTCATTATTATAAAACCCCCCCAATCACAAGGCAAAAAAGGCTTGGAACGGCATGCTATAGAGAGAGAGAGAGGAGAGAGGAAGAGAGAGACAAGGGAAGAAGGAGAAGAAGAAGAAGAAGAGAGAGAGAGAGAGAGAGAGAGAGAGAGAGAGAGACTCTAAAGAATCTCCTCCTCTTTCCCTCTTAAGAGGGTGGCCACATGCATATTTCTTCCCATTTGGCCGCGAATCTATTCCCCATAACTCTCACAAGATTGTCCTCCATCCTGCAAGATGAACTTTTCCCCAATCGGCCCTCTTCTCGAGCAACTGGTTTGCTGAAGTCTTGTGTGAGTCACATCTAAAAGAGGAGAAGACCAAAGATGGTCCCCAAGCGGAAAGTGTCACGCGCAGATGACAACCCCACAATGAGCAACAAGGCCTCGGGCGAGGGCATCACTGTCAATCCAACTACGACACTGGTCATAAGTAATGTATTCCCAATTTGATAAATGCTTGCTTAGTTTCTCGCATGCGATATGTTAGGTTCTAAACTTTACCACATGAGAATAGTCCATTGAAAAAGGTAAACTTCGTCTCAACTATTCTAAGGATTGAGTTTCCCAAATGCTTGTTTCAAGAGAATTTAATTACATTCAGATGCGATGGGATAAATTCATAAACAACATGTAAGGCTTCAAGCATTATCGACTCCTCGTCCTCACAATAGTAGTGGCGTTTTCATCACCTTTAAGGTATTTATTGCAACATGCACGCTTGATGGATGGCATGGTAAGCAATCTAGCTTAAAGAAAATTCATCCCAGAAACTCTAGGCTTTGCCCAAGCTCTTGCTAACATCATGAACTAATAGCTCATGTTTGATAGATTGGAATCTTGATGTTATGCATAGTTAGCACAAACAACAATCATAAGGGCTAAAACTAAGATGCCTTGGGGTCCGTCTGGCAAGTGCTACCTTCATCCACCCAACTCGGGGATTGAGCTAGGTACAAACTACAATTCCAAGCTTCAAAGGCAAGTGAAGAGCTCTAGGGATTAGGAAACCCTAAGTCAAAGGAAAGACCGGTGCTTTTATGCTTGTTGGGAAGGAGGCTGGGTTATCGATCAATGTAAGTGATTAATAGAACTTATATCTTGTACAATGTTTGAAACCTTAACATATGCCTATGGGAAGGTTATTTCGACTATTTTTGCAATGGTGGAAAATGATATCATTGTTTTGTCGATTGATCCAACATTGTCCTAAATGCTTTTTGCATTAAACTGATTGTTGGGATGTGATTTGGATGATTATGCCAAGTACTTTGTTTGATGGTAAATGCATGGTAGGGGTCAGTGATGACAAGTTACCATGGGGAATAAAGGAATGTTTTCTTGGAAGATGATATTAGGTTGATTGCCTTGATTGTGCTTGATTCTTAATTGGATTAATTAAGGAATGATATTTTGCGCGGGTGGATCTCATCTCCAAGGTCACGCCACACTACAACCCAAGAGGGCATTGCTCGATTCACAGGTCAAAGTTTGAGTGGTGAAAAGGCCAACCATGGAAGCTGTGTCTCACTCCTAGGTTGCTTGGGGTCAGGTGGAGCTTTGGACACCCCTTGCCTAGTCTAGAATGGAGTTGAAGACTATAATGTCTAGGGCATTGGAAGATCCTATTCTAGATAATGGATGGAAATTATGGTGCCATGTGATTTGGACTCGGTACTTCTACTGGGTAGAAGGAAATATATAATTTCTCCTGTATGGGAAAGAGACAAAGATTAACTTGAAGATAAATTAAGGAACTTGTTTGAATGTGTTTGTCAAAGGATTGCTTACTCTGTATTCATGTTAGTGTTGTAAATTACGCGAGCGAACCCTATTCCATAAAAGGCTTAATTAAGGAAGGTGATTTTAAGTGTCGCACATAAATGTGATAAGACCTAATTAGGTAACTAAAGAACGCATTTTGAGGGAAGTGGGTGGGCGGAACCCCCAACGGGTCCGCCCACCAACGGGTCCGTCCTACGGAGGGTGGTCCCAAAGAGCTGGGAGGCTTCTCACAAGGCTTTACCATCGTTTGACCTTTAGGTATGGTTAGGTTAGAACCTGATTCATGCCGTCTTAGGGGACCGGAATGGGACTATTCCCTACAGGCGGAGAGGTTGAGTGGCATATCCCTCTCGTTTCCCATTCTCTTAGAGCCAAGTGCGGTATGGATCTACTTAGGATTGCATATCCCTGCATAAAGTAGGATGTCCAAAATCCGATGTTAGAATGCTGTTAGGAGACCTTGATCCTTAGGAACCTAGATTTCAGGTCGATACTAGTGGGTTCACAACTGTGAACGTTCCATTGTGAGGGAGAAGACTTGGGAAACCCTAGGCAACAAACCCCGAAACATTCCATGGGAGTGCCGAGCGGCGATGCTTAAATTCGTTTCTCGATGGACTGCTAAAACGTGCTTGGATAGCGGGCATGTTACATTAGGGATGGTCGCGGCTCGTGGAAGAGTTCTTTCAATCTTTGCCAGGATGACCTAATGTTACTAATAATTTAGGGCAATCCATTATGTGGATTGGGTTTTTACACCTATGGTAGAAGCCTTTATGTAAATCCTAACCTATTATTGAGGAATCCCTCTTACCCGTTTTTTCTTCTTTATTCATTTTAGCCCTTTGATGTTGTTAAACAAAACCAGGGCTTAATTTAATCTCGCAATTACTCAAGTGATGCAACTTACCATGTCACGATATTTGATGGGGAGACATTTGCCACATGTTTCATTGATGCATGGCTATTTGTTGTATGGTATCTTGGCCTAAGTGACTGTCCTACTTTGTTGAACTTGCTTGATGCTAGCAGCAATGAGAGGGTGAAGTGCTAAGTTAGTGAAGAAAGGGAATTGATGATGGAATAGGGGGAAAGAAAACTCTTCTTTTGTCTCTCCTTCTCTCTCTTATTTTCTCTCTCTCTTCCTCTCACATTTCCCCCTTCTATCACATCTTTCTTCTTCTCTATCCTCTTTCTCCCCGTTCACATTCCCTTCTTATGTACTTATACTTTTTGTATGGTCCCCACACTAGGATATCATTGAGTGTGCCACTATCGAACATAGGAAAAAATTGTCAAACAAGGGGTCTCATAAGTAAAAGCAATACATTGTACAATTAATGCATTTACCATTTTCATGCCATGATCCACCTAAAATTGTTGCCACTTGGTGTTGTCAAAGCCCCTATACACTTTGCATAGTATTTTAGGTTTGAAGGAAAATATACTATATCATTTATGACTTTTAGGCATTGCCCAAAGACACATTGCCCAAGGACCTTCCTTGGCTTTATCACATTGAAAGGAATGCCAATGTTTGGTGTGTACTGGTGATTCCTCAACATGCACAAGAATGCTCATGCTCATGATGGATCTTATTGTTTCCATGTGGCACTCAAATTAATGCTTGCATCAATGGCGCTTTTCAAATGCTTTGAAAGATAGGTTAGGCCAAACATGTCCATTTCTCTCTTTACATATGCTTACTAGTGCTAACTTCAGGTCTTCAAGCATTTTTGGGTCATTCTCGCACAAGGTGCAACAAAGATGCAAGTTTTTGTTGGGGTTCCAAAGTTCATCAGCAACTAGATGTGGATAGCCACACTGTTGTATAGAATTATGCAAATGGCAAATTATGCTCGATTGTAAAAGTTAATAGATGGAATATAGGGCAAATGCATAGGGCTTACATTAAGGTCAGTCTTTCTAAACTCTCTACTAAAACGAAAAACAAGCATATGGGCATGATGGTGAAGGCTTAATCTAACACCCTACAAAAACAATTTGTTAAGATGACTCAATGACACGATTACAAACACATGCACAATTTTTTTTTGTTAAAACATGGAAAATGTAATCGAGACTATAATTGTTTATGTGCATTTAACCATTATTTATCATAATATATATATATATATATATATATATATATATATATATATATATATATATATATAGAGAGAGAGAGAGAGAGAGAGAGAGAGGGAGAAGGCACAAAGGTTCTTGGATGAGGAGAACCCTTACACTAGGAAAATGGGTAGAGCCTTACACTAATTAGTTAGCATTAGGGAAGCAAGCTGTAAATATGCAATTGCAACTTGCTCAAGAAATAGCAAAACTTTTTATGCTCACCACTAACCTATAAAACCTCAAGCAATCCCATGAGGAGTTGAAATGTGCATTTAAGGGTCTATAGTGAACCATCAAAGAATCACACTTACATGCCACAAAGAGCTTAGAATCTAAGACTAAATATGTACAATAAAAGTTAGTCTAAAAATTAAATAATGTGACTTTGGAAAGAGAACAATTCGAGCAAGAGGTGGTCACAAGACATCTCATGTCCATCAAATAAGATATGTAATGAAAGTCCATACAAATTGTTATCAAACTAGTAAAGGAGGACGATAAGGAGAGCTTAAGGAAGAATTTGGCTACAAAAAGTCCTAAATATAATTTTGGCACCACACTGTCCATGATAGAAGGAGAACATGCCAAAGAGAATCTCATGAGAACTAAGAAAAATGCAAGCTATAGTAACTGGGAGATTAAACATAATGGATTCACCATGACATCAACAAAACAATTGTAAAAATTATGTGGCACACTGTATAGAATCTTAGCAAGAAATGGAGAGTGCATAACAAATAAGTGAAGAACTTATACAAAGTTGGCTCTGTCCACCTGTGTGCTTTTCCTATGAAGCTTAGATTGTGATCTAGAAAAATGATAGATGAAAAGATTGAGGCTAGCTAGAAGAACTCTGATTGAATGAAAGATGGATCAACATGGTTTTTAGAAGGTCTCTTTTTTATAGCTTGCGAGGTAGTTAGCTCAACCTAACCAATATGATCTCCATTAGTCATCTAGGGAACAATTCAGCTAGGGTGTTGCCCTTAAACCTTACTAGGGGGGCCACTAGTTCCCCTTGAATCTCCCAACAAGGCCAACCAAGGGACACCACCCTGCAAAATTATGTTGTGTGCTTCAAGTTGATACAACTTAAGTACTCTATCTAACACAAACACTAGACCCACAAAGGTCACCTTTTTCCCATCCAATTACATAGATCTCATTTGACATGCAAGCAAGACCCAACCAATGTTCAATCTCACAAATGGCTCTCCTCATAATGGGGGGCTTTGAACTTGGAGTACCATGGATCATTGGTGGCACCTTAGGAGGGTGAGGTATTGAGCATACCTAAAAAACCCAACTATCTTGTTTTAGTATGAAAGCTCAAGAGTTAGAACAAGAGCAAGTAAAGGTAATAAGAAGACTAAGAATGCCTTCTCCAATATTGATATTTAATTATCAATGGGACATGGATCCAAATGACAAGCTCTAAGAAAAAAGTAAAGGGCATATTGGTGAAGAGCCCCCATCAAGTTTATTGTGCAATTAGACCCAAAAGGAATCAAATGCATGAACCAACCCTTCAAAATCCTCAACCTAGCATGTGCCCACTAAGATTCCTTAGATATTTTTTGGTTGGATAAACCTACATAGTTTGAAGTTCCTTTTAAAGAACCCAAAGAAACACAAGATAGGGTTAACCTCCCTCCCATCTTGACTTTATGGTCCCTCAAAACCTCATGAGAAGTACCTATTATATCCACCATTGACAGTCTCATAATTGTAGGAACCTTTATAGTTGATCAAATAGACAAAGAGGATTTTGTCAAGAGTAGCAAAGATGGAAAATCTTGGAAACTCTTAAATTTCCATTCCAAAACTTTGCCATCTCCAAATACCCTATTGGAATCTTTGATGTGCTTGTTGTCACTTGGCCTATAGCCTATCGTTGACCTTGAAATAATATACAATATAAATTTATTAGTCTAGAGTATTTGCCCTTCTTTAGGCTATAAGTTTGTTTTCCTCTATCACTAGTACACCCTCATGGCTAGTCCTCTTGCTCCAAATATCTAGCTCTGCAATAGAAAACTACACAACATTCTCTATGACGCCTCCAAACTAGCCCCCAAAAGTGGGGGATAGGTTCATCCACATCATTGTCTCCTAGATGAGTCACTCACATTTTCCACTCTAATCAATCAACCATTCAAATTAAATATTCTTATATTAGTCTTTATCCTATGAATATTGCAAGTTTCATACATTTTGGTCTCTATGATTGCAATGCAATTTCCTGTATTCTTCTCAAGAATGGTAGTTAAATCGATGTGTGGATCATTTCTTACAAATACTCTTTTTAAGAACCTTAGAGTGTCCCACGTATGGTAAGCTCACACTCATTTCTTCCACTAAAATATTTGTCAAATTATCCAACTTTTTGCCAAGTGGTGAGCCTACACCTCATCTATAGAATTTTTTGGTCATCTATGCAATTCTTGGTACATAGCTCAATTTGACTCCTTTCAAGTAGGCATTATATCTCACTTGCACTATGGCCACAAAGGAATGTCCATCACATCTACCTGAAACAAAGTATTTTGATTCTTCCAACCATGATTGCTCTCATGCTTACATGATTAGTCTCAAAAAATTTTGTAACAAGCATAAAAACGCTATTTTGTCTTCTAGAACAAGCCATGATAAAATAAATTATTTAATAGCCTAGTGTATATATTATTCAAGTGAAAATACCACATTAGAGAGAGAATATTGATCATTAACATCATACATAATGTTATTAAATGAAGCTCAAAAATTGCAAAGCACCAAAAAAGGTATTTCCCTTTGAATGGAGAATCCATTATATAAATCACCTTTTCATGCTCTATTTCTCTATAGCTATCATATCTTCCCTTTTTGCTCTCTTCTCATCAATATTGACATCAACATGGGCCTTTACATTTGCATTAGTGCCAAACAATAGCCACAATAGTAGAGTGAGTAGGCTGGGCACAAATTGGGTGGACTACATGTGGGAAGCACATAACATAATGCTTCTTCTCCTGCATCTTCTCCATACTCTTCTTCACTTATCTTCTTCATCTATTCATCCCTCTTTCTAATCTTCATTATCTTCTTCCTCTTCATACTCTTTCCTATTTTCATCATACTCTCTCCTCTTCATATTTCTCTCTATTATCTTCCCCACATATATTTACCTTATTGTAAAGTATTCACCTTTATCCTCCACCATCATCTTCATTTTATCCTTTGTTCAAGGCACGGATTGGAGCAAGTTAATTAGGAAAAACATTGGATCAAATTTGCAATGGATGTCATGATTAGCAATGTGGAAATGAGTATGAACATGCTATGTTTCCATAGATGGTAGAAAGAAAAGATGAAAGGGATTTTTCTTCCTACATGTGATAGAATCTATAAGTCTCAATGCAGTGTTCATTTAAACTATTATCTCAAATTGCCTAGTATGCAAAGTCAACAAATATAGGCATTATGGGGATAAGGAAGTGGGTTATGAATTCATTCCTAAATGCATTTCATTCCCAACACATCTTTCACTTCTTCATCTCAAAGATACCTACCATGATCAGCTTCTATCCTCTACAACATCAGCATGGACATATTGTGCTTCATCATGCTAACAGGTATCTAAACATAATCACTTCAATAAGCAAGAATCCCAAATTTATAATAATTTCTAATGTCAACACATTCACGTGCATCTTAGTTATTAGAATCTTTATGGACATCCATATCATAATGTCATGTAGTCATCCCTCTCATGCATACCATTCCATAATCAACTCCTTATGGACATCATCAACACTATAACACCACTAGGAGGAGCATAATCTCATAATTATTTTTGTTAAGATGACCCTAATCATGCATACCATGCTAGCACATTATCAATGTAGTTATAACCATCAACACCACCAATAGACAATCGATGATAAGTGGAAGAGACAATCTAAGTTGATTGCTTTAATCATTATGAGGGCAGGACTATGATTCCATAATCAACTCCTTATGGACATCATCAACACCATAACACTAGGAGGAGCATAATCTCATAATTATTTTTGTTAAGATGATCCTAATCGTGCATGCCATGCTAGCACATTATCAACTTGGTTATAATCATCAACACCGCCAATAGACAACCCATGATAAGTGGATGAGACAATATGAGTTAATTGCTCTAATCATTATGAGGGTAAGACTATGCTTTGATGGAAGATCTTTTGGTGCCTTGGACATGGATTTGATAATTGAATGATCATCATGTAGGTGATTACAACAACACTCCTTTGTCATGCTAAAATTGGAAAGCTATCTTCAAAATCCTATAGTACCATGTAGATTTTGACCACATAAAATTGATGGCTACATAAAAAATAGCCTACCATTAAGGCACCATGAGTTGCTGTGAAAATGACACACTTATTGTATTTACAGCACCATAACTTGCTACGTCCTCTATATTCAATGATGTTGCAACAAACTATAAAAAACTACCCCTACAACTCGGTTAGCATGTTTAAGACATTTGATGCCATCAGCATGAGAGGCATACTCCCTCAAGCAACCAATTCCACCAATGTGAAATGGTTCCTATCATCACCATGGATTGCAAGTACTCTTGAGACTCATATAAATTCAAAAGAAGTTAGAGATATTGCAACAACACTACTACTTCTTTATCTTGCCTTCCTACTCATTTGATGACTATGAACATGAATCTCAAAAGTTACAATCTTATACTTCCTACCTTCCCACTCACTTAACTGCATATGGAGATCCTATAAATCCAAATGTGATCTTAGATATGGCAAACTTACACTCGTCTTTCAATTTCACCTTCCCACTCTCTCCTTTGTATACATCCTCATAATTATCTTGGAGAGAGAGAGAGAGAGAGAGAGAGAGAGAGAGAGAGAGAGAGAGAGAGAGAGAGAGAGAGAGAGAGAGAGAGAGAGAGAGAGAGAGAGAGAGAGAGAGAGAGAGAGAGAGAGAGAGAGAGAGAGAGAGAGAGAGAGGATGGAAAAGAAGGGGAATTAGAGCATAGAGGGAAGACAATAGAATAGGGAAAAAGGAAGAGAGACATTAAAAAGGAAAAAAGAATAGGACAATAATAAGAAAAAGAGGGGAAGAAAAAAGGGATAAAAGATGGGACAAAGAAGTCAAAAGAGAGAATATAAAGAGAGATATAGAATAGAGAGAGCAAGTGTAATTGGATGAGAGGAGAAGTAGTAGAAAGTTAGAAGCAGCTACAAAAAATGGGAACACATAGAAGGAAAGAGTACACACTAACATTCTTTAAGAACATTCATAGGGACTATCTACCCTTCAAATAACACACAAGGAGAAACCATTGCTATAACAAGATACAAGGAAGTCACATCCAAAGCTAAGAGAGGATCTAAATCAAACAAAAGATGACTTGTGACCATTTCCAAGCATTATCCAATGTGTTATCTCTTAGTTGAACCTTAGTTATCATGGTTGTTCTTACTATGAGAAAGCTAACAAGGAGTTAGACTATGAAATTGTTTAGAGAATAGATGTGAATGAAGCAAATGTCATTGAGAAAGCAAGGAAAAAGAAGTAACATACCTAAGTTAGTGACATGTTAGAGTAGTTATAATTTAAGATACTAGGAAAACAAAATACTTTTTCCTAAGGACCAAAATGAGAGCTACCAAGGGTGTAATGAGAGGAATAGAAATTGCCCTTAGATGTAGTCATGATGACCCTATATTACGTAATTGACCCTATCAACTTGTCTTAGGCAAAGCCTTGAAATTATTACGATAGGACCAATGCAAAGGGAAGAGACTTAGGGAGTTGAGGATGATGTCATGTTACCCTTGTTAAGAGGAGGACTATCCATAAAGATGTGATAAAAGATGGCTTGAGAGATATGCTTAATTCCACAAGTTGACAAGGATATTTGAACTAGGTTGACATGTATAGCTATGTGCTTGATTTTGAATGGTTTGGAGAAGTGCGGTTTACTTTTTGTTGCGATTACATGATGTTGGATGTGTCCCATGAAAGCAGCTTTCCCAATGATGGATTGATTGAAAATAGGTGCAACAAGGTATGAAAGAGGATATCACACTTGATAGGGAAAATTTTCAATGAGAATTTTGGCTTGAACTCCTTTGCAATATCTTCCAATGTGTTGATCTCATCCCACCTTGTACTAGTCACCTCATTTGCATTGAATATAAGAAACAAGTGAGGCATGCCCCACATGTCAACCATTGTGATGTCTTTCAAGTTATACCACTACTAAGGAGAGCTTAGTATTAATGCTAGTATGTTGTAGTGGAGTATATGCTTGATCGCTTCCTCATTGAAAGTATTCTTATTTGCTAGCTTGTAGTTATTGATGTCTCTTTGTAAGCAAGTTGTGCTCATGCTATTTGCGATTAATACAATTTTTTTTAGTTGGTATAAAATTAGGATGTAAAGCTTGTGCAAGGTGTAGATAGAGAAGAGGGTTGATGTGCACATGTTGATGTATTCACTGAGATACATATTACCATCATATGTACCACAACCAAGTGGGAAAAGGAATGCAAATAGTGTGCTCTCCAAGGTGATATCTAGGTAGGATGAGCTTTTACAAATTATCTATTTTGAATATTGATATTCTGTGATATCCCGACTTTGATTTAAAATTTTTGTGACTTCTCACAGAATGGACTTAAAGAACTTTAAAATCATTAAGTAGAAAAGATCTCCAGCAAAAAGACTCGAGGATCGTAACTCGGATTGACAAGGACTATAGCCACCCGCCAAGAAAGTTACCGTGTGAACGAGAGTTATGATCCATATTAGTCATTAGTGTCAATGTCTATAGTATGGATGATCCAAAAATACTAGATTTTTGGACAAAACTAGCATACTTTTTATATTTTGGATGTTATTTATTGTAAATAGCCTAAAAAGCTATGGAAACTTCTAGAATAAGGTGTCATGCAAAAAAAAACAAGGGACTTTTTTAGCTAGTTTTGGAGATTTCATGCAAAAAGAAGGATTGGCAAAATCGCACACATCGCGATCGTAGTTTATAGGCAACAATGGGCACTCCGAATGAGGAGAAGAAGAAGGAATGATCTGGAAGAATTTGGACCAGGTGTCCTAGGGTTTTACCCCCCTTTCGGAGACAGCGTTACCATCAAATTGCATCTTGGAAGCTTTAGATTGTTGATTTTGCCAATATTCCTTCCATAAAGATCTCTTCTTCTTAGCCACAACCCTTCTTCTCCAATTTAATTATAAATAGGAGGCATGGGGAGCCGTTGAGGGTAGTCAGAGAGGAGGAGAGGGCCCTCTCAAGAGTATAGAGAAAGAGGGAGTGGGGCAAGAGAAGTGCAAGCACGGGAATTTCTCGTCAAGAAGACAAGGAGGATACTTCTTGAACTCTCGAATTCAATTCCTCCGTCCCTTCTGTCATATTCCCATGTGGAATCAAGACTCTTCTCGATTTCTCGAAATTCTCGGTGATTGCTTCCCCGCCCCATCAATCAAAATTTTGACAGTCTAATTATCCCCAAGCTCTTTCGCCAAATTTCCATTTTTTGCAATCTCGCGATTAAAGACCATGGTCGTGAAAAGAAGAAAGCTACGAAGGTCGTGGAGGCGAGAGCTGCCAATAATGCTGCGGATACAATTACTACAAACAGAATGGCGAGTGCGGGGATTACAAAAATGAAGCCGCAAATACCATCAACCAAGCACCCATCATAAATCATGAGGTACTATTTTTCTTAAATAAAAATAGCTAGCAGGTCGTTATCCCATGAATAGGCAATAGAAGTTGCATGCGTAAAATAAGATTTTATTCGATTCCTGCATGTAATTTCTTTGAGGAATTCTTAACTGTGAATTCCAAGGAGTAACTTGGGTCTGTACAAGAGATGAACCTAAGCGAGTACATGGAAGGTATTGTGTCTCTAAAATATTTAATTTTTTAAATTTTTTTGTCGATCAAATGAAATATTTGATGGGTAATAACGGATGCTAATCATCGGTATATAAGAGACCTTGAGATGTAATTGCCAAATGATACTGTTCGTAATTAAACTAACCAAGATTTTCTTTTATTGCGAGCAAAGACCCACGAAACTCCAAGGGAGTTATCCTCAAGTATGAAATTTTTGCTTAAATTCATTCCAAACTAATCCCCAAGGAAGAGAAAGCCCAAGAACACTATTGGAAGGTATTGCAACTTATGCTGATTTGTCTCAAAGTTATTTTGCCACTTATGCTAATTTGCCTCGATGTTATTATTTTTGGAAAGAAAAGATTTGTCTTGGAAATAAACTTGTTAAAAATTTTATGCATAATGCATTCAAAATAAGATATTTGTGATTATAATCTAAGTACTAATCTTTCCTAAAATCATCAGGCTAAAAGATGGATGACTGAGTACAAATTACCGACTGAGGCAGTATTCCGGTGAACACAGAATGCCGATGAGGCAATGTTCTTGATGGCGCTAAACCTCCCCAAGGCTAGCGTGAATAAAACCTCCTCCAAGGGGTTTTTCTTTTTTTGTTTCACATTAGTAAGTTTAGACCAATCATGATGCGAAAGGTCTTGTCGTAGGGAGCTCTAGTTAGGAGGTGAGGATACTAGGGGGCTCTGTCATAAACTCCTTAGGCTCTTCTGAGTTGCCAATTACCCTTCAATTTCTAGATTGTGTCTAGACGTTCCAATACTAGTTGGGGAATGGAAATTGGAGAGAATAATACCTTCAAAAACAAGAAAATATTTGTAAAATTCTTTTTTTTGAAAGAAACTATTAAGAAGGAATTGCTTTACTCTATTTTTGTGTTGTGAATTAAGGGCGTGTAACAAATTTGTATCAAGAGATAATTCAAAGAAGATGTTTTATATATTGAACCTAAAGTGGTAGGTAATTAGATAACTAAAACTACTCTCTTGAGGGAAGTGGGAGGATGACGGATCCCCACCTATGGTTGTGGACTTTATAAGCCGAGAGCTTTCCTAAGGAATGAAAATCACACTTGATCGACCATTAAAAACCAGAAAGCCTGATTTGCATCACTTTAGAATCTGCTAATACTAATTAGCCACTAGTAATAGATTTAACTAGAAAAACTCATGTCATAGGAGCAGTTGGAACTTCCATTGTGGGGTAGTAGACTCAAGTGAGCCTAGTTAGCAAACTTCGAGGGTTTTATCAAAATTCTGGATAGTGCTTCCTAGGAAATCCCTTAATGGGCTACTAAGAACATACCATTGAGAAAATATCAGGCGGCACATTATTTATTTACAACATAAAATATCTTTTTCCTTAAGTACTGAAGTCTTCTCTTGTTGATATATAATCTTGATTTTTGGCAGAAAGATGACCCTTGAAAATGATTCCTAATTTTCCAAGTTATGTTTATATCAACAACGCACTCCTCCAACTTTAGCTAGAGAAACCAGATGATACAGATATTAGATCAAATATACAATCATGCACCCATGTATTACGAAAGACGATGGATGTTAAGCGGAGGGTATTGTTACATTGACACAAATCGTCTTGCTTACCTCCTGAATAATTTAAAGAGATTAAGATGGATGGAAGCCCTCAAGATTGCCAATATTTATCTCTTCTATGAGGCCAAAGTAAACTCAAATATGTTCACTAGAAGACAACATGTCCAACTAAACCGGTACATCTATGAGGAGGTTACAAGGGTTATACCGGTTGATCAAGTCATGGTTGTAGGATGCTCCAATTGCCGTAACTATAAGAAAGATGAAATACTGGATCTTCCTCTGAAATATAGATATATAGATTTCTGGATATTTATCATCAGAATTATAATTACTATGCAATGGATGTATCACAATGACATGCCTTGACTGTGGTAGGAAAATCTTTTCCAAGAATAATATGAGCTCCCGAACTACTTGAATAATGTATTCCCTTCCTATTGACGTAAATAATTATTTTTGTCCATCCGTTTGTCTCTTTGATAAATCAAAAATAGTAGATAAACTTTTTTTCTGATTAAAAATTAAAACTCTCTTTTGAAGTATAAACCCTGATCATTGTCGAAAGGACAAGTAGTACATAATTTTCCTCCTAGTTTTAATGAGGTAGAGTGAGCAAGTGAACATCTTTTGGTTTTGAATATGGTTGGAAAGAAAATCGCTTATAAAATTGCATAATTCTCAGAATGTCACCCCGAATCTCAATACTATAGAAGCCCAAGAGAAGAAATTTCTTCTCAAGCAATACAAGCCACCGGAGTTTGATGGTAAAGGAAGGGACATTCCAACTGAAGGAGAAATATGGATAGAATCTATGGAGGAATATTTCACTGCTGCAGGGACTGCACCGTCAAATCAAGCCATGATCACAAGCTAAAACTCATAGGAGATACCCACCTTTGGTGGAAATAATGGTGCAAGGACCAAAGAACACCCGAAGGCACTATCACTTGGGACAAAATTAAGGACATAGTACGAGGGAGATATCTTCCATCCACATATCAAGCCCAGAAGATGAACGAGTTCTTCAATCTAAAGCAGTTAAACCTAAGCCTAGAAACCTACTACTCCAAATTTGTAACACTTCTAAAATATGCACCTACGATGGATGTTTCACAGCAAGTATCCAAATTTTGCAATGGTCTAAATCTGCCCCTGAATACGCATCTTGAATCAATGAGACCATCTAATTTACAAGATGCATTGATTCGAGTAGCTCCAATAGTTTAGGAGATTGAACAAAGGCCAATAAATGCAAAAATTTGGAACAGAAATAGTCAAAATAAGGGAAACTTCCAAGATTATGCAAAAAGAGCCCTAAGGTTCAGTTGGGCTAAAGCCTCCCGAATAGTAAAGGGATTGAAGAAAGGATTACACATCTATCTAATTAAAACTCAACAAGGCTAAGCAAGATGGTGAAGCCAAGGATCAACCATCTTAGCTAAAAGAATATGCGAATGTTTTTCCAAAAGACCTGACACAGCTCCCACCAACAAGGGAAGTAGATAATGAAACTCAACTTATTCCAAGCGCTACCCCAGTCGCCAAACGGCCTTACCAAATGTCAATTCCTAAATCCATGGAGCTGAAAGAATAACTCAAGCAGCTATTAGACCAAGGATACATCTGGCCAAGTAATTCACCATGGGGAGCCTCGATTTTATTTCAAAAAAGAAAGATGGAACACTCCACCTTTGTATAGATTACTGTGGATTAAACAAGGTGATAGTGAAAAACAAATATTCAATTTCCAGGATAGATGAGTTGCTTGACCAACTCCAAGGAGCAAAGGTCTTTTCAAAGTTTGATCTCAGATTAGGATATTATCAAATAAGAATTAGGGAGAAAGATATCCCTAAAATTACTTTTAACACAAGGTACAATTGATGCAAGACATTTTCCGACCCTACCTTGACAACTTCATCCTCGTCTTCTTTGATGATATCTTAACGTATTCCAAGAATGAAGAAGACCATGAACCATAGCTACGAATAATTCTTGAAACAATGAGAGCCCACAAACTGTATGCTAAAAAGAAGAAATGTGCTTTCTTCAAGAAGCAGATTGAATATCTAGGATTCATAGTATCGGTAGATGGCATTTTAGTGGATCCTTTCTGTTGGGGGTAAAGGCGCCTCCGCCTAGTTGCCTGTGTATTACTACATTGACAGTGCTCGCACCTACACACTGCAGGCGGCAAGTGACCATCACCATCACTTTTTTCTTTATTCTTTATTCTTTTAGTGACTGATGAATAAAGGGAAGGCCAGTCACACATTGTGACTATTGTAGTTCCCACATTACAAGTCTCTCTCTCTCTCTTACTCTTGCTCTCCTGCCATAGCTCTCCCATGCAAGCTTCGATCCTTCTCACCTTTCAACTCAGTATCAGAACATGGTTGCTTGAGCATTCGACTCCTTCAGCATTCATTCGAATCCCTACACCATTGGTTCTCACTCTTGGCAGCCATATCCGACTCCTTCGAGCTCTGATCACTCCTTGGCTTCTCGAGCACCTACCCGACCCATTTGGGCACCCTCAGGGCATTCCTTCAAAGGTATTGGACCACTCTTTTATTATTTTACTTCATTCCATAAGTTTTGTGAAGCAAGGTAGCCATGTCCTCTTGCTTCTTGTGATGCCTACACTCTACCGGTGACCTTGTCCTTCAAGAGGGAGCTCTTGGGGTCCTTGACTACTCCCCCAACCTTTCCTTGACCTTTCCCAGCCCTTCCATGGGCCCCAGATCAGTTTGTGCTAGTTGAAGACCTGCAAAAAAAACCATTTTTTACTTCAGTCCTCCCTTGGCAACTTGAAACTACTTCATTTGGCACTTGGGAACACCTCGTTAATGCTCAGCATTGGTGGTTATCATTGGTATTGATTTGTGGACTGATTTACCTCAGTCCAAGATTTTTTTCCACGATCCACATGCAGCCACAAATAGTGTTACATCAGCACTTTATGTTTGGTTGGCATTGACATTTGATGCCCGGTTGGATCCCGAATGGTCCTCAAATGTTAGGGGAATGTATTCCTATTGATTGGCCATCATTTGGAGCTGATTTAGTGGCCTGAAATACTCACTTTTATATAGTAAATCATTGTTGTACACTCCAGGGCTGAAGCTTATTTAGTCACTTTATGCTTTGCATATTGGTCATGGGTGCTTCCTCGATGTTTCATATGACTATTGGGATGCAAATGAAGGTTGGAAAATGCTTTGGATGGTTCTGGAATTTATTTTGAGCCTTGTTTGAGCTCTGTATTGGTTGGATTTTACTTGGCATTGGTCTACACTAGCATGCTTTGTGACAGAGGTTATACCTATGGTCTATATATGACCCATTGGTACATGCTTGATGCTTATGTTACCTACACATGCTAGTTATATTGCTTGGACTTGAATGCTGTTGGAGCTTCGTTTGGGCTTGATTTTGGATATTTTGGAGCTTATTTGGGTCTTGCTTTGGCTTTTCAGAGATTGATTGGGATTGTCTTCATGACATTGGATACTATCATTGGATACTTGACCGCTCATATGGCTTTTGTGCTAGTGGGAGCATCTTTGTACGCTTATCAAACATTGAACAGTGCGGGTTATGCATATTGAGCTTTTGGATACTTGAGACACTGAGATCTCCTTGTGGATGATGTATGGTTGATATGCCTTGGTCCGTGTAGATATACTTGGGTTGATTCAACTTTGTATTCATTGACAAGACACCGACTTGTGTAGGTCTTAGCCACAGTGGTATGTACATTTTGCCCTGTTGATTAGGAGGTGTACTGACTTTACTAGCGTACTTTGTCTAACATGCTTGGGTGTTGGATCATGTCAGTTTGATGGTTACATGCTTGTTTATGCTCGCTTGATGTTGGTTTTGCATTGATAATCAGTGATTGACTTTGAATATTGGGTTTTGCCTATTGTTAGCTCTCATTGTACACTGCTGTCATAAATTAAAGCAAGCATATATCTCCAGAATGACATATATTTTTCATGCTGAATCATCCTATTTTGATGTACTTTTGATAGTACTTGGTGGGTAGCATCATTAAATACTTGTTTCTCACCATTTTGCCTTGGTTTTGGAGGTTTTTTGTCATTTTCTACAGTTTACAGTAAGCAGTTTTGAACTATCTACGCTATTTCAACTTGCAATATGGCATCTTCTTCCACTGACAATGCTATCTTCAACATCATTAAGCTTGATGGTACAAATTATGCCTATTGGAAGAGCCAAGTTTGGTAGCTATTGGTGTAGAATTTGCAGATAAAGCCACTAAGGTTGAGTGGAGAGCAGTCTGAAACTATGACTAATGATGAATGGATGGAGCTTAATGAGTTATGCAAGTCCACCCTCATCTTGTGTCTCACTGAACAGGTGCATTACAATGTGGTTGAGGAACAACTTTGGGATAAGATCAAGAACCTTTATGACAAGCAAAGTCTTGCAAGTCAAATGTATTAACTAAAACAGCTTATGGATCTTCTCATGAAAGAGAATGTGACCATGTCAGCTCATCTAAGCCAGTTTCATGCTATTCTTAAGAACTTGGTTTCATAGGGCATTGATTTCAAAGAGGATGTTACTTCGTTGTTCTTACTTGGAACTCTTAATGAGTCTTGGGATGTATTCCGCACTGCCCTATGTGCTTCTGCCACTACTATGAAGCTATTCGATGTTGAGAGCTCTTTTGCAGGAAGAGATAAACCATAAGAATTTGAGTACCTCTCCTGTGTCTCTTGCTTTGACAATTAGAGGTCGACATGATGGAAATGCAAAGAATGACCATGGTAATGGCCGTGGACAGGATTCGCAAAAATCTCGGTCCAAGTCGTGTGGCAAGTCACACAGTAGGTTTTGTGGGAGAAATGCAAATCTAACTTGTCATCATTGTGGAAAGAAATGCCGCATACGGCCGCAATGAAATGAATTACGCAATGAAAGGCGCAAAGATAAGGGGAAAGAGAAAGTGCAGGAAAAGTCTTCTGATCGTAGCATACCACCTGCTAAGTCAAGTGTTAAATTTGAAGAGATCAATGCTATGCAGCAACTCGAGGCTAGTGATGGGGATTATATACTTGCAACAGCTTCATCCAGTGTTTTGTAGATGTCAAAGATGCACTCTGTGTATGCACAGTGTTGGCTCTTGGACTTAAGTGTGTCCTTTCATGTGACACCTTGCCGAGAGTGGTTCCATTCATACCGTTCCATTTTTGGATTCTATGTGCTTGGGTGATGACATGTCTCTTGAGATTGTCCACATTGGTGATGTTAGGTTGCAGTTTCCTTCTAGAAGTAGCAGTTTTGTTATGCACAATGTACGCCATGTACCTACATTAACACACAATCTCATGTCTGTTGGACAGCTTGATGATGCAAGATATCATGTATCTTTTGGATACTCTGCATGGAAGATTACTTGTGGCAGGCTTGTGCTTGCGAGAGGTGCCAAGGCTGGCAGTCTCTACCCCTTAGTTATTTCTGGATCTATAGTTGATCATGCTTTGTTTGTGGGGTCTTTACCTCATGTATCTATTTGGCATGCCCATTTGGGGCACACGTAAGTTAAGGGAATGGAAATGCTTTCTAGTTTGTGGTACTTACCGCCCCTTGACTATTCTCATTTTGATTCTTGTGATCATTTTCTTTATGGCAGGCAGACTAGGTCTACGCATAAGAAGTTTGGTATGTGACGCATGAGTGAGCCCTTGGCTTTGGTACATTCTGATGTCTATGGGCCCATGCCCTATTAGTCGATGGGTGGTGCGAAGTATTTTATTACTTTCATAGATGATTTTTCACGTAAATTATGGGTTTATCCCATAAAGCAAAAGTCTGATGTCTTGGCAATTTTTTAGACATGACTTGCTTTGGTAGAAAGCCAGTCTGGGCATAGAGTGATATGCCTTAGGACAGATAATGGGGGTGAATATATATCACATGCTTTTGAGCAGTTATGTGATGAGAGGGGTATTAAGCGTCAGTTGACCACCCCTCCCCACAATAGTATGGCTGAGCGGATGAATAGGACCATCTAAGAAAGGGTTCGTTGTATGCTTAGCCATCCAGCCTGCCCCAACACTTTTGGGCTAAGGTAATTACAACTGCCATGTATATCATTAATAGGTCGCCCTGTAGTGCCATTGATTTTTAGGTTGCAAAGGAGGTTGGACAGGAAAGCCTCCCTCTTATGCACATTTACATGTCTTTGGATGTGAGGCATAACAAGCTGGATCCTAAGAGTGTTAAATGCATATTCCTTGGCTATGGAGATGCAGGAGAGATAGATTACCATCTATGGGATTCGCAGGCACAAAAATTCATCTATAGCCACAATGTAGTCTTCCATGAAGACAAAATACATAGATAGCCTGAGAAGATAGTGGAGATACGCAGGGTTATATTTCAGGAGGAGCCACGAGCTCTCGTACAGCTAGTTAGATAGCCTGCAGTAGTAGTAGTAGTAGCTACTCATGGCAAGGGTGTTGGACAGAATGTTGGGTAGGCACACAGCCTGCAATGCGGTGTTCTACTGGAGGTAGACGCCCCCTGACAGATTTCAACCCTCGATGCATTATGTCTTAAGAGGTTATAGATGCAAGAGAGCCTTTTACTTATGATGAGGCTATGTGCAGAGGTGACAGTCACTCTTGGGAGAGGGCTATGTAGTTTGAGATAGACTCCTTGCATAAGAATGAGACTTGGGATTTGGTTTCCTTGCCTAGTGGCAAGAAGACTCTACCATGCAAATGGATGTACAAGTTGAAGAGTACTCCTAGACACCCCAAGCCGGCTTATAAGGCAAGACTTGTTGCTAAGGGTTTTAAACAAGAACATGGAGTTGGATTTGATAAAGTCTTTTCTCCTGCTGTTAAGATGACCACCCTCTGCTTGGTTTTGGCCTTAGTTGCACAGCTTGACTTGGACTTGTATTAGATGGATGTCAAGACAGCATTTTTACATGGGGATTTGCATGATGAGATTTATGTGGAGCAGCCTAAGGGTTTGCAGAGCATGGTAGGGAGCACTTAGTGTGCAAGTTAAAGAAAAGTTTTCATGGCTTGAAGCAAGCACCTAAGGAATGGTATCATAAGTTTGATGCCTTTATGCAATCACAGGGCTACAACCGTAGTGTTATGGATTTGCGCTTGTACACAAAGAAAGCCCGTGATGGATCATTGCTTATTTTGGTGCTTTATGTGGATGGCATGCTAGTAGCAGGGAAAGCTCATCATGAGCTAGATGCTCTTAAGGCTCAGCTTAAGAAGAGCTTTGAGATGAAGGATGTGGGACAGGCCTCTCACATACTTGGTATACGCATTAGATGTGACAGGCATCAGGGACTCCTCTACTTGTCATAGAGGGAGTACATGCATAAAGGATCTAGGACATGCCTCTCACATACTTGGTATATGCATTAGACGCAACAGGCATCAGGGGCTCCTCTACTTGTCACAGAGGGAGTACAATCATAAAGTCCTTGAGCACTTCCGCATGCAGGACGACTTGAAGCCTATTGGATGTCCATTGCCTTCTTATGTGAAGGTATCATAGGTTGATTGTCTGTAGAGACAGATGGACAGAGGGCCAAGATGGCCAACATTCCCTATGCATCCATAGTGAACAATCTTATGTATGCCATGATAGCCACTCGTCCAAATATTGACTTTGTAGTTGGTGTTGTGGCACGCTATATGGCTACACCTAGCAAGAAGCATTGGGATGCCGTGAAGGGTATCGTGAGGTACATGAAGGGCACTGCAGATATGTACATATGCTATGGTAGCTAGGATACATGAGTCGTGGGGTACATTGACTCTGATTATGTAGGACATGCAGACACAGTAGGAAGTCCACTTCTAGCTATTTGTTTACTTATGCT
Organism: Lygodium microphyllum; assembly: GCF_053477565.2. Classification (NCBI taxonomy): domain Eukaryota; kingdom Viridiplantae; phylum Streptophyta; class Polypodiopsida; order Schizaeales; family Lygodiaceae; genus Lygodium; species Lygodium microphyllum. The sequence continues at coordinate 7,192,159 of NC_141153.1, read as the reverse complement.
AGAGGTTGTTTCATGGATGTCCAGGGTGTAGAAATGCACGGCCCTTTCTATTACAAAGAGCGAGTATGTTGCAGCCACACTGAGGCTTGCAAGGAGGCCATTTGGTTGGGTTGCTTGGTTCATGACCTTGGTATTGATGCTATCCCTACCTTGCATTCGGATTCTATGAGTGCTATTTAGTTAGCCAAGAATTCGGTCTTCCATGTGAAGATGAAACACATTGAGGTGAGGTATCACTTCATACGTGGGGTCATTGAGGACAAGTCTATTGACCTTGTTAAGATCTCAATTGACCAGAATCTTGGAGATTTTCTCACCAAAAGCCTCTCTCTGGAGGACTTTTCCTTCCTCAGGAGATGATGGGCGTGGGATGAGATGATGTCTTTCCTCATCCTGTTGTACATGTGTACATGTTGTATTGTCTTTTCTTTTTCTTTTTCACTCCTAACTGGGGCAGATTCGCCTTTAAGTGGGAGGTTGTTGGGGGTAAAGGTGCCTATGCCCAGCCGCCCGTGTATTACTACACTGACAGTTTTTGCACCTGCACACTACATGCGGCGGGCGCTAGAGTCACTCATTTTATTCTTTATTCTTTTAATGACAGACGAATAAAGGGAAGGCCGGTCACACATTGTGACTATTGGATTTTCCACATTGTGAGTCTCTCTCTCTCTTGCTCTTGCTCTCCCATGCAATCTTTGGTCATTCTCACCATTCACTGGTGCCAAGGTCCAAGATGTACAAGACTAGCCACCCCTGACAATGGTCAAGGAAGTGCAAAGCTTTCTAGGGCTAATAGGATGGCATAAAGTCTTCATTAAAGACTATGCCTCAATCATCGCACCTCTCACAAACCTTCTAAAAAAGAAGGTCTCCATTACATGGATGTTCATCAAACAATCTAGCTTTGAGAAGCTTAAGCAAAGTTTGTTAACCACCCCTATCTTAAGGCTACCTGACCTTAGCAAAGAATTTGAAGTCATAATTGACACAAACTCTCTTGCTTTGGGTTGTGTGCTTATGCAAGAAGAACATCTAGTACCCTATGCTTTAAGAAAATTAAAGACCATGAAAGAAACTATGCCACACATGATCTAGAATTACTTGTTGTAATTCATGCCTTTAAACTATGGAGACATTACCTACTTGGTAATATGTTTTCTCTAGTCATTGATCATAAAAGCCTCAAGTGGATTTTTACTCAGCTAGATCTCAATATGAAACAACATCAATGGATTGAGACCTCACAAGAAAAAATCAAGTATAGACCTGGCAAGGAGAATGTGATTGCAAATGCCCTAAGCCATAAATCATTCCTCAATGCTCTAATCCTAGAAGAACCCTCTAGGGCTGGAACTCTTGCCACAATGATTTCAATGCTCAGTAACCCTCTCATAGAAATGGCTAAAGAAGAGGCAACGAAGGATCCAAGCTATGAGAACTTGTTAAGAGAAATTTCCGTCAAGGATTCAAATCCAAAACTCAAGACTAAGTATCAGAATTTTTCCATAAATGATGAGCTTGCCTATTACAGGACAAGACTATGTATTCCTGCAAGTTAGGAACTCAAAAGGAAAATACTCTGGAAAGCTCATGATTTCCCATTTTTGGGTCATCTTGGTTATACTAAGACTCTTAATATAGTTAGAAGAAGCTTCTACTGGAAAAGAGTCAAGGGTGATGTACTCAAGCATGTCATAGAACGCCTAAATTGTCAACAAATTAAGCCCGAGTATGTCAAGTTGCTAGAAAATCTCTAGCCACTTGACATCCCTCAAATGAAATAGAAGTATATCAGCATGGACTTCATAGTTGGATTACCCCTGGTACAAGGAGGATATAAATCCATAATGGTAGTCATTGATATGCTAATAAAAGTTACACACCTTATTCCTATAATAACGAATTACAAGACTTTTGGTATCGCTAGGCTTTTCATTAATGAAATTTTTAGGTTACATGGATTACCCTAAAGAATCATCACCGACTGCGATTCTCTCTTCACCTTGAACTTTTAGAAGAGTTTGTTCAAAGCTCTAGGAACCCAGTTCTGCTTCAGTACTGCTTACCATCCCCAAACCGATGGTCAAACAGAGCAGGTTAACCAAGCTATTGAGGACATATTGAAGGCTTATTGTAATAGGGAACACAAATGGTGGATCCAATGCCTACCCTTAGTTGAATTTCCCTACAATGCATCATACTGTCAAAGTCTTTAGATGACTCCTTTTTAGGAACTATATGGGCAAGATTGTCTTACACCATGAAATTTTTTTGATCCTACCTTATGGGTAAAAGCATCTAGGCAAATGCTGGAAGAAATGGATCTACCAAGTGAAAGCTATAAGGCAAGATATTCAAGCCGCCAAGGATCGACAGAAGGCATATGCCTATCAATAAAGGCAAGAACGCATCTTCAAAGAAGATGACATGGTTTTCTTACGAGTTTTCCCAAAGAAAAGTTCCTTATCTTTGGGGGAATTCAAGAAGCTAAGTCCCAAGTATAGTGGGCCATATAAGGTGCTAAAGTATCTAGGACCAAATGCTTACAAGCTGCAACTCCCCAATAACTTGTCAAAGTATATAATGTATTTCATGTCAGTCTATTGAAAGCTTATGTTCCTAACCCATATCATGTGCTTAGTGACTAACAAATTGTGATGCCAAGTCAAGGAGTCCTCAAACTTCAACCAAAAAAGATACTTAACATGTAGGAGAAGACTCTAAGATGCAAAACCCTTAGAGAGTCCCGATGGAAAGACTACCTTGAAGAGAATGCCACTTGGATTGACCAGAAATCACTATGTTACCAATATCCCCAATTTCATTCGAGATGAGGACATCAAATTTCTCTATGGGAAAGAGGATGTGATATCCCGACTTTGATTTAAAATCTTCCTGACTTCTCCCAAAATGGACTTAAAGAACTCTAAAATCATTAAATAGAGAAGATCTTGAGCAAAAATACCCAAGGATCGTAACCCAGCATTTTTCCGAATCGACAAGGATTGTAGCCACCTGTCTCATGGAAGTTATTGTGTGAACAAGAGTTATGAGCCATGTTAGTCATTAATGTTAGTGTCTATAGTATGGATGGTCCAAAAATACTAGATTTTTAGACAAACTAGCGTATTTTTTATATTTTTGATATTATTTATTTTAAATATATTAAAAAGCTATGGAAACTTCTAGAATAGGGTATCATGCAAAAAAAACAAGTGGCTTTTTAAGCTAGTTTTGGAGATTTCATGCAAAAAAAAGGATTGGTGAAATCACACACGTCTCGATCGTAGTTTATAACCAACAAATAACACTCTAAATAGGGAGAAGAAGGAGTGATCTAGAAGAATTCTGATTAGGTGTCCTAGGTTTTTACTCCCCTTTCAAAGCCAACAGAACCATCAGGTTGTGTAACATCCCCGCCCCGCGTAGGCACCCCCCTTTTTTAATAGATTTAGTTGAAATTTTTTTAATCTCCCCCCCTTGTCGTCGTTGACAGGTGGCGAGGGGGAAAGAGGAAGAAGACAACATGGACGACAATGACGTCGAGGAAGAAGATGATGATCATGATCATGATAGAGATGACAACGAAGGTGAGGAAGACAATGACAATGATTGCAAGGGGGAGGCCACGTGGCTTGCCACCCCCTAGGACACCACGCCCAATCCATGGACAAATTGGGCTCCCCGCCACTATATACTATCACCACCACTCCACTTCCTCTCCATGTTCCCCCCCCCCCCAATAATAACCCCCTTCCCTATTATAAACCCCCCCTCCCCCATCGTAAAGAAAGGAGGATATACTACTTCCTTTTCCCCCCCCCCCCTTGCTGCCGAGGGAAAGAGAGGAAGACAGAGGGTGATAGGGTGGGAAAAAGAGAGAGGGGGTGAGAGGGAGAGAGAGAGGGAGAGAAAGAGAAAGAGGGAGAGAGAGGGTGATAGGGTGGGAAAAAGAGAGAGGGGGTGAGAGGGAGAGAGAGAGGGTGAGGGTGAGAAAGAGAGAGAGGGTGAGAGAGAGAAAGGGAGAGAGAGAGAGAGAAAGAGGGTGACAGAGAGAGAGAGGGAGAGAGAGGGTGAGAGAGAGGGAAGGAATATTCGAAGGGCCCTTCTTCTCTTCCCCCTCCTTAGAGGGTGGCCACACGTACTTATTATTCTCTCCTTTTCCGCAAAATTATTCTCCACTCGTAGCTTAATTCTCTGCCCAAATTGACCTCTGTTAATCAAGTAGAATGTGTCGAAGTTTTCTGTGAATCGCGTCTAAAGGAGACAAAGATCGAGGATGGCCCCCAAGAGAAGAATGTCACATGTAGATGGAAATCCCACAAAGATCGAGGAGACAAAGATCGAGGATGGCCCCCAAGCAGAGAATGTCACGCATGGATGGAAATCCCACAACAAGCAATGAAGCCTCAAGCGAGGGCATCATTGCCAATCCAACTGTGATATCGGTTGTAAGTAATAAATTTCCAAATTAATAAGATGCTTGCTTTGATTACCACATGAGATACATTGGCTCCGTACTATGTTGCACTAGAATAGGTCATTGCAAAGGACAAATCTCATCTCAAATATTCAAAGATTAAGTTCACGAAGTGCTTGTATCAAGGGAAGTTAATTGCACCTAGTTGCTATGCAACGAATCCATGCATAGAATAAATAGCATATAAGACTCTAAAGTATTAAGCATCGATAAGTCTTCAGTTAGTCTTCACCTAGGACAATATTGTTTGGGGTTCGCAAGGTTACCCTAAGGGTTGTGCACATAGATGGTACATGCATGGGAAAGAGTATATGAAACTTACAGCGATGGTACACGAATTGATCTTGCATTAAATTCTTGCATCCATCCTATGAAGGTTTTGCATAAAATAATGGTCAGGGAGTTACCTTGTGCTACCAAACCCTGAGTTGTTTAAAACTCGCACAATAATTTAGGGATTATTTTACATTCGAAGATAGTATTGCATCGTTACAAATTTGTCTCGCATTCTTTGCCTTAGGAGAAAGAAAGATAAACTCAAGCTAAAAATTCTATTGTGAGAGCTTTCGCTCAATTGCCAAGACCCACGGACCGCTTATTGTTTCAAGCGTTCCAAGCCGAGCACTAATGGCTACCTCTCACATAGCCGACGTACCATCCATATCTACAGGTGTAGTGAGCTTACCTCCATGCCGATCGAGTTACCTCCTCTCCCGCGCACTCCAGTAGCTCCACAATCCAAGTGCAAGCTTCAAGCAAGCTCCATCCTCAAGCTCCACGCTCCAAGCTCCATCACCGTGAGCAAGACAAGAGAAGAGAAGAGAACAAAAGAAGAGGGGAAGATGGAGAGCTTCTCCTCCCTGGTCCCTCACCCTCACACACTCACTCCCTCACACTCTCACACTCCCTCTCTCAAGCACAATCTCAAGCAAGCAAGCAAGAAGAAGAAGAAGAAGAAGAAGAGACCCACTTTTGGCCACACACAAGAATGAGCTTCTCATTCACTTTTCAGCTTTATATACAAAACCCTAAATCCCTTTTGGGTGATCATCCCCTTATCCCCTTTTTTACATGGCCGGTCATGGCCTAGGCTCTTTTTCCCATTGTCCTTCTGTCTTCCTAGCTTCCTTTCCACCACCCGTCTACATTTGCAAATTGCACGGGTGAGAGCCCGACTCTCCTTAAATTAAATCATGATGCCCTTGCGCTCCTTTATAAAAGTATTGACTTTCGCTTTTCCTTATGCACCTCTGTCTTCCATTTCACTTTGCCTTGGCCTTTGTCTTCTGCTTTAGCTTTTCCAGATTTTCTACCTTGTTCATCTATTGGTTAACATTACCCCCTGCCTAGACGAGTGCCAGTCCCATGGCACTCATCGTCATAGGTAGCAGGCTTTGGCATGCACTGAAGACGTGGGTGGAAGGGACATCGGTGGTTGCTGTGGAGGGGTGTTGGTGGTGGTGTGGAGGAAGGTCATTGGGGGCACGTTGGTGGCCTAGGTGGCTGGTGGTAGGGTTGTTGAAGTTGGTGGTAGGGCTGTCTTTGTTGGGGATTGCACTGATGGCCAACACAAGTGTTGGTTTGTTGGGGATTTTGCACATGACGATTCTTGGCAGGCTTGCAGAATGATAAAGGATAAGAATCCCAAGTTGGGTGTCGATGAAGAGTGAACGGCACTTTTGTTGGAGTCTTCAATACCTGCAATTGAAAACCTTTCATAGGTGGTCTCTCCCTAGGGGTAGTGCTAGTCTTCTCTATCGTTCACAAGACATAGTTCAATTAGTTTGGGAGACATGTCAAACTCTAAGCAAGCTGAGAGTATTATTATGCACTTGAGGACCCAAATTGTGTGTATATTTCGGTGCAGATATTATGTGAGTGCTTGTGCATACTTAGATATTATGTAGTTAGAAGACCGCGGGCTGGTTTCTCGTAACAATTTGTGGATGAAGCAAAGTTGTCCATGTTGAGAAGAAGTACACGTGAAGGTGTATGAGACATCCTTTGCATTATGATTGCACGATGTAACATAATTGAACATAGGGACATCGCACTTTCAGTAGCTAGGAGCTATTGGACTTGCTTGATGAGGACGGTGTACTTTTCATGGCCATTCGTGAGGTGCTAATTACCACAATTGATTGCAATGGTATTAAAGCTGAGTGCAAGAGGGAAT